>NC_080387.1:71864866-72189073 GCF_028751815.1 Salvia miltiorrhiza
TTAATAGATAAAATGAGTTGGTGGAAGTTATTTAAAGATTAGATATAGAGAGAAAATATATTGCCAAAAAAGAAATTAGACATTTTTAATGGGACGAGAGAATATTTTTTTTTAATAAAAACAAATAAATAAAGCAAAAAGAAAAAGATTTGACCGACATGCCCCAGTTGTAGTCCGCCATTGATGAAGCTGCCCCACAACTGGTCCTAAAAGCGCAACGCTTGTTTTTGGTGCTTACTAAATATCGTCTTCTCATATCTTCCTATCCTTCTATCCCTCATCCGATTCTTCCCTTCATCTCCCCCTTTTTTCCATTTTTTTCTTTTCTCGCAATTTTTTTTTCTTTTTATATATCTCCACGATAATCTTCCTACTCATTTCCACTCAAACTTCCACGGCTCATCACAGTTTATCCGAATTCCGTGAGTTCCCCAAACCCTCTTCGCAAAATCTAATCTTGCTCACTCCCCCCTTCTCTTGTAGTTGCTTTACGTTTCTATATTTGCAATGCATTCGTTTAGATTAAATGAAAACATGGTTGTAGTTTCGTTTGTGTGAAATAGAAAAAGGTGAGCTACTTGCAAGCATGTGTGTGCGTGCGTGCACATCTTTTGTAAAAGCTACTTTGGTTTGATTGAATAAAATTGCGATGGCGGTGGAAATTGGAATAGAGTAGAATTTTCTAAAGGAAGATCTTTATGCATCTTGACTTATTAATGGAGTACTATTTAATTAATTACTCGTGTTTACATTTTGTATGTCACAGGTGGTGATTCATTGAGTTGAAAGCAAGCTCAAGATCCGATTGAGAGAGCCCTTTTCTTTCTCTCTATCTCATAAATATTTGCTTTTTGGCTTGTTTTCATCTCCTCCATGAGATTGAAAAGCCCCCCTTTTCACGGGCTTTCCGTTTTGTGGTTTTGACTGTTTCTCCCTTTCCTATTATTAGTGGGCATTCCTCTCTTTGTGCTCTGCCTTTGGCCTTATTTTGCTGCAATCTGCTTTTGTTATTACCTCTGCGTGGCTTTGGTCTTTGTGGGACTAGCAAAAATTATGAGGCTCAAACCTGTTTCGCCCACTGCAGATTGCTCACACCATGCCTCCTTCCAACCCTTCTTCACCTCATCATCCTTCCGCTTTCGAACCTCTGAAATGGATGGGCCTCTATCCCTTGTCTTCTCCCCCAAAACTCTCCTTAAAACGCGGTCTTTTAGCAAGGTCTCCAAGGGTAACAACATTATTAGGCGCTCTTGCAGCTTGAATTTGGATGAGAAGCCCTCCTTCCACGTGGAGGCGTCGGCCAAGATGATGTCGAATGGTCCACGGGAGGAGGAAGGGCGTAAGAAGCAGCATTGTGCCATTTCGAACGGCAACACCCCTTTCTTTGGTAGGCAAGGAGGGAGGAGGGATCAGAAAGACTCCTTCTTGGAGTCCCGTTTCGATTTCTTGGAGCCGATGATGCTAGGGATTAAGCCGGAGTTCCCGGATTGGCCGGATAAGGACACGGCCGCGTGGACCGTGATTGAACACAAGGCTAATAGTTTGGACATTCCCCTCTCCCTTAGGATGATCAAGAAGAAGCTGCAGCTGGAGGAGGGCTTTGCTGGCGGGTCCATGGAGGGGTCGGAGGCGGAGGGGGGTGGCTATTGCTCCGTGAAGGCGGCCTTTGCCTCGATGGTGTTCATCATCGTCGAGCTGCAGAGCTGCGCCTTGCACATGAGGGAAGCTCTGTGTGATGAGGATTTGGATGTGATCACATCCAAGGTGCAGAAGGAGATGCATCTGTCGTTCGTGTGGCTGTTCCAGCAGGTGTTCTCGAGGACACCGGCCTTGATGCTCGACGTGATGGTGCTCTTGGCTGATTTCAGCGTGCATTCGACCTCCCACAACACTGCGATAGGTGGGGAGGCCCCGTTGTTGGGAGCATTGCTTGAGCCTTCTGAGCGGAGTGAGGCTCGGCAGTATCAAGAGATAAGCTCGTCGTTGTCAATGCTGGTCACGGATAAGGGGGCCACCCTGGAGGAGCAAACGGAAGGTGGGAATCTGCCTCCGAGCATCTATCCGAGTAATGAGTTTGGGAGCGTGGCAGAGATGAATCTGTGGGATTCAATGGTTGATGAAGCTAAAGATATGCGGGAAGGCGTGGACGAGGAGGTGGTTCTTGATCACGACACCATGAAACACTTTGTTTCGCCCGTCTCTGTGGAGATCGAGCCCGATACCCACCAAGATTATCTCAGGACAGACCTATTGTACCAGATGCACATAGCCATGGAACCTAATAATTCACTCTTGCTATTGAACTATGCGCGATTTCTGCAGGTTGTGGCACGCGACTATCAAAGGTGATCTCTTGTCGATTCTCTTATCTTTTGCTTCTGATTGATTCTATGATGTTAGGCCACATTGATTGTCTCAGTTTGTTTTCTAGTGTTTTACATAATCTGTTGTAGCATAACTAGACCAAGAGATGAGATGAATGACTGTTGATGCATGAAATTTGATTTGAAAATAGCTAACCAACAATGATCATATTGTTAGTAACTTTTGTTGGAATATTTTCATCTTCTTTTTGCAGAAATCCAAATGATTCAGATAAAAATATTTACCTTGAAATCATGTATAGTTGTTGATCATGAATGGTAAATGCCCCCTTAGAGATTTTGAGTGACACTAATCTCCATTACTATGTATGCTTAGGCTGATCCAACTACAATTTTGAGCTTTCTTGATCATGTAAATCCTTCAATGTCAATCTAATCTATCACGCAAAGTAAACGCCTCGTTAACCTAATTCCGGTCTTTCCCAGTTTCTCACGATAGGTTGCCATTGTGTCGTATTGAACAGGTCCGAGGAATGCTTCAAGCGGGCAGTGCAAGCATCGCCACCCGATGCAGAATCTCTCAGCCAATATGCCAACTTCCTATGGACAGTGAGGAAGGACTACTGGGCGGCCGAGGAGAGCTTCTTGCAAGCTCTGGCCCTCGAGCCAAACAACGCACACTATGCTTCCAGGTACGCCAACTTCTTGTGGAGCACCGGTGGCGAGGATACCTGTTTCCCCCTCAACAATTCCCAAAACGTGTAGGGAGTCGTCTAGCATCATCATCATCGTATAGTGATATAAGAAGAATAAAAATCCGATCGTGCCTTGCGTTTCCGGACACACTAGGACTGTGGAAACTCCTCCACATTGATCAATGGAACAAGGTGGAGATAGGTAGATATATTGTATGTATTTCATCAGGGCCGGAAACCCGGGAGCACGAAGAAATCTTTGTACGTTTTAGGCACGACAGCGAATAATCATAGTTTTCAGGCAACGAAGGCGAATAAGGTAGGGTTACAGGAGAAAGAGGGAGAGGTTTTGATGGGGTTGATGAGGAAGGAGAAGGAAGATTTTACAGCAGGTTTACAGCACAGTAAGAAATGCAGCTCTGAATTTTTACCAAAATTCTCAATTGTACAGAAAAGGTAAGTGATTTTGCTTACATGAGTGGCATTTGTGTGCTTGTTTACTATTCAAAAGGAGAAACTACATTTGTATATTATTACATAAATTTCTGCAGAGGTGCCATTCAAGTTTCTGTATGCTAATTTTTGTTGATTACTTAGATGTGAGAATTTGATGAATATATTAGAAAAGGAAGAATAAGGGGATGATATTGTCCTCATGAATGGGTGCTTTTTCCCCCCTCTGAAAAAGTATGTATATGGTTTTGTAAGTATGTAGTATATTGTTTAGTTTTTTTATTTAATTAGTATTTTGTTTTAGTTTCATATTTTATTTTGCTTATGATTCATTGTTTTTATACAAATAATTGTAGGTAATAAACAATTTATTAATTTCGATCGAAAAAAGATAAACCATTTATTTATATGTTTTAATATCTTATATAAAAATATATTTAATTGGATAATTAATACTTTTACTATAGTTAAAATGTATAACATAAAAACTGAACTGGATTGAATATTTTTTTTAGCTTTGGCACCGTCATATTCATGATAAATATCGCCAAATTATCATCAAATTTTGAATTTTTACCTAATAAAAAAAATTGCGAGAAAATATACAAATTTTAACACTATATACAATTATTCAAAAAAAAGTATTATAGTGGAATACAAAATAATAGTACTTTTTTTCTGATCCAAGAAGTCTTCATAATTATCCACCGCCTTATTCTCGTTCTATGATTAGACATTTAAATGGATAAAAGGTTTAGAAAAAGGAAAAAAAAAATAGGGATAACTATGACGATACAAAACTTTTTCAAGATAATGGCTATAAAATTCAAATAATCTTGATATCACCGCTATGTTGCCGGTCACGATCGCTAGCTTACAATTGAAAATAGAAAGAGGTTTACCAGATACAAGTAGCTAAATTGGTAAATAATTCAATAGTGATAAATAAATTTGACAAAATATGATTTTCTTACGTCAATGTGATTGAGAGATATATCCACTTACACACGGTTTGATTTTATGAGTGTAATTAGCTTGATTTTCTCACTCAAAACATGCATTATTATCCTTGTGGTCCATATCCTAATAAATCAAAAGTTGAATCAAATGTTTTAAAACTTATGTATATAAATAGTGCGGTTCTAGTGACAATCACAATTTTCGTGAGAACATGAGAACGATTAAAATTATTGCATCTGCAATACAAATTAATGCATCCGATACTAAATTTACTGCATTAAAAAAAAAAAATTGCTTCCTTTATGATTTGAACCCAAATTCTGCATTCATCCATCAAGATGATGCATCCACCTTAGATCTTGATGATCGAATGTCTTAAAATGATTATCCGTTCTTATTGTATTTAGTGATTTTTATTGATGTTGACTGTTAGATTAGATAAGATCAGTGGCTGAAATTACTTCTCTTTTCTTTGTAAATATTTACTTCTCCATTGAACCTTCTCCAATATATTCTGAACAAGATTGGATCATTTGATTTACTTGACAATCATTCCATATTGAGGAAACAAGATTATAGGTAGCGATGCCACAAATACGCCCATTTCAAGCAACTAAAATATTTCTCAGAATTTGAGCTTGATTATGTAACTCGAAAGCATTGCTTTGGTACTATAATTCTAAACAGAAACTTCAAATAAGAGAAACGAATTAAAAATTTTATACATTGGACTTCTAAAACCAGAACCGATCACCTACCCATCGTGGGCATGCATAACGTGCCCACCATGATGTGACAATTGTAATTATAGTAACATAATTTTAATTAGAGTAAGATTTATTAGTTATCTTTCCTAATTAAAATTGTCACATCAATGATGGGCACATTATGCTTGCCCACGGTGGGTAGGTGATCGGTTCTGCTTCTAAAACACCCCAATTGGTACAAGTGGTTCTGCTTCTAAAACACCCCAATTGGTACAAGTGAGAACCTACTAAAAGGTCGATTTGCAACCCACAAAATTGTACATTGATACAACAAACATTTTAAAAGAGAAAAAAAAGGGGTAAGGAGCCTCCTATGGTTGACAATAATGATACATGCGTGGGAGCTAGCTAGCAAGAATTGGCACATACGCAATGCAGAGATGAAGAGAAGAATGGTCTGCAGCATCACCAAAACCAGCAAAAACGGCTATCTACCGCCTTAACTGAAGTCGACACCAAGGGCATGCCCCCGTATTCAGCCACGAACCGGTTCACGCACTCGCTTCTTCTCTCGGTGTGCCCTCCCAAGCTACTAATTCCACTAGAACCAATCTCAAAAATGCTACCTACACAAACATTTCAAGGTTGGAGCATGTAAATTCGTTTGCAGCAAAACGTTGTCTTCCGTCAACGAAATTTCATAACTCTAGAACCAATGTGGAAGCTATCAAAGTAAAATATGAAGTTATATGTGTACTCCATGTACATTAACCTCTCAACCTAGAGTTAAATTTGATGGAGATAAAAGGAGCGAAACAGAGAAACTTATGACACTAAGGAGACGATTACTTTGAAGGATTAGGAGCATAACAAGTACTAAACGTAAGCAGTGTATAATTTTTTATAGAAGAGAGAAGGTTGACCGAACAAATTAATATACCTTTCACCCAAATAGGAGGAGCGCCAGTGGCATTTGCGACAAGGAAAGACATAGCAATATCTTCACAATTCCTGGTATATTCATAGTGATTAGGGAAAACCAAAACTGAACAAGATAACTCTGAATGTGAATGCAGGTATCATATCGAGAAGAACCTGTTCTTGGTCACATATTCTCGGATGGATGATGGCATCTCATAGGTGTACGTACTGAGATATTTCTTATGAAAGAAGGCAGCCTTGGAGAGAATCATGCTATATGTTCCTGTCCACCAGACAGACCACCATCCGCTATAGATGAACGCGTCCTGACCATTTTTCTGAAACAACGAAAAGAGGATTGAACCAAAGGATAGTGTATGTAAACACACGCTTCATTCTAAGCAAGCTTTTTGAAGGAGCACGTAAATACAAACATCGTATCATAAATAAGTGAGCAATTAATATCTCTTGATCTCGTGCCAACAGATATCACACCCAATTTAGAAATTGTAAAGTAAGGCCATGTGCAACTTAAAAAAAAATAAAAGATGTCACCTATATAGAGCCAATTAGACTTTATCATCATAGAAACTAGAGAACATGTCAAACTAACCATAAATTTCATATCCTTCGACTTCTACTTGGTTTCATGAACTAGGTTACACGATATACTAGTATCAGAGTTGAGGATTTCAACTTCATAATGAAGCAATTAAGATATGTATATGACTAAGAATTAAAGTGCCATTTATGAATGATTATTTTAAGTCCCAGACATGACGATAATGATTAATGACAATGAATGTTAACAAATATAGCTGAACATAGTATTAGTGAGCGTAAGAATTACATCAAATGCAACAAAAGAAATCCTTACAGTAATAGGAAAATGAAAAAGAAAAATAATGTGATAACATTCAATGAGGAAATTTAAAACTCTTCACAAAACAAATGCTAAATAGTAGGCAACCTAGACTTTTTTCTGTGACCTTAAGAGACTTTTATGAACAGAATGCCAGTACATACCGATTTATCAACCCAGTGAATACGAGGCACAAATCCCACCATTGTATCAGGTGCACTTTGCCAGACACTGAAAGCAAATTCTACAGTGGCGCAGGGGAATATAATGTCATCATCAATTGAGAAGACCACATCAGATTTCAAATCCTTGATTTCTTTGAATCTGTTATTTAAGCTGTCTTCCTTATTAATATCAAATCTCAATTCAACTTTCCAGCCATCTTTGGAATTCAACTTTATAACATGATTTAGAAAGTTGATAAGAGACTCCGAAGGAGGGTTGGGTTCACTCCAAACAATATGTATAGAATCAAGCCCAGGGCAAGATGCATAATGGGATATGGATTGCTTCAGAAGATCATTTCTTTTCCATGTGTTAATCAATAAGGTGTACCCTTTCCTGCAAGACACATAAAGTTAGCATTAGCAGAAAAGATCGACAACCTTTTAGATGCATGCAGTGGTATCAATATGGGGGCATATGTCTGCTCATGCAAACAAGCTATATCCATATTCCAACACATTTCTTGCTTTAATAACACATTAGTGCAAAACTCCCAACAAAAATACCAAATTTTAGATATCATGAGATTACTTATAAAACTCCACTTGCTAATTGAAAGGAACACAGAAGTTAAGATGAACAAACTGCCAGAATATATGAGGTGAGAGTCTAAAGTGAATCGCCTAAAAACCGCAAGGGCCCATTACTTTTTAACTTTACTATAATATAAATCTTGGAAAAAGAAAAGGAGAAAAGAGATGCCCTGTCATGCAAAGACAGACTTAAACAAACAAACCCAAAGAAGAAACGTGCAGACCACATTACTAATTTACTAATGAAGTGACAATAAACAACCCCCAACCTCCAAATACAGTAAACAAGCATGGACACTGATGTTTTCTATGAAAATCAAATTTGCAGAGAGAATTTCAAGAAATATTTGCAGTCTGTAAAACCATAAGAAAATGTCCCAAGTTTCGAACCTTTCCATGACAAATTGAACATTTTGTTTATGCTTGCAAACATAGTAAAATTACTCAAACATTACCTGAACAATCAAATATTGCAAATTAGCAAGTTTCTAATAATTATTCTCACTTTACCATAATCAATAGGCATTAGAGGAAGATCTTATTTACAGATAGTTGAGCTGAAAAAGATTCCACCCGAGGCAGCACCGTGCTTTTGTTTCAGTAGAGCAAATAATGGTATGATCCAAAACTTAATGAAATTTCAACCCTTATATTACCCTTCCTTGGTTAAACCCTCTCATAGGCACCTAGCAGCAATTCTAGAGAGGAATAATGACATGTTTACATATTTACGAGCAAAAATCTAGATCAATTATTTTCAAACAAAAACGATAACGACGAAATACTTCCATAACTATAAGCAGGAAACTAGATCAGCAATTTCGAAATAGAGCTATAAAAACTTAGAGTAGTAAATAGACAAATGTCACAAATCCAATAATTAGTAAACACTAATGCCAGCTAAGACCGATTTAAACTGAAGGACGGCCAACAAATCACACAAAAATCGCGTCGATTTGTTAGAAATCTCACCGAGGCAGAGATGATCCGCGCGGATAAACAGCGTATTGCTTCCACCCTCCATACGACGTCGTGCGGCTAGCGAGCGCGATCAGTGTCAACAGCACGCAGCAGCCAAACATTAGCTTCATCTTCGCCGATCCGACGGCGGACATCGCTCCCTGCCTTATCGTCCGGCGGCTGAAAAGGCTCGTCCTCATTGTTGAGCTACGAAACTATTTGAGGAGCGGCGCTTGCTGACTAACTCGGTAGAGGAAGCGTAGGTCGCAGGCTGCGGCGATTCCATACAACGACGGGTGGTGGCTGAGCAGGCGGTTGCCGGAGATCAGTTCACGTCGGTGATGACGTCATGCCTCGCCCTCGATTTCGTCAGTTTAGATTCACAACTGAGAAAATTTTTCAAACGGGAATATAGGACTCGAGCCCTCGATAAATCAAGCAAATAAAAGTTAGTTATTCTTCTCGTTTTTTTTTTTTTTTGGGATAAAAATATCTAAGATGGAGTAACTAATTTTTACACCTTCAATCAATTTACAAGTTTATTCCGGAATTTACATATATCAGAGCTAATTTCTTTTGTCTTTTTGGAAATACTTGAAAAACTATGTTAAAAATGTGCACATAATTTCTTTATAATTTTTTTTAAGAAAAATTGCACTTTAATATCCAAACTATCACCATAAAGTTTAGTTATATCCATTTTGATTAAAAAAATATATATTATAGTATATATTTGTCATAAAAAGAAACGTAATCCTCACATATATATCAGAGCTAATTTCTTTTGTCTTTTTGGAAATACTTGAAAAACTATGTTAAAAATGTGCACATAATTTCTTTATAATTTTTTTTAAGAAAAATTGCACTTTAATATCCAAACTATCACCATAAAGTTTAGTTATATCCATTTTGATTAAAAAAATATATATTATAGTATATATTTGTCATAAAAAGAAACGTAATGTGAGGATAATTGTATGTAAATACACAAATTTTAAATTTATCTTATTTTTCTCATGAAATTAATTTTTTTTTCTAAATCAATTATGAAGTGGCAAATTTACAATTAACATAACAATAAAAAACGACATAATTATGATTGTATAAAATGTTTAATTTTTTTGAAACGAAATTACACATGTGTATACACACATATAACTGCACGCGTCTACTCTAAATATAAGTTTATGTTGTCGGGGCGTAAACAGATACGGACGCAAAAAAATAAAAAATAGTACTCCCTCCGTCCCAAACGAAATGCCCTATTTCTTTTCGGCACGAGGATTAAGAAATGTGTATAAAGTAGATAAAGTGGGTTGGTGAAAATTATTTAAATATTAAGTATAGAGAGAGAGTGTATTGCCAAAAAAGAAAACAAGACATTTCGTTTAGGACAGCCCAAAAAGGAAAACAGAATATTTCATTTGGGACGGAGGGAGTACTTCATAAAATACATAAATTTTATTTCAATCCTTTTAATGTGAATGCAAATTCCTAGAAGGGTGCAGCTTCAGTTATGTGAAATGGAGGCTTACGCCATCTCCAATATTTTACATCAAATCTAAATTTATTTTGCAATAAACATCATTTCGAAAGTAAATCTAATTCCGCCATACTTGAACAGAAAACTTGGCTTAACTGGGCCGGCCCATAAGGCTTTTCGTGAAGAACATTACTGTGGATAAACCCACAACGGATCAACTTTTATTGGGCCAACAATTAGCCACATTATATCAATGCAGTTATTTTATTTTATCCTTATGTATTCTACATATAATCTTTACAAACATTAAATAATATATTAATTTAATAAAATAAAATTTCAATAGAGTTTCTATTTGAAAGTAGACTATATCTTAGACATTAAAAAAAAATAAGTTCCTCTACCCAATTTATTTTCTCATTATCTTATAAGCAACACACATTTTACAAAAATAACTCAACTATAATTTTTTATTTTCATCATATAATATTCTAATTTAATCTTTTTTCGATTTTCTCTCTTTCACTATTTTTTTTTGTAACTAAAATTTCTCTGTTTAACTTATAAGTTCAAGTATCTAAACAATTTGATAACTTATAAGCTCTTAAGAATTACATCTTATAAATTTTTAAAACATTAACAAGATTCAAGGATAGAAGAGAGATTTGACCTGTGAATTATAGTTTTGAATTTTGATAAGAAGAAAATGGCCATTTTGTATTATCATATTTTGAATTTTTTGAAACAAATTTTGTATTAGTCTCATACAAAAGTAGAAAAATTACATGCATGCAATTGAAATTGAACCCAACACCTTTTATAAAGGAGAGTCTTTAAATGCTTCAACTTTGCCATTTGAACTATGCCTCATTGGCTCTCATATCGTTATTTGATATCCTAATTTACTAGTCATTGAAAAAGTGCAAATCAAATTATTGATGAACCTACGCATGTAACTATGTACGATTAACCACTCATTTGAAAAAAAAAAATAGCTGATTTTAATAATAGAATAGTTAATACCTTATAGAAAAAGTAATAGAAAATAACATACAAAAACCGATTTTTTTACTCGAAAGAATAGGGGCATTCACCAAACTAATTTTGAAGATTATCTTTCTCACTAATTAATTATGACGGCTTACATAATACCCACTGATTAATCTATATTATCATCTCGTGAACACAATAGGAAAAGGAACAAGACTAACTAAATAAATTAATTAGCCTAATAAGAGGTCACTAATCATTGATTATCTTGGGAAGGATGCCAGCGTGGCGACCTTGCATTATGTAATTGGCAGATAATCACCAGCTCATCAACAAAGGAAATGATTAATTAGCATGTGGAGCAACGAAGAAAGGATAGATAAGATAATAATAATAAACGTTTAATTAAAACCGACCCAATTATTTATTAAATTGCATTATCTGCTAGTGATTGACGTGAAAACGAGGTTTTATAAAAGCCAAAGCATATTCGTATCATCAATATTCAGTATACACATATTGCTAATGTAGCATGTACAATACTACTTCCTCCGTCCATGAAATGAGTATCCATATTTCTTTTTTAGTCCGTCCATTAAATAAGTGCACATTTTCTTTTTTAGTAAATGTATCATACACAACTCACTCACAATAAAAATGTGTCCCTTATTCCACTCACACACACTTAATCAATTTCTTAAAACCCGCGTCACCCCCAAATGGGTACTCATTTCGTGGACGGATGGAGTATTATAAAGGAAATTACAAAATCGTGAAATAAATTTAATGATAAATCCATGATTATATGCTCGACATGTTGCTGCTTAGGGCCTTAATTTTTTGGGAGTTTAATTTTTTATTCTTTTTGTATGTATATAAATTATTTTTTCTTAACAATAAAAATAGAATTGCAATATATTTTTTCTTGTAAAGGTTCTTTTTGTCATTTAAATTATACCATTAGTATTGACTTCTTAGTGTCTTTTCGTTTTCTTTTCTTTTCTTTTGAAAACTCTTTTGAATAACTGGTCGAAAAAAGATTATATTAATTTATTATTAATATTTCATCAATATAAAAAAAATACAAGGACCCATTTTCTAATTTTTGCTTAAAATCCCATAAGATACAGAACCGGCCCTGATTGCGTTGGCACTCTTGTTCTTTTGAAATAGATATGTAAGTATATATAGCACGTACTCTCCAAACGAGTAGACATACCTTGCAAGTGTAACATGCCGATTCAATCATAATAAAACAATTTAAATAACATGTTTATGCATATCTAGCATGTTTTTAATGTACAAGTACTTTAAATTGCTAAAAAAACACTACCAAATTCCTAAGAAAGCAACTATACATATAATATCAGCAAATTCAAACAAATCGAGAGACTAAACAGGGGAATATTAATCGCAAATAACTGCCAAACTATGATTTCTCTCGTTTTTAGCTCTCTCTCTCTCTCTCTCTCTCTCTCTATATATATATATATTATCAATTTAATGGAGTAATAATATAAAGCCAACTAATTTGGTATTCTAAAATACTCCATGAAATAGGTAGCCTCTCCGTAGTTTTCCAAGTAATTAAAACCCTATAAGGTCCACGTCATTTTATTGTTTTAATAAAGCATCTTGTATTTTAAGTGAAAATGTCAACGATTGTTGGTATTAATTAATGATTTATAAAAAAAAGTAAAAATAATAAATTTATTTCAAAGCTTGTATCTATTAGTTTTCCAAGTTATTAATTAATGATTTATAAAAAAAGTAAAAATAATAAATTTAGTCGATGTACATCAAGTTTGGACTTGGACACATTAGTTCGAGGGTCACTCAATCTTGAATTCTAATTAAATTGTATTTAAACTCAAATGGAGTATGATTTAATTAAAAACTTGCCCAAACTTAGTTCGCAAAACAATTAAATTAAAGTTTTACAATTAAGCTAAACACGCGCATAATATATATCGAAGACAATTATTAGAGAGATAAGAGTTTGAAATTGAACCTAATTAAGGTTAAAACATATTGAATCTGGGTATTTCTAGAAATGTCTCGAACGTGTTGGATCTTGTATACGACATACGTCACTCAAATATATTGTTTAAATATGATCGTGCGGTTTATATATGGTTAGGTTTCACCGAGTGAATTGCATTTTTTTTGTGAGAATCGAGAACTATGTATAAATATATAAAATAATGAATATGAGATGATTAAATTGTAAACAATTATAATACATAAAATACATGAATAAGAGATAATCGAATCTTGTATATATGTTATATTTAATTGTAAACAATTAAATGCATCTCTTGTTCATGTATTTTATATATTTGTTCATGGTTCTCAGTTATCAAAAAAAGATATGATTCTCACCTAATTATTTACCTATATATTACTATTATATATAGAGGAGTGGATGTAGAAAATTATTTGGTGAAAGATGGAAATTAAAATCGATTTTTAAGAAAACGAGAAGTGCTAAAGAAAATATAAAGAACAAAATTATAAAATATATAAAAAGATCAACAGAAAATACTAATTGTAAAGTTAAAAAAAGTTGAGGGGGTTGTTGTATCTATTCCACTATCTTCTTTGTCCCAATAATTAACATTTTTTCTATTTTAATCATATCATATATTTATTGTAAAAGTAAAAACTACTGTCTTACTATTGCTTTACGATGGACTATATATCATTGATGCTTTAAAAAACTAAAAACCCTAACTATAGAATAATCAATTATGATAATTAACAACAAATTAGAAAGTACTATTACTAAATACAAAAAATAATTATAAGTTCTAATTGAACTTATGAATCTTAACTAAGTAGTCAGTATAGTAGTAAAAAGTATTGTATATTGAAATTATTGAACAAACATTAAAAACTAGTATTGAAAAACTGACCAACACAAGTAGAAGACCCTCTCTCTCACAGTCTCACTCTCTCTCGTGTGATTATAGTAAAATTGCTAAATATGACAATTAAAAGTAATTAATAAATCAATAATTTTTTGGATAAACTAATAATAAATTAAACTGATGAACAAGCTTATCTATCCATTTAATATTAATAAAATGCTTGTTTTTACCTTGAAAAAACTTATTTATAAAAAATATTGACTTATTCATCAAAATTACTGACTTATTCAAAAAAATCCAGACGCATTCTCAATTCTCAACATATTTAACATTTTAATGGAACCTCATCCATAGAGAGAGAAAGAGAGCAAATTCCAAGTGTGGGCTTGGGCGGCGATCACTCGTTGTCAAGGATTTAGGATCTTTTAAAATGGACATTTTGATTTAAAAATAAATTACAACGAATTAAATTAAAATTTGATATTTAAAAAAATACAAAATATAATATAATTATAAAAATTAAGACAAATTTTTATTCGGATAATCGCAAGTCGAGCCCGTCACCATTTTTTTTTTTGAGGAAGTCATCATTGTTATTTAATTCCACCCTTTCTCATTTAATTCCACCCTTTCTCATCATCAAAAATGGAACGTTTAACACATTCATGGACCTCATTTTGCCAGCTGGGCTGCCCACGTCGCTTTCACTAACCCAACCAAAATTCAAGAACTACACTTTGCACAAATAGGAATATATCAAGAAATAAAAACTCTTGCATGATTGATGGTCGGTTTGTATCATAATGAAAAAATAAAATAAAATTAAGTCATCAATGGAGCTCGATGGGCCCCCCTCTCCTATCCTCACTATTCCTCTATATAAATATATCATCATCACCCTCCCACTTTCATCCAACCACCACTCACTACCATTGATCACGACCTCCACTGCTTAATTTGATTCTAGAGAGGGAAGAGAGAGAATGGAGAACAAGGAGGAGGATGTTCGAGTGGGAGCCAACAAGTTCCCGGAGCGCCAGCCCATCGGCACGGCGGCGCAGACTCAGGACAAGGACTACAAGGAGCCGCCGCCGGCGCCGCTCTTCGAGCCCGGCGAGATCACCTCGTGGTCGTTCTACAGAGCCGGGATTGCCGAATTCATCGCGACTTTCCTCTTCTTGTACATCAGCATCCTCACCGTCATGGGCGTTCAGAACTCCCCGTCCAAGTGCGCCACCGTCGGGATCCAGGGCATAGCCTGGGCTTTCGGCGGCATGATCTTCGCTCTCGTTTACTGCACCGCCGGGATTTCAGGTGATTGATTTGAGTGACGTCCCCCTCCACCCACCCTTAATAAAATTGAAAAGTTCTGCGTGTGTTAGCTTTAGGAGGTTAATGCTCAAGACCTGAGGTCTTGAGTTTGAGTCAGGATGATAAAAGGTTGTGAGTATTTATTAATTGGGGTTGATTGCAGGTGGACACATCAACCCCGCGGTGACGTTCGGGCTGTTCCTGGCGAGGAAACTGTCGCTGACGCGGGCGGTGTTCTACATGGTGATGCAGTGCCTGGGGGCCATCTGCGGCGCCGGCGTGGTGAAGGGATTCCACAAGACTCTTTACATGACCAAGGGCGGCGGCGCCAACGTGGTCAACCACGGCTACACCAAGGGTGACGGCCTTGGTGCTGAAATCGTTGGAACGTTCGTGCTAGTCTACACCGTCTTCTCCGCCACCGATGCCAAACGAAGCGCTAGAGACTCCCATGTTCCGGTTAGTGTTCGTAAATACACATCTATCTATTTATCTATGTATCTACGTATATATAATTAATTAATAGGGTATTTTAGAGCTTAGTGAGATGGTGTTATGTTTTTGCAGATATTGGCTCCATTGCCAATTGGCTTTGCAGTGTTCTTGGTTCACTTGGCAACCATTCCTATTACTGGAACTGGTATTAACCCTGCAAGAAGTCTTGGAGCAGCCATCATCTACAACAAGGATGCAGCTTGGAATGATCATGTAAGCTACAAGATTTAATTTTTTTTATTTATGATAAAATTTATATCCCAACTTTTAGTGATTTTATTAATTATACCTTAAGTTTTTAAAATTTATCAATTATATTTAAAAAATTTCGAAATTTATCATCGAAATTCCACTTCAGTAGTTGAGCCATGACGTGCCGAATAACGACCTTTATTTTGCGCCGAAAAATAATTTGTATTTAAAGATATTAATTTTTATTTTTAAAGATTGAGATAAATTTAATAAATAGGCTAAACGTTTGAATAGATTTGATTATTAATACCTTTTATTTTCAAATTCAACTATATATGTACAATCTATATCTATTAATATTCTTGATAGACGTCTCGAAATTCTATATTTTATATCGTGTTCTAGTAACATCTAATATTATTTCGACGTGATAAATATGGCAGTGGATTTTCTGGGTGGGACCATTCATCGGAGCCGCGCTCGCCGCCCTGTATCACGTGGTGGTGATCCGAGCCATCCCATTCAAGAACAAGTGATGTTGTCCCGAGCCATAAAAGCTGTCCCTTTTGATCATTCAACTTGTGGCATTAAATTTATTTCAAGAAACATTGAGATAAATGGAGATGATGAGAGAGAAAATGAAGTCCATGTTGTATGTAATTTCCATATTTTCCTGTTTTGTTTGGTTTGCTGTATGTATTGTAGGAGATAATGTTTGATGGGATAATGTTCATAAACAAAAAGGGGAGGCTTTTGAAATTATTTAAATGGGAAAAAAAAGTGGGCTTGTTTGGCTTTTGGCATAATCTGTAATGTGTTTTATGTGGCTGTCAAATGCCAATTTGTCATGATAATAATTCACCTGCCCTAACCTACCATGGTCACGCTTGCAATTTGTTAATTTAATATATAATTGTTGTATTTTATGGTTGGTTGTGGGAGTGACTAATCACCCTATTAATTAATTATGCCTAACCCTAGTCAACTATGCCAATAACTAAAGTATAGTATACGCAGATTATTGCCCAAGATCTGAGGTCTTGAATTCCAATCCTCCATCGCGCTGTCTTTAAATTTATTTATTTATTTATGTAATTTATTAAAAAAAGTATAGTATATATAATTAATTAATATTTGCTATTTAAGCATGAATATACGTTGTATATAACAATTAATATTGTGTATGTATTACTGATCATCCTTATGAATGAGTGCAACACTTGAGTTCGGATAATAGAAAGAACGACAAATTCATTTTTCTCCCATTTTTTTCGAATACAATTAATGACACGAGAATGTAGTAACTTTATATGTCAGTGTAATTTTCTAAGTTCTCACAATAAAATGTGATTTGAGAGTGAAAAATTCATTTTTTTTCCTGTTTTTACGTGCAATTAATTTCACGGTGAATATAACAACTTTATACATCGGTGCGGTATTTTCAGTTCTCACTATCAATTGTAATTTTCACGATAACAACCTATATATATATACAATTCTCTTTGTATTTATAAATATTTTCATTTTTTCCCCACACAAGCATAAAAATAGTGTCATTTTGATAGTTGGATGTAAATAAAAAGTTTACGTATAGCTCATTTAAGAATTTGATAAGGTCATTCTTGATTTTGATACGAGAATATAAATCAAATATTTTTAATATTTAAAATTTTTAAAAAATATGAGTCGAGATTGTTTTTTTTTTTTTTTTTAAGTGTTGAAATTGGTAGATAATTATGACCAACCCTTTATTTTAAGGTGGAAGACTTCATATGGATAAGACTTCATAAGGAAAAAAGCTCTATTTTGTGTATAGTTATCCTTTTCGAGCATTGAATAGTATAAGTAGCAACTTGGTATTGACTTATCTGTTAACATATTTAATTTGGTGAAGTAGGACTACTATTATTCTATCTCATTCTGTCCTGGCAACATTGGTCCATTTTTTTTAATTTAAAATGAACATATTTATAGTTGCATGATGCAAATAATCTTTATGCTTAGGGAGCGGAGGAAGGGCCTAGAATGATAAAGACTAGCAAACAAGATCATTTACCAATTTCATTTATTTTTGGGTAATACTAATTCGATTCACAACAACTTATATCTTTTCCTTATATAGCCCTCACAATTAATAATAATAATAATAATAATAATAATAATAATAATAATAATAATAATAATAATAATAATAATAATAATAACCCGAAACTTTGGTTCACTAGGTAATTTCTCATTTCCCTTCTAACAACTCGAATCTCGATCTAATGATTATGAGAAAAACGTCTTGTCAATTAAATTGTATTTCGTTGTATCATACTATAGTCGTTTAGGGCTGCATACTTTCTATTCCAGCTGGCTAAATACTTAAGTACAAAAATTTGGAGTGGGTAGCCCAATTTGGTCCGTAGTTGGGCCAAAATATTTAATCTAGTCCGACCCAATCCAATTCAATCCAATCCGTAAAATATAACACTACTAGAGCATAAACTTTTTGAGTGTTGGATTTTGTTTAATTTTTTTTTGCATCTATATTCGTAAATATTTTAAATGTGAGCATTTTCTTTTTGTATATTTGAAAGGTTATAAAGTATTATTAACCTTTAACTAATGTTTAGGGTTGTAAAAAACAAAAACAAAAATGAAGGTATAAATTCCCATGTGATATATAGTTACATACTGCTTCACCAGGTGAGCCCATTACGGATTAAGGCCCACTATCTACCAGGCCCATCTCGAGAAATATTTAACACACACCCATTTAAAAATAGTAATTTAATTTATTTTATTTATTGGGAATAAATAGAAAGAGAAATTGAGGAAGACCGAATTCCCCTTTCGTCCCAAAGCAAAACCCCAGCTCAAGCAACCGCGAGGTAGAAATTGGAGCGAAATGGACGTGATAAAATCACAGCAGATTTCGGCGCGGCCGATCGACAAGGTGGTGGTGCACCCGCTGGTGCTGCTCAGCATCGTCGATCACTACAATCGGGTGGCGCGTGACACCAGGAAGCGCGTCGTCGGTGTTCTACTCGGGAGCTCGTATAAGGGCACCGTTGACGTCACCAACAGCTACGCCGGTCGGTCTTTCTTCTTTCTGTTTTGTTTTCATCAAATTCTTTTACAAATATTTTTTTCTAAAAGTTCATTTCAAATTGTTATTGCGCGGTTGTATGCGAGGACCTGCTTGTAGGAAAAGAGAATATAGTTTCTTATGCCGTGTTTGGTTCCGTTTTGGGGTGCGGGGGGATTCGGTTCAATTTTTGTGTTCTGGAGTTAGGTATCCTGTAAATCAGTAGGAGATCTCATTAGAGTAGTTGAGGGTAAGGAGTTTGAATTGCACTGAAAATAGTGTCTGATTTGGACTGGAGATACAATTTAGATGATGATTGCTTTGAAATTTTCAATGTTTGACTGCGTGGAGGCGTGAAATGAAAAATGGCGCTTAATTTGTGTTGTGATCTTGAATTGTTCGCTAGGTAGGATCTTTTAGGGTTGCTAGAGGTAGTTAATTTATTATGTTTTGAGTGTTTTGATCTATTAATTTGTATTGAAGTAGAATGGAAAGCGGATTATAAGAGAGATACCTAATAGTTGTTGGTCCTTGATTCAATGTGTATTACTTGTTGATGGCCAACCTGCTTGTTATGTACCAATTTTCTGTATATAGCTAGATGGCATACAGCTTGACAAGTTCTAGGAGTCCATTTTAGCTCTATTGCCATGGGTAACTCATTGTTTCAAATTTTATTGCTATTGAGTGCATATCTATCTCTAATGTTTACTATTGAGTGCAACATCTTACTACACTTTTCTTCAGTGGTGCTTCGACTTTATTTCATGTGTACTTTGCTAATATGAGCCACATTTTAGAAATGCTTTTATTTTATTTGTTTCTTTTTAGTTTTTTCTCTAGATAGGATTTTATGTTATCAGCTGTTATATAATATCTGGCCTCTCAATCTCCTATGTCCTATGTGTATTACATACCAGAATACTAGCTCTTGTATATAATTTCTTGAGGTTGACTCCACATTTTTCTTTTAGGCTTTGACTAATATATTTGCCTGGTATAAACAGTTCCTTTTGAAGAAGATGACAGGGACCCTAGCATTTGGTTTCTTGATCATAATTACCATGAATCAATGTTTTCCATGTTCAGAAGAATAAATGGTACGTGATATTCCAAGACTCTAGATTCTGATTAACAAGATTTGCTTGTTCAATTCCAAGCTTATGTATATATTGCTTCTGTCAGCCAAGGAGCATGTTGTTGGTTGGTATAGCACTGGCCCAAAACTGAAGGAGAATGACCTAAATATTCATGGTCTTTTCAATGAGTAAGATTTCTTTCTCAGTTCAGAATGAATTTGTTCTATTATCTGTCATTGGTGAGCTGCTAGGCAGTTTCTGATTCACGTCATTGTTTATTAGTACTGTTGCTAGCAGTAAAGAATAAAAAAATTATTGTGAGTAATTTTGATTGGTAAGTTGGCTTTCAATTAATGTGGAATCATGCCTTGAGGTTTATTTTGTTGACTTGGTACTATTAGTCTTTAAAAACACATAGGGAATGTATTCTACCGCCCTCTCTTGTGAAATGTTTCTTTTGTTTCGTACAGAGACGGAAACATATGGAAATTTATTTTACTACCTGTATGTGAAACTTATTTTTGTTCCATATCATTAGCTCCACACAGTATGTATTGTGACTGTCATATCCTTCTGCTTTCCCCGTTCATTTTTGTTGGTCCTCTTTTAGGCTTGTTTAAATAAAATTGAAAAGAGAACTCCCCATCTAGCTCATCTATGTTTTCAGCTCATTTAAGATTATGTGGTTTTTCCTACATCTCCATGTGAACGTCATTTTGTAATTTATGTCTTTGTTATTTAGCACCTCCTTACGCTTGATGACTTTCTGTTAATTCTTGTTGCAGCTATGTTCCCACTCCTGTACTGGTGATCATTGATGTTCAGCCGAAAGAGCTTGGGATACCTACAAAAGCATATTATGCTGTTGAGGAAGTTAAAGAGGTATGACAAAATGGTGTTGCGTGTTTATTGACACATCCAGGCATAGCTTCCACCACTAGCCCTGACAGGAAAGGAAAATGAAGATCACAAAGACAGAATTCAACTTTATTTTGATGATATGAGTGGATCTCATCTAATAGTTTGGATATTCTTGCAGAATGCCACTCAGAAAAGCCAAAAAGTCTTCGTTCATGTTCCTTCAGAAATCGCTGCCCATGAAGTTGAAGAAATTGGTATGCATACCTCAAGATAAACTTGCCTTTTATTTTGTTTCTTGCTTTTGCTGCTCCATTTTTGTGGGATGCTTTACTTCCAACTACCTCCTACCTTTACTATCGCTTGTGATGGAGATCAGATATTCAGGTTTTTGTTCACCTCTCTCCTATTCAAAATGCTAATGCTTTCTATTGTCTTTGTATAGGAGTGGAACACTTGTTAAGAGATGTGAAAGACACAACTATCAGCACCCTTGCTACAGAGGTTCTATTTTTGCCCTTGAAGCCTTTTAGTATCCTGATGATATTCATTTGTTTTCTTGAACAAATTGGAGCAATAAGCATGTTTATCACTATCTTGTGCAGGTGACTGGAAAACTTGCTGCTTTGAAGGGTTTGGATGCACGACTGAAAGAGATTCGAAGTTATCTTGATCTGGTTATTGAAGGGAAGCTCCCTTTGAACCATGAAATCCTCTACCATCTTCAGGTATGGATTTTCCATTAATCTCTGTAGCTTATTATTACATCAGATTGTCAGTTCGTAATATGGATGAATCATTCATCTATTATGGTTCATTAGCCCCCAAGCTGTCAATGCCAAAATATATACGAATACAAACCATTAAATTTTTTCTGCTTCATTATATAACCAAAATTATCACCTCAACTTGAAATGCTTCCAAATAACTGCAGGATGTATTCAACCTTCTCCCCAACCTAAACGTGTCTGAACTAGTAAAGGCTTTTGCAGGTAAAACAGATGGGCGTCAGTTGTTTGTTTATTTACTTCATTGACAAGTTTTTTCTATTGTAGCTTCTGATCTCTGTAATGTTTACAGTGAAAACGAATGACATGATGCTGGTCATATATCTGTCATCGCTTATCAGAAGTGTGATTGCTCTCCACAATTTAATAAACAATAAGGTAAGATGTTCTTCACATGTCTTGTTTTATTATGATGCAGTTTTAACCTTGTTAACAATGAATAGACTATCAGATTTCTCTGAACTTCTAAACGTATACTTGACCATAGTGATTTTTTCTGTGATAGCGTACCGTACAAAGTTAAAGCATGTATTGAGATATTATTTAGAAGTAAACTTTCTGAAAATATTTAGGGCCCATACTTCTTTTCGTCTATGCTATTAAATGTATCATTATAACAACACCTGCTCCTTTATGTAGGAACTATTATGCGTTAGGCAAATTCACTAAAACGAATAGTTGAGAAAATACCACGGTTACGTATATGTTATTCTATGAATCAACGAGCCACATGAAAGTTTGTTTTAGCTATGTTCCTGAGCTGCTGAAACAGGCACAGATAGGCTTGTGGCTTGAAATACTTTGTTCTTTGTTGGTGACATTTTGGAAAACTTATTGCAGATGCTTAACAAAGAACATGAAAAGGCGGAAGACTCGAAGCCAGTTGCTGTGCCTACTGCTGCTGGTAGCTGAAGATGGAGATCTCTTTTGGGGAGTTTGCTTTTGCGTGATTTTCGATTCCTGGATACTTGGAGATCTCAGACACATTTTGCCAACGGGAAGCGTCCTCTCAAGTTCGAGCTAGTCTTCAATATTCGTATTTGGTTTCTGCCTCAATATTGCGTGAATTTTGAAAATCCAGAGTCGTCTAGATTCGTAACAATATTCGTATAGTCTCTCTCTCTCTCTCTTACCACCCTTACTTTATATGTACTAAGATAGTAATTAGTTCTCTTTTAGCAAACCATTTGGTTGAACCATTGATGCACCTTAACAAAAGGAATGTCGCGTTTTTTATTTTTTATTTTTGCTCTAGGAATGACTGAACATGTCAGTTTTAAGAGCTTAAGTAATTCATTTTGTTATGGTAAGACAATACTCTCACTTTGTTAAGATGCCACCATATGCAGTTACAGCGATATAAATTAGATAGTGAAATAATAGGTGTGAGTATTTGGATTTTGGTTTGAATTTTTGCCTAATTCAAATTGATCCTAAAATGCGGCAACTTTATTATGACTAAATCTGATTTGAATTGTAAATTTAGAAAATGCACAAAGAAATCCAAGTATTCAAAATAAATGTATATTATAAATATAATTTAGATTTTGGATTTATTTATTTTTAAAGTTTAGTTTGTTCGATTCGGATATTCGAATTTCGGGTGTTTTGCTCACCTTTTGGTTCCCTAGAAATAACCTAACAAGTAGTACATCTTTTGGATAGTAACAAAAGCCAAGGCTTTCATTTTTATTTATTTGTTGTTATTTGGCAAATTCTGCTATTTTTGTAATTTTAAAAATTTGGGATTTGATAAGTTTGGTGTAAAACTCCATTACTATAATTGTAAATTCCGTTTTAAAAATCAGAAAATTGAGTATTGTGAAAAATAATAGGCCCAGCCCAAACCCACCCGTGAGGTCCAATTTAATTTTGGGCTATGAATAGTTAAATTATTTTATTTAATAATTGCATCCTTATTCTTCACACCGAAATTAAATTTAAACTCCCTCCATCCACAAAAATTCTAGTGAAAAATGAACTTATCAAAATTATGCGGAGAAAGTGATCATTATAGTTGATGTGTTAAATAATAATTGTTTTAGTATTTAAAATATGAGATATAGTTTCTAAAAAAAGAAAAAAAAAAAATTTTACAAATGAATACAAATAACAATAAAAAAAACTACAATTTTTGTGAAAGCACGAAAATAGAAAAAATAAATTTTCATAAGAGACGAAGTATTTATTATATAAACCCAATAAAAACTAAACCTTGCAAATGAATCAAAATTAATAGCACTATATAATTACAACCTCCATTTTTTTTTTCCTGCCAAAAATCACATACCAATTGATCAAATTTGCTGAACTCAATCTGCCTAAAACTAAGCAGCAGCTTTCTTAGGTGATTTCGCGGCCTTGGCCGGCGGCGACTCCGGCAGTCTTCCTCGGCAAGAGCACCGGATTGATGAGCAATGGTCACACCCTGCAACAACTTCGAAGCAAACAGAAAAACTAATCGAATTCATCATCATCATCAGATTCAGGGCGCACCGATTGCTCAAACTCCGCATCCATCACAACCCCATCCATCACATGCACTACAGTTTTCCCGATTCTCAAATCCACCACCTCTGAAACCACCCCATTCACCACCACATTTCCGTTCGAATCCTTCCCCACGGACAAACTCAATCCAGATATCGAATCGTAGCTTCTCCGCCCTCCGCGCTCCAAATCGGCGGTCCAAATCCACCTCGGCACCGACGAGAACCCCAGCACCCGCGTCAGCACCGCGTAGGCATCGCTATCGTTCCGGTTCAGCCTCAGATCGCGCCGAATCGCCTCCTCCGACGGCAGGAAGAGCGTGAACGCCAGATCCTCAGGTAACAACTTAATCACCGTTTCCCCGAACTCGCCGATTCTCGCGCGTTTGGCGGGGGATTCTGTTTTGGTTGAAGCAATTGCCGATCGAGGTATGCCTCTGAGCTTAACCGCAGTGAAGATCTGTGTGATTATGAATGAAACGGTGACGATCGTGCACACCAGTTTCACTGGGCTCTTCAGCTTCAAATTCCCGATTTTTCTTCTTCTCATCTTTGCAAATGGATGTAGAGAAACTGTGATAGATTTAAGAAAAGATTGGAATAATTAGATAGAGATGCCTGGGTTAACTCGGATGCTTGATGAGTTAGCAACCGAGTCCGTGCTCATTGTCAAGATCCACTGCTTTTTCTTATTGGGGATATTTTAATCAATTAGTACTTTGTTTTTCTTTGTTTTTTTTTTTTGGCTTTTTTGTTGTTATAGGTTCTGTTTAGATGGCAAGACCTGAATGAATTATTCCCTCCGTCCACAAAAAATAATTATAGTAAAAAACGTTTCGAATCTTAATAAAAATGATTATTGTATTATGAACGGAAAAATAGTCTCACTTAAAAAACAGTGTTTATAATGATAATTAATTATACTGTGCGAAGAAAATAGGGTCCAACACATGATAAATAGTTTCTAAAAATGAAAATAGACTAATTTTTGTGCATATCTCATAGCATCCGCAATGGGGTTACAAGATAGCTTATATGATAGCCTACTTTATGATGGGGGGACCACATGGTGTAAAGATGTTGCAGTGGGATTACATGATAGCTTACATGATAGAATTAGTTTTGATTTTTATGTTTTTTTACTTAAATTTAATTGCTCAAATTTAAATAACACATTTGACTAATAATTAAAATTTCATTAAAATAAAAAACCTAAAAATTACATTAAAAAAAATTAAAAACATAATATAAATTACATAAATTAAACTCCTAGTCTAGATAAGACCACGATGCTTGAGCATTTATTCGGTTTGGCGGATCTTGTGGGCGACTTCTTTCCTCCGGCTGCCTTTCTTCGGTTTGGCGGCACTATGGGCTGCCGAAGGCATCTCCTCGCCGGACTGAGGAGCATCCCCCAAGTTACACCCCGATAAATCGGGATGATAATCGTCGGATAGATCGGGGCACCAATTTAGGTCATAGTAATTTGGGTTGTGTGGATCCATGGGGTGTAGAGAGAGGAAGAAAGGAAGAAGATGAAGAAGATGAAGAAGAAGAAGTGAGGGTGTAGGGAAAAAATGAGGAAGAAGAAGAATAAATAGAAGAAAAAGGAAAAAAAAAATTTGAAATGTCAAAATCACGCAAAACGAGGCAGCCAACGATCAAATTTGATTTTTTTTTAATAGACGCGTGCATCACACGCGCCTTACACTATAGAGAAAATGGGCTACACGATAGAACGTGTAGCCCTCGTGTAAGGTGCTCTCGCAACGGTTACACGATAGCACACTTACACGATAGCGCTATCGTGTAGGGGCTATCGTGTAGGCGTTGTGAGTGCTCTCAAGATGACAAAAAATTATTAATTTTTTGTGGACAGGAGGAGAGGGAGTAAAATATTAAATATAAATAACTAAAATTGTGAGAAGGGCTTGATTTAGAGGATATTTTGAACGAGCTTAAACGCTTTTTAAAAATAGTACTAGTTTGTAAACTACTCCCTCTGTCTCATAAAAACGTGAACATTTGTAAGTGTCACGAATTTTAAGAAATGCTAAATAAAAGTATATTCTGAGTGAAAAAGGAGTTCCATTTTATAAAAAGTAGAGATGAAAAATAAAGGAATTGTGGTGAGTTAGAGTACCAAAATAGAAATGTTCATGTTTTTATGTGACGCCCCAAAATGGCAAACTGCTCACGTTTTTGTGAGACGGAGGGAGTAGTATTTAGTAGCTCTTTGAAATAGTTATTAACTAATTTATAAGCTGTTTAGAAGCTTAAGGGGGTGTTTGAGTAGGTGGTTAGGTTTAGTCAATGTTGCTAAAAATAGGATTAATTTGCAGGTTAGAGGCATTGATATGATGCTGGTCATATATGTTTGATATGCAACGTTAATTATCGAAATACCAACTCGGCTGATTGGTAGCCTCCATTACAACCAACACTATAATTTGAATGCCCTATTTTGCCCTTAAATTCCATTTGTAAAATACTGAAATACCCTCACATCTCACTAGGTCATTATAGCGGCAAAATTCGCCCCATTTTTCTTTGTTAAATAGGAATTCCCCCCATTTTTCATTCACTGCTCATCAAGGCAACACAGACCTTGGCGCCAAGTTGAATAACGGAGAAGAAAAATCTGCAACGGGGCATTTGTCGCTGCTTATCGGGGTAGGGATTTTGGGCACTTGTCGCTGCTTATCGGGGTAGGGATTTTTCGTCTGCTCGACACATCCATGGCAAGCAATGCGGGGCAACAAGGTTAGTTCGGGTGTACAAGGGAAATTTTGTTACGATATCTTGAGGTTACCTATGCTTTATGGAGCAATTTCTTTGTATATGACGCCTTCGTGTCTAGAGTTTTGCTTACCTATTGGTAGTTGTTGGGTCGTCTTTATAGATTTCTCCTTATTCTGTGAATAATCTGGAATTTTTCGATATGAATCATATGATGTTGTATCTGTGGATAAAAAAAATGATTGAGTGTACAGCGTGTTTGAGCCCCGACAGCCTCTTTTTGTGCCCTCACCATTTGCAAGCTTGGGTCGATTTTATTATGCAACTGCACATGTTTTAATGGTATGCTCACTAACTGTGGTTTAAGATATGCAAGCAGGGAGCACCGAAGGTTGCCGAGGCAGGGTAAGTAAGACGGACAAGACCCGTCGTAGCTGGTCGAAAAGGGAAGAGGAGATATTGCTGGCATCGTTGAAGGAAATCGTTGCTCAATGCTGGAAGGCAGACAATGGCTTTAGGGGCGGCTATCTGACCAAGCTTGAGGAGTCAATCCGTAAGGAATTTCCAGATAGTGACATCAAAGGCATGCCCCACATTAACTCAAAGATCAGTTCTTGGAAAAAATCTTACAACTCCCTCTTAGGGATGCTTGATGTCAGCGGTGTAGGCTTCAATCACAAAGGCACCTTCATGATCGACTGCGACAACGACCAATGGGAGCTAATTGTCAAGGTATTTGTCTTCGTGACACTACATTCCATATATGAATGAAATGTATGTTGATGTCTCCTTTGCGTGCAGAAAGATAAAAATGCTCTGAACATGCGATTTAAGAGCTGGCCCATGCTCGATGACTGGAAGGAGATATTTGGGAAAGATAGGGCCAATGGAGTTCAAGCCGAAGATCTAATGGAAGCTGTTCATGACATGTACACTGCTGAAAATATTGCGCAGGAGGACCGTGGGGCATATTTCAATTCAGCTGATGAGGAGGTTCCAACCGACGAGGCAGAGGTCAGTGTTTGCCAGACTGAGAAAAAATGCAACAAGGGAGGTGGTTCCAAGAAGAAACGCAAGTCGCCTGATGAGTTTGATAGATTGTGTGATGTGCTTGGTGAAATTGGTCGCGACACTGGACTGAGGCTCGGGGACCTTGTAACTCGCATCGGTTATGAATTTGACCTTGGGCAAGCTCGGCAGACCGTATTTGAGAAACTTGGGGCTATATCTGGATTGTCCACGAAGGAGAAGTTCGAAGTGTGCGAAATGTTGGCTGATAAGGTGCAGCGTCTTGAGATATTTATCGGGCTGCCGGAGGATGCTAAGGCCCAGTATGTTGCGTATCTGCTGGAGTCGAAGTTAAACTAGGTTCAAATTATAATTTGGCAAAGTAGTTTATGTTAATATCCCTTTTGTGCAGCTAAACCTATAGCAAGTATGAAGACTACGTAACAGCTCTTGTGACTCATTTTAGGATATCCTCTATTTGTGTTGATCGACCTTTTGTAAGATGCCATATATCTCGAGCGTACCATATTATCTATGATGCCATATATATATATATATTACTTTGTGGTTTGGTATTTTTGGCACCGTAGAGGAGTTTTGGTATTAATGAAATGTATCTCTTATGATTGCAATTGTTAGGTTAGCTATATCTTCTTTCGATTCAATATTTTCACATTCAAATCATAGTACACAGTAGATTTCATAACCATATATATACATGATTGTTCATGGCTTCAAGAACTATGCCAAATGAACAACAAAAGCATACAAAAGATAAGGATTAAACAGCAAGAACTAAACACATTTTGCTGCATCCTAAAATAGACATTCAGGTGGAGTTATTTTCATAGTCATAGAGGTTTCACACACACAAAAACTATCTTAACACTACCATATAACACCACCATCAGAGGGTTCAATTTACTTACGTGGACTCGAGGACGCGCAAGAGCTTTCTTCGACGTTGGTTGTCTTGCCACCACGGCGCTTGCGCCAACCAGTCGGCGGCATCTTGGAAACAAGTTTTGGACGTGGGTTTGAGCTGACATTGTCGACTGTTGGCATAGGGGCAACGCACGACATAGCATCGTCGGCAAACAACTTTCGCACGGCTTGGCTTGGCCTATGTGCAGCAGATGGGTTCACCTCCTCATCAGGCGATGAAGAGATTATTTGCAGAGTGTGGCTGATTGTTGGGTTCGGCGAGTCACTGATGAGTATGACCGTGTTCGACGGCTCTTTCTTGATGTCAGTCTTTCCGAAGAGCAAGCACATAGTGTAATACTCCGGCTCTCCCTCACGCAAGTACGCTCCAGCGAAGAAGTTCTCCTATAACACACAGATGACATAACCTTGACAACTTTGCTATGAAAGACATATTGCTCAACTTAAATGAAAAAACTATAGCAAAATCACCGTTTTACCGTGATTATTGTCTCCCATACTTCACTTGCTGCCACAATCTCATTGCTCTCAAGGACCCAGCGAGTTTGTTTTGTACGCGTCAGCTTCTTGAAGGTATTGTACCTCTTCTCGAGGAACTCCATACGTTTTTTTACTTCCGAAAGACTCAAGCTTTTCTCGAATTTTTTGTTGATGGCGATCATGGCGGTAGTAAGCGCATGCATAGACTGATACGCCGGGATGGGGAAGCACTCGTCCTCCATCTGAAGGACACGACGGAGTAGCAACTCATCCATAGCAGATTCCCATTTGAGGTTGTAGAAAAACAAATATTGGCTAGGTACATCTGATAACTTCATTTTCACACACTATTTTTTTTTTTTGGGTTTGTTTATGTGTAATTTCCAACTGCATAAGTGATGGATTTAAATAGATAATTTGTATAGAAGGTATCTTGGTGAGGGTTGGACATGGTTAATTACGGGTAGGTGAATACGAATTCAATTTAGTGCAGCTTTCTTTTGGACTCAAAAGTTACAAGATTTGGCGGTGCAGGTGCATTGATGATATTTCAGAACTTGATTAAAATGGGTGAGTAGATACATATGAGTTTAGGATTAATTGCTTTGATTGACACATAACCACTTTTAGAAGATGAGATATTCTAATGAAGTTATCTAATAAAATAAATGCAGCATGCGAAAAAAAGAACAAAAAAAAAGAACAAAAGTAGCAGGTGGAAATCTATATCTATATATGAAAACACAATTTGTGGCAATTTTGAAATAAATTCAACAATTGAAGGCAATAATAGAAGTTAATAAAAATGGGAGAGGAGGGAGAATAAGAAGAAAATGTTTAATATCAAAAAAATTTAATTAACATAACTTATTTGTTATAATTTATTTTAAATTATTTTTATCATAATTTTTAATTTAAAACGTATATTGAATATTTTTTTATGAATAAAAAAATATATAATATAAAGATATTATATAGACTAGAGCACTTTCAAAAGAATGTTGTTTTACTCTGCAGCTTTATATAGAACCAAATAAGATCATCTACCAATAAAATATTATTTCACCATTCATAAGTTTAAAAGTAAAATATTATTTCAACCTAATTTAGATTTAACCATTCATAAGTTTAATTTAGATCTCTTTAATGTTAAAATATATGTTTAAAATTTCAATTTGTATTAATTCTAATATAAATTTGTAGATAAATAATTAGTTGTCTGTATACAAATATTACAATTTCTAAATACATAAACATATTCGTTTTATTTTGTTTTTCTCACTTATATTATGTATATATATAGATTTTCTTATATTCTGTAACTAAGCCAAGCTCAGACGCAGATCAGCTGTTTTCACTACATATCCACAAGCCAAAACAAAAGTAATAATCCCAATTTCAAACTACAAAAAAAAGGCTTTTGTTTTTCTAAATACATAGCCATGAGCCAAATTAGATAATCATCCCAGCACTTACTACAACAAAAAGAAAAGCCATAGTCGGCTATGCCTGTAGAGTGTAAGAAAGACCAAAAAACAGTGAACTTTACTCCAACAATTTAATTTTCAAGTCTGAAGCACTCATATCACCATACAAATAAACACAATTCTCCAACAAGTTTAAATCAACGCTAGTTCAATCATAAAAAAGAAGTCTCATGATCACAATAAACTACAACCTATAGTTTTCAAAACTAGCATTACATAAGTAGGAAACACGTTTTTTTACTAGATATTGCTGCCACATTATCTGTGCTAGGAAACACAAAATGAGAAATTTTGCTGCCACACAAAATGATACTAGATATTACAAAATGAAATAATCAAAGAAGTAGTAAGTCTTTATCAGCCACATGCACAACCAAACTTAAGTTGATACTAGATATTGCTGCCACATTATCTGTGCTAAATTGTCCCTTGCCGCGTTCCACTCCGGTGAAGGCTCAACGCCATCGATGTATTCCTCATTATCAGATTCAGTATCCGCAGTTTCCACATATTGATTGTCAAACTGCTGCTCTATTGGATCTACAGGCATGTTAGTCCTTATGAAATTGTTGATGACAAAACATGCCATGATCAATCGATTTTGAACCTTGACAGGGTAGTAGGAGGTGCTTCGGAGAATGCCCCATCTCATTTTCATGATACCAAAGGCACGTTCAATTGCGTTACGCGCCTTTGCATGGCGCAAATTGAAAAGTTCTCGGGCGTTTTGTGGTCTAGCAGCAAGAGGGCCCCATTCTTTGAGATGATATCTAACGCTTTTGTACGGTGCCAAAAAGCCTTCACAATTTGCGTAGCCGTTATCGCACAGGTAGTAATTGCCTACGAGCACATACAATTTAACAAAAAGAGAATTAATAAAATAAATTTCACAATTAATGCAGCTTGAATTAACCGTTTGTAATGATAACTAGTCTCTTTGATTACCTTTAGGTACTCTGAACCCATGAACCCTCGTGAGTGCATCGCGCAAGACTCTAGAATCCGCGGCGGAACCTTCCCATCCAGGGAGAACGTACACAAACTGTAGGTGTCGATCGCACACCGCCAATGTGTTAGTTGCAATCTGTCCCTTCCGGGTTCTATATCGCGGTTTATCCTTGTTTCGCACCATAACATCGATGTAGGTGCCATCCAGTGCCCCTAAGCAGCCCTGACAACGTAATGACAAAAGAGTGCATTAACAATTCACTCAATTGGCAGTAGAATGTAAAATGAGATTGAATCATGTGCAAAGTAAATAAAAAAAAATATACATAAACTATATAGTTTACCTTAAACCATCCCCATCTAGAATCTATGCACTCTTCATCGACCGGCTTTGGTTTAACGAGAAGTAGCACGTGTAAAGACAAGATAGCTTTCAAGACAACGTGTACGTAGTGTGATACTGTCTGCCCGGAACGCCAAAAATTGAACCTAACCACGCGGTTTTTTTTATGATGGGCTAGGACCGACAGGAACATGGCTACTTGTTCCTCTACGGTAACGAACCTGCCATTCCTCATGCCTGCCAGTTGCCGTAATAATTGGCACAACCGACCGAATGTGTTGCGATCCATTCTTAAATTAACTATGCAGTCAACATCACTAAAATTTACCATCCTATCTAAGTGCTTAATTTGATCAGGCATACGCTGTATCAAAGCAAATGGTTCAACCGTTGAACTACGTTTCCTCTTGCGGGACCTAACTGTGGCTACATGATGGACAACTACGGCCAGTTGCGACATAAGATTAAGCAGTATTTCTTCAACCATGGAATACACGTATGCTCTTAAACGACATTGTGATTGCATTTTGACGAACACACACTACACAGAGCCCAGTAACTACTGCAACACAAAGAAGGGATGCCTCACTAAACAAGTTTCCAGTTTGTGCAGCCATATACACAACAACATTGAAATCATAAAAAATGCATTTAGCAACTCAGCATACTACACTATCACAACATATCAACCAACACCAACATAATCACGATTCAACAAGCCACCAAAACTGTATCGTTGAACATTACACATTGCACCAGCACAAGCATCGCCAAATATTATATAAATGTAGCATAACCTCTATGAAAAAAAATTCTGTTAAACATACATGCCCTCCATACTCAAATCCTTGACTTCAGATGGTAACTTCACAATTATCGATAGGAAAACTTCACAAATCATTCAACAACACTCTCAAATGCCAGAAAGGAGCAACAAATTCATGTTATTTACAAGTAAATGATGGAAAAACAAATTTTCAGTTTGCTCACCCAGTTAACGAACGGTGAGCACCATTTCGACTTACCTGACGAGTAAATTCAATCAGTAAACCACAAATCTGGAATTGGGTTCACAGACACGAGAAAGATTATACGTAGGATGGAATTCCTGCCGAAAACCAACAGCAAATTGAATTCAAAATAAATCGCAGTCACATTTAAAACCCAATTATATCAAAATCGGGTAACCCCTTCTTTGTTTGCAATAAAATTGGTATGTAAAAAAACCCTAGATAAATGCGTGTGTGCTGGGTGAAAAATGAAATCGCCGAATTTGCACGAAGAAACACCAATTCGCACCTGACTCTACAGGAAGCTAATCGAAATTATTGGAATACCTGCAGCTTGGGCTGATATCTGGCGGTAGTCCGTCGTGTAGAAGACGACCTCAACACTTTAGCGCTAAAAAAAAAGTAGATAGAGAATGAGATGTGTCTTGAAGAGGGAATGAATTTATTTTTTGAAATGAGTTTGGAGGGCAAATTTGTAATCATCGAAAATAGTAGTGATTACTGTAGAATCCATGGAAATGGAACCGATGGTAGACGCTGGTTCTATTTTCGCGAAGGAACAGTGAATTGTGGGACGGGCTTTGGCAAAATAGCGGGCCCTCCATGATCTGAAATAAATATATCAAACACATAAAATGGGCTGGTATAATAAGCAATAGTGCATTAAATGCCCACTCAAACACCCCCTGAGTTGCTAAATGCATTTTTTATGATTTCAATGTTGTTGTGTATATGGCTGCACAAACTGGAAACTTGTTTAGTGAGGCATCCCTTCTTTGTGTTGCAGTAGTTACTGGGCTCTGTGTAGTGTGTGTTCGTCAAAATGCAATCACAATGTCGTTTAAGAGCATACGTGTATTCCATGGTTGAAGAAATACTGCTTAATCTTATGTCGCAACTGGCCGTAGTTGTCCATCATGTAGCCACAGTTAGGTCCCGCAAGAGGAAACGTAGTTCAACGGTTGAACCATTTGCTTTGATACAGCGTATGCCTGATCAAATTAAGCACTTAGATAGGATGGTAAATTTTAGTGATGTTGACTGCATAGTTAATTTAAGAATGGATCGCAACACATTCGGTCGGTTGTGCCAATTATTACGGCAACTGGCAGGCATGAGGAATGGCAGGTTCGTTACCGTAGAGGAACAAGTAGCCATGTTCCTGTCGGTCCTAGCCCATCATAAAAAAAACCGCGTGGTTAGGTTCAATTTTTGGCGTTCCGGGCAGACAGTATCACACTACGTACACGTTGTCTTGAAAGCTATCTTGTCTTTACACGTGCTACTTCTCGTTAAACCAAAGCCGGTCGATGAAGAGTGCATAGATTCTAGATGGGGATGGTTTAAGGTAAACTATATAGTTTATGTATATTTTTTTTTATTTACTTTGCACATGATTCAATCTCATTTTACATTCTACTGCCAATTGAGTGAATTGTTAATGCACTCTTTTGTCATTACGTTGTCAGGGCTGCTTAGGGGCACTGGATGGCACCTACATCGATGTTATGGTGCGAAACAAGGATAAACCGCGATATAGAACCCGGAAGGGACAGATTGCAACTAACACATTGGCGGTGTGCGATCGACACCTACAGTTTGTGTACGTTCTCCCTGGATGGGAAGGTTCCGCCGCGGATTCTAGAGTCTTGCGCGATGCACTCACGAGGGTTCATGGGTTCAGAGTACCTAAAGGTAATCAAAGAGACTAGTTATCATTACAAACGGTTAATTCAAGCTGCATTAATTGTGAAATTTATTTTATTAATTCTCTTTTTGTTAAATTGTATGTGCTCGTAGGCAATTACTACCTGTGCGATAACGGCTACGCAAATTGTGAAGGCTTTTTGGCACCGTACAAAAGCGTTAGATATCATCTCAAAGAATGGGGCCCTCTTGCTGCTAGACCACAAAACGCCCGAGAACTTTTCAATTTGCGCCATGCAAAGGCGCGTAACGCAATTGAACGTGCCTTTGGTATCATGAAAATGAGATGGGGCATTCTCCGAAGCACCTCCTACTACCCTGTCAAGGTTCAAAATCGATTGATCATGGCATGTTTTGTCATCAACAATTTCATAAGGACTAACATGCCTGTAGATCCAATAGAGCAGCAGTTTGACAATCAATATGTGGAAACTGCGGATACTGAATCTGATAATGAGGAATACATCGATGGCGTTGAGCCTTCACCGGAGTGGAACGCGGCAAGGGACAATTTAGCACAGATAATGTGGCAGCAATATCTAGTATCAACTTAAGTTTGGTTGTGCATGTGGCTGATAAAGACTTACTACTTCTTTGATTATTTCATTTTGTAATATCTAGTATCATTTTGTGTGGCAGCAAAATTTCTCATTTTGTGTTTCCTAGCACAGATAATGTGGCAGCAATATCTAGTAAAAAAACGTGTTTCCTACTTATGTAATGCTAGTTTTGAAAACTATAGGTTGTAGTTTATTGTGATCATGAGACTTCTTTTTTATGATTGAACTAGCGTTGATTTAAACTTGTTGGAGAATTGTGTTTATTTGTATGGTGATATGAGTGCTTCAGACTTGAAAATTAAATTGTTGGAGTAAAGTTCACTGTTTTTTGGTCTTTCTTACACTCTACAGGCATAGCCGACTATGGCTTTTCTTTTTGTTGTAGTAAGTGCTGGGATGATTATCTAATTTGGCTCATGGCTATGTATTTAGAAAAACAAAAGCCTTTTTTTTGTAGTTTGAAATTGGGATTATTACTTTTGTTTTGGCTTGTGGATATGTAGTGAAAACAGCTGATCTGCGTCTGAGCTTGGCTTAGTTACAGAATATAAGAAAATCTATATATATACATAATATAAGTGAGAAAAACAAAATAAAACGAATATGTTTATGTATTTAGAAATTGTAATATTTGTATACAGACAACTAATTATTTATCTACAAATTTATATTAGAATTAATACAAATTGAAATTTTAAACATATATTTTAACATTAAAGAGATCTAAATTAAACTTATGAATGGTTAAATCTAAATTAGGTTGAAATAATATTTTACTTTTAAACTTATGAATGGTGAAATAATATTTTATTGGTAGATGATCTTATTTGGTTCTATATAAAGCTGCAGAGTAAAACAACATTCTTTTGAAAGTGCTCTAGTCTATATAATATCTTTATATTATATATTTTTTTATTCATAAAAAAATATTCAATATACGTTTTAAATTAAAAATTATGATAAAAATAATTTAAAATAAATTATAACAAATAAGTTATGTTAATTAAATTTTTTTGATATTAAACATTTTCTTCTTATTCTCCCTCCTCTCCCATTTTTATTAACTTCTATTATTGCCTTCAATTGTTGAATTTATTTCAAAATTGCCACAAATTGTGTTTTCATATATAGATATAGATTTCCACCTGCTACTTTTGTTCTTTTTTTTTGTTCTTTTTTTCGCATGCTGCATTTATTTTATTAGATAACTTCATTAGAATATCTCATCTTCTAAAAGTGGTTATGTGTCAATCAAAGCAATTAATCCTAAACTCATATGTATCTACTCACCCATTTTAATCAAGTTCTGAAATATCATCAATGCACCTGCACCGCCAAATCTTGTAACTTTTGAGTCCAAAAGAAAGCTGCACTAAATTGAATTCGTATTCACCTACCCGTAATTAACCATGTCCAACCCTCACCAAGATACCTTCTATACAAATTATCTATTTAAATCCATCACTTATGCAGTTGGAAATTACACATAAACAAACCCAAAAAAAAAAAATAGTGTGTGAAAATGAAGTTATCAGATGTACCTAGCCAATATTTGTTTTTCTACAACCTCAAATGGGAATCTGCTATGGATGAGTTGCTACTCCGTCGTGTCCTTCAGATGGAGGACGAGTGCTTCCCCATCCCGGCGTATCAGTCTATGCATGCGCTTACTACCGCCATGATCGCCATCAACAAAAAATTCGAGAAAAGCTTGAGTCTTTCGGAAGTAAAAAAACGTATGGAGTTCCTCGAGAAGAGGTACAATACCTTCAAGAAGCTGACGCGTACAAAACAAACTCGCTGGGTCCTTGAGAGCAATGAGATTGTGGCAGCAAGTGAAGTATGGGAGACAATAATCACGGTAAAACGGTGATTTTGCTATAGTTTTTTCATTTAAGTTGAGCAATATGTCTTTCATAGCAAAGTTGTCAAGGTTATGTCATCTGTGTGTTATAGGAGAACTTCTTCGCTGGAGCGTACTTGCGTGAGGGAGAGCCGGAGTATTACACTATGTGCTTGCTCTTCGGAAAGACTGACATCAAGAAAGAGCCGTCGAACACGGTCATACTCATCAGTGACTCGCCGAACCCAACAATCAGCCACACTCTGCAAATAATCTCTTCATCGCCTGATGAGGAGGTGAACCCATCTGCTGCACATAGGCCAAGCCAAGCCGTGCGAAAGTTGTTTGCCGACGATGCTATGTCGTGCGTTGCCCCTATGCCAACAGTCGACAATGTCAGCTCAAACCCACGTCCAAAACTTGTTTCCAAGATGCCGCCGACTGGTTGGCGCAAGCGCCGTGGTGGCAAGACAACCAACGTCGAAGAAAGCTCTTGCGCGTCCTCGAGTCCACGTAAGTAAATTGAACCCTCTGATGGTGGTGTTATATGGTAGTGTTAAGATAGTTTTTGTGTGTGTGAAACCTCTATGACTATGAAAATAACTCCACCTGAATGTCTATTTTAGGATGCAGCAAAATGTGTTTAGTTCTTGCTGTTTAATCCTTATCTTTTGTATGCTTTTGTTGTTCATTTGGCATAGTTCTTGAAGCCATGAACAATCATGTATATATATGGTTATGAAATCTACTGTGTACTATGATTTGAATGTGAAAATATTGAATCGAAAGAAGATATAGCTAACCTAACAATTGCAATCATAAGAGATACATTTCATTAATACCAAAACTCCTCTACGGTGCCAAAAATACCAAACCACAAAGTAATATATATATATATGGCATCATAGATAATATGGTACGCTCGAGATATATGGCATCTTACAAAAGGTCGATCAACACAAATAGAGGATATCCTAAAATGAGTCACAAGAGCTGTTACGTAGTCTTCATACTTGCTATAGGTTTAGCTGCACAAAAGGGATATTAACATAAACTACTTTGCCAAATTATAATTTGAACCTAGTTTAACTTCGACTCCAGCAGATACGCAACATACTGGGCCTTAGCATCCTCCGGCAGCCCGATAAATATCTCAAGACGCTGCACCTTATCAGCCAACATTTCGCACACTTCGAACTTCTCCTTCGTGGACAATCCAGATATAGCCCCAAGTTTCTCAAATACGGTCTGCCGAGCTTGCCCAAGGTCAAATTCATAACCGATGCGAGTTACAAGGTCCCCGAGCCTCAGTCCAGTGTCGCGACCAATTTCACCAAGCACATCACACAATCTATCAAACTCATCAGGCGACTTGCGTTTCTTCTTGGAACCACCTCCCTTGTTGCATTTTTTCTCAGTCTGGCAAACACTGACCTCTGCCTCGTCGGTTGGAACCTCCTCATCAGCTGAATTGAAATATGCCCCACGGTCCTCCTGCGCAATATTTTCAGCAGTGTACATGTCATGAACAGCTTCCATTAGATCTTCGGCTTGAACTCCATTGGCCCTATCTTTCCCAAATATCTCCTTCCAGTCATCGAGCATGGGCCAGCTCTTAAATCGCATGTTCAGAGCATTTTTATCTTTCTGCACGCAAAGGAGACATCAACATACATTTCATTCATATATGGAATGTAGTGTCACGAAGACAAATACCTTGACAATTAGCTCCCATTGGTCGTTGTCGCAGTCGATCATGAAGGTGCCTTTGTGATTGAAGCCTACACCGCTGACATCAAGCATCCCTAAGAGGGAGTTGTAAGATTTTTTCCAAGAACTGATCTTTGAGTTAATGTGGGGCATGCCTTTGATGTCACTATCTGGAAATTCCTTACGGATTGACTCCTCAAGCTTGGTCAGATAGCCGCCCCTAAAGCCATTGTCTGCCTTCCAGCCTTGAGCAACGATTTCCTTCAACGATGCCAGCAATATCTCCTCTTCCCTTTTCGACCAGCTACGACGGGTCTTGTCCGTCTTACTTACCCTGCCTCGGCAACCTTCGGTGCTCCCTGCTTGCATATCTTAAACCACAGTTAGTGAGCATACCATTAAAACATGTGCAGTTGCATAATAAAATCGACCCAAGCTTGCAAATGGTGAGGGCACAAAAAGAGGCTGTCGGGGCTCAAACACGCTGTACACTCAATCATTTTTTTTATCCACAGATACAACATCATATGATTCATATCGAAAAATTCCAGATTATTCACAGAATAAGGAGAAATCTATAAAGACGACCCAACAACTACCAATAGGTAAGCAAAACTCTAGACACGAAGGCGTCATATACAAAGAAATTGCTCCATAAAGCATAGGTAACCTCAAGATATCGTAACAAAATTTCCCTTGTACACCCGAACTAACCTTGTTGCCCCGCATTGCTTGCCATGGATGTGTCGAGCAGACGAAAAATCCCTACCCCGATAAGCAGCGACAAGTGCCCAAAATCCCTACCCCGATAAGCAGCGACAAATGCCCCGTTGCAGATTTTTCTTCTCCGTTATTCAACTTGGCGCCAAGGTCTGTGTTGCCTTGATGAGCAGTGAATGAAAAATGGGGGGAATTCCTATTTAACAAAGAAAAATGGGGCGAATTTTGCCGCTATAATGACCTAGTGAGATGTGAGGGTATTTCAGTATTTTACAAATGGAATTTAAGGGCAAAATAGGGCATTCAAATTATAGTGTTGGTTGTAATGGAGGCTACCAATCAGCCGAGTTGGTATTTCGATAATTAACGTTGCATATCAAACATATATGACCAGCATCATATCAATGCCTCTAACCTGCAAATTAATCCTATTTTTAGCAACATTGACTAAACCTAACCACCTACTCAAACACCCCCTAAATAGCTTATAACCATTAAAAATAAACTCCAACGACTTATAAACTCTCCAATACATAAGTTATTTGCAATAATTATTCAATTATAATAAGTTATTTCTATTGCATACAATTTTTCCATTTCTCTTATATTTTCTCTATTTAACAAGAATATTTTATCTCTAAATCAAAATTCTCCCTCTAATCTATAAATTCAATTATTCAAATATTTTGATAATTTATAAGCTCTTTAAAATAAATTTACGCGCGCGGTGGTAAGACTTATCCATGTGAGCCATCTACAAGTGTTTGTTTATAGGTTGAAAATCTGAGGAGAATTCAACTGACTGGAGTATAATTTGCTTTTTGGAATAATAAACTATTACTCCGGTGAGATTCGTCCACGAAAATAGATCCTAAGATAAGGCAATACGAGTTTTAAAAAAATTATTTGTTTATTTAATAAGTAGAGAAATAGTACCACAAACTAAAAAAAAGTAGAGAGTTAATGAGAGATAGGACCCCACAAATTAATAAGTGGTGGCTCAATGAATGACAAAAAAAGGTTATGATATATATTTGTGGATAGACGAAAATGATAAACTATGACCTATTTTTGTGGATGGAAGAAGTATTACAAGTTACTTGGTTACACCAATATTCAGTGATTTCATGTACATTCTATGTTTCCCATATTTACGCATGCCTTTCATTTTTGGTACGTTCCTTAGATTTATGTCCACCCTATTTTTGTACGTTACTTCACACATAATTTTCACAATTTTTACTTTTATAATTTATAGTATTTATTTACTACTAATAGTGTATTTAGTAATACTCTTAATATAAAATTCTATTTCTACTATCAATATTTTAAATATTTTTTATTTAAAACTCGTACGGAAAATATCTATACATACTACATATATATGGGTACGAAGAGAGGGGGAATAGTGGCGCTCCTAAAAGATAAGATAAAATTGTAGCCTTTTCTACCTTGCAAGATAAATTGAAGATCAATTTGTTTGAATACCCTGCACCCATCCACATGGACCACATCTAACCTCTCTCTCTTCATGTTCGACTCGACTCGACTCGATCCTTTGAATTCCGATGGGCTAATTTGGAACCTTTGACAAATACAAGTCAACCGACTTAAGCTTGCATTTTGAAAACATATAGTCCATGACCTGATCACAGTAGTTATATTTGGACTATGCATTGACACACAGCTTTACAAAATAATATCTCAAAACCTAACGATTTTTAAATATAAATAAATTTGAGGGCGACCGTTGGTATCAGCCCCCTTCGCCCCAATTCTGATCTTGGTTGTTCTCATCATTTATCGCATCACCGCGTCAAAACAAATACTCCCTCCGTTTCATTATTGTTTAACCGCCGTTTTTCTTTTTTAGTTTCTCAATATTATTAATTTATTTTTACTTTTTTATTGGTTTTATCTTAAAAATAATGCCGACCAACAATGATGGGACGGAGTGAGTAGTATCTGACGAACACTATAGTCACAAAATTAAATTGGCATATGGAATTAAATATCAATTACATAGTGACAAAAAACAAAACTATATCACAAATTTGTCAATCACACCCTCACCCCAATCTGCAACGTCACGAATTCCATACAAGATAGAATTCATTTTTCCCCCTCATTTTTTAGCATAATTATTTTTATTACACGATAAAATAATACGGTGACTTTTTAACTCGATATTGATACGTATTGCATGAATTCCGAATCGGATAGCAAGGCGGCCATGGTGTCCGGAGCCAAAACCACCTCCAAATCGACGGTGCCGTTCCCGTCGCGGCCGGGGAAGGCGGAGATCTTGCCGTCGAATTTGTTGGCGCGGCCGCTCCGGACCGCGACGGGGCGGCCCCACCCGAAGTCGTTATCGTACATGGGGAATCGGGGCGAGCTGCCCATCGTGATCATGGCGCCGTCGAAGTTCCCCAGCGGGAAGCAGCGTGGGTCCCGCTCCCAGCTCTCGACGTACCGCCTCACCGTATCGCCGTCGTGCGCCACCACATTCCTGTTCAGCTGCTCCGCGCACCACCGGAGGTCCCGCCCCAGCACCTCCCCCGCCGCCACCTGCGTCGGGATGCTCTGGATCGCGTTCCCGAAGTAGAGCGGCTCCAGCTTCGGCTCCACGCGGTGCCGGCAGTTCACCGCCATCCGAAACGTCGTCGTTTTGCTCGCCGGCAGCTTCCTCGCGCGCGTGATCCCCCGCCACAGCAGCGCGCACAGCGACTGGAACGACGAGATCTCCGCCGCCACCACCGGCGGCGGCGCCTCCCTCGAGACGGCGCTGCGTAGCCAGGCCAACGGCGTTAGCTTGCCGTCGGGGTTTTTCAGCGTGTCGTTGCTGTGCTTCCCCATCAGCTCGGCGATGTCGATTCCGCCTTCCAATTTCCTGTTGTTAACCGCGGCTTTTAGCTTCTGAATCGATTCCCGACTAAACCTAAAAATCCTCTCCCTCACCGGCGCGCCGCTGTCGAAGGTGACCTTCGGGCCGCCCTCGGGAAGCCGCAGCACCGCCGCGGATATCAGCAGCGATTCGCGGCTGAAATCCGGAGCCCTAGAAACCTTCCTCACGCCGCGGCTGAGCTCCGCGAAGCTGTTGAAGAAGTTCCAGAACGAGGTCCCGTCCGTGACGGCGTGATTGACGGCGCAGCCGATGAAGACGCCGTCGGCGAGCTCCGTAACCCTAACCGCCAGAATCGGCCTGAAATGGCCCTCGTAGCTCACGGTGAGGTCGCAGGGGAAGAACCCCTTGAATTCCGCCGGCACGTCGCCGTCGGCGGACCCCAGCAGGTCCCTCACGCGGATACCGCCCCCGTACACGTGCGAGAAATCCGCCCCCGCGTCGTTGCACGCGATGTAGACGTACCCCTCCGCGTCGGTGGCGAGGCGGCCGGCGAGGGGCGGGAATTGCGAGAGCGCCTGCGAGAGGGCGGTCTTCAGCTGCGAGACGAGCTCCGCCGCCGGGAGCGGCGGCCGCGTGAACAAGCAGCCTTTCTGAATGTAGTGGCAGGAGAGCATGGGGAGATCGGAGACGGAGAGCTTGAGATCGGGAACGGTGGATTCCCGGTCGGGGAAGACGGTGCAGCGAGAGACTAATGGAAGATTCGACGACTGCGAAACCATCTTCTCTCGCTCTCTCTCTCTCTCTCTCTCTCTCTACTGAAAGGGGAAGGAGGTGGCAGTGAGAAGCGAGTGAGAGAGAGTGAGGGAGAAAGGGGGGCGGGGGGCGGTATATATAGGGGCCGAAGGGGGTGGCTGGGTTCATGCATTTGCTGCTGCGGTGGCAGTGTTGGTTATTGGGGGTGATGCTGTTTTTATATTTTTATCAATTTTTAATTTGTTAAATTTTGCTAGTAGTTTTTTAGCGTGCTCAGTTGACTCTATATTGTTGTTGATGAAGGGCTACTCAAAAGATATTATTGGTTGGCACGTGTACAACTATGGCGTTAAAGGCCATATAAGATTTAGGATTTTGTTTTAAAATTGTTAATTAAGTTGTATAACTAATTCTATGTATTTATTGTGCAATTTAATTAGTAATTTGTTTTTAGAACTGATTAATCTATAATAAGGGATTTTTTTTTGAAATTTAGTGGTAAATATTCATCACAATTTTGAGGTGGTCTCTAACACTAATTTTATTTAACAATATAAGATTTTTTTTTCAACCAAGATTAATATTATCTCTCTTTCCCATTAAATTTTTCCACGTTCCAACTCCCTATCATTAAGATATAATTAAATTTTTTTCCCCATTAATTAAGTTTATTGGAACATGTAGTAGACGAAAGAGAATGAGTTCTTAAATTTGATGTTAATTAATTATTCTTAATTCTTTTTGTTTTTTTAGGAAAAAACGGAACAATTGTTCGTAATTATACTGCAAAAGCTTTAATTATCTTCTATTTTTGAAAGCAGGGAGTATATAATATTTTCTCTCTCCACAATAAATGTGATATATTTATTATTTTGATTCGTTCAATATTTGTAAAACATTCATTTAACAAATCATTTATAAAAAAAATTCGAATAAACTTTTGTTGGTTTCTTTTTATACTTTATACAAATATATTTTTTAAAAACTCATGTCCTTCACTTAGAAGGAATGACACTAGAATAGTTGAGTATATTGCAAGTAGAGAAGAGACTTCATTTAAAAAATAGTGTTAGTAATAATAATTAATTGTATTATAAGTGGTGAAAGAGGCTCATCACGTGATAGAAAGTTTTGGAAAATAAAAATGAACTAAAATTAGGAGTGCAAACAAATATTAACCTCATTTTTATATTAGTAGTCGTACTCGAGTGATGTAAGAAAAATATAAATCGTGGCATGGTAATCTGGTGAGATTACGAAGGGATACTCTTTGAGATTTTCCTTGAATGGCTCAATGAATCCTCTAACAAAATCTCTCTCTCTCTCTTACTTGCTTCTGAATCTTCCTATTTTTTGGACTAACCAAAGTATATGGTGGTTACTCTCTATTTCGGACTACATCCAAGAAATTCAAGTCTAATTCTTTTGGGTCAAACCAATAGAATTATTATATTGTATGATGTTTAATAGTTCATAGAAGTTAAACTAATAAAAAATTAATAAATACTACTTCCTCCGTCCCACTAGAATTGACATTTTTTGAGTTCGGCACGCAGATTAAGAATAAAGGGTTAAGAGTGTAAAGTAGGTAGGATCCACTTATATTATGTGAATAGAGAACGTAGGGATCACATACTATTTTAAGAAAATGTCAATACTAGTAGGACAAATAAAAAAGATAAGTGTGCCAATTCTAGTGGGACCGATGAAATATTTTATACTCCAATATTTGAAATTCTTCGTAATAATACTGTTGTTATGATAAACTGCAAATCAATGCATATATTTTCATTATTTTGATAATTCTATCCTATCGGTTCGGAAAAGAAAAGAAAAAGCCTTATAGTTATTGCAGCATCATCTTTTACAAATTTGATCATCAGTTTTGACATCGAAATCTAAACTTCAAACTCCGCTTAAAAAATCCTCACGCACAATTTTGCACCGAATAATCTTCGTCAACCAATTACTCCTCCGACCTTCGAATTTGATTGACAATTTGAAAGTACCGTTAGAATTTTCTCGATGATAGTTTATACTTTATTCGTTTCCGAAAAATATACACATTTTGTCATTTTAGACCGCCTCCTCAAAAAACATGCACTTTTCATTTTTTATCTTTACTTTTCATATTTTATTCACAAAAAGATTATTATGGTTCATCATTATTTTTTATTTAAGTAACATAATAACGCTATATAAAGTGGAACTCATTCTTCACTCACAATACACTCATCTAACATTTTTTAAAACATGTGTCGCTCACATCGCAGTATGTTTTTTAGAGGCGGATAGAATTATTAAAATAATAATATAGGTATTAATTTGCATATTTAAGAGTATAATTGTGAAAAAGTTGAAACTTTAGGGTCCTTAATAATATTTTCCAATAATAGAAATGGAATTTGGGTATAAATGGAATTGGTAAATGAGTAAAACTAGGGAAATCCGACGTGGCGTATTTGCAAAGGGTTGTTCATATTTGCTTGTAGTTGGGGAACATGGCCATATATAGGTCGAGCTTCGACAATCCCAATTCATATTTGCAAATCAATTTTGCTTCTTTCGTGTTATATACTTGTCTCAGTACCATCACAACTTTTGCACTATCAACTTTATTTCTGTGGTCACCCACAAAAAGGAAACAAATAATTAAAGCTTGATCATAATTTTCATTAAATTAAATTTCTCTTCAATTAATATTATTTATTTTATAAAACAAATAATTATTAATCGAATGATTTCAGTTTATTCATAGTTATAAATGACCGTTATGAGTTGTACATCATTGCATAAATAATGCTCCCTCCGCCCGCGATATCGTTTTCACTTCCATTTATAGAAGTAGGGTCCACAAACTTTCATTCACAACAGTTAGATCCAAACTCCACTCATTACTATCTACTATTATTCACCACTTTTCTTAAAATCCGCGTCGTCCACAATGTGGAAACAATATCGCAGACGGAGGGAGTATATCACGAGTTAGATTTAGCATTGACTGTGATTTATTATTATTTACAACCAAAATAAATAAATATGGGTTCATATTAGATCACATCCAATGGTCATCGAGTATATTTTTTTTTAATTTATAAAATCGTTATACTATTAAAAAATCTTTGCCATCAAATCGAATCATATACTAATAATTATCTTCTAAAATTCTCGAACTCAAAATTTAGTAAATACAGTTCTTATCACAATATTTTTCTGGGTCTATCCCATATCACATGCATACAATAAATTTTTAATATGTAAAGGTAGATATCACCACATCAGCAGTACGATAACTATAACGCTACTTTTTAAAGGTTATATTCAAAAATCAAAATTTGGTGAAAATTCGGTAATTACTATGCCACCTTCTAAAGTTTTTACTCAACTTTTTAAAATTTGTATGTAAAATCAGAAATTAATAAAAGTTCACTAATTATCACACTACCTTCTAAAATTTATATTCAAAATCAAAATTTGATTAAAGTTCAGTATTTTACAAGCAATTAACCATAACTAAAACATATAATTACTATTTTTTTTTTACTTTTGTTTATATGACTTCAATTTTCTATAATTATATATTTTTAGTTGGGCTAAAGTGCTATTTATTATTATTATTATTATTATTATTATTATTATTATTATTATTATTATTATTATTATGTAAAACGAAATAATTGTAACGCGCCGACTATTTACATTCTGTAAGCTGGCTGTCATTCCTCCAATCCCTATAAAAGTCGGCATGGAATCTCTTAAATCTTCCTTATTTATCCAAACCAAAATATTCATCCAATCCTACTTGGCATTATTTAATCCTTAACTTAGCTTATGTTTAAGATTACCTGATCGAAAAAGGTCGGTTAACTTTCATTTAATAATACCCTCCATAACCGTCTTTTCTGGTTTGTCGGCGCGCCACCTTCTATTTTTTCTAACATAATTTCTCACATTTCATATAATTATTGGTCAATACTTATGTATGTGGCTTTAATTTATTCATATTTATGATTGGTGGGCCCATCCTTCACTGGCCCCTTTTAATTTTGTATATTTTGTGTGAATATTTTAGGGGTTTTAATTTGGCGTCTAAGTTCAATGGGGTTAATATTTATGTCCACGTGTGTGACAGTTCAAGAACAACCGAGATGAATTTGTGGGCTGGATTGCTACTGTTATTTGTTGTTAATCCCGATTAATAAGGTTCAGATTAAACCAAATCTTGCCATTTTGGATGAATTTGTTTCTTGAATGAATGAATGGATGCTTTGAACTTTATAAGCATCACAGTTGTTGTTTGGTGTTTAATAAGATTGGGGGAGAGTATATGTAACATGTAAATGATATAGTAATAACAATTTATGTGTGTAAAGTAGATATGGTTCACTTATTTTATGTGTGTAAAGAATATATGGACTACATACAATTTTAGTAAAGTGTCAATTCTAATGGGACAAACAAAAAAGACAAGTGTGTCAATTCTAGTGGGACGGAGGGAATACTTCTTTCGTTTTTTTATTAAGTGTCTTGTTTCCTCAGGCGTCAAATTACGCATATGAATAAAATAAAAAATTTATGTTTGTAATAATCTTATTAATTATCATTTATAATGCATGTATATGTACAATTAATTATTATATTATAAATAATATTAAATAAGAATAAAATAATGAGATACTTATTAGCGAACAAAGAAAATATTAAAATAAAACACTTAATAAAAAACGGAAAGAGTATGCTGCATTACAGTGATATATTCTTCAAAATACAATGAATAGACTTGCCTTGAGAAATGTATTGAAGGTCGAATTAGTGTTCATGGGGTCATCTACAAGCTCGATATAGGCCCATTTTCTTATAAATGTCAAACACTTTCGACTTTAACATATTACTCTCTTCGTTTCGAAAGAATATTATGTTTAGTGGAAAAACAATGATGAGTCATATTGATAAAATTGTAAATAAGTGTAGAAATGAGTTGTGCATATTTTTATGTAACATACGAAAAAGAAAAATGAGTATATTATTCTGGGACAAAAGGAGTACTATATAATACATAGGCTTTGTTTTCAAATGTAGAGCTAGGTAACAGAAAATTAAAGTTAAATTTATACTCAAACAAGAATAATTAGGTTAATTCGAAACGACATCATTTAAGGGGTGTTTACTTTTCTAAATATATTAGTAAGGTATAGCGAACTAAATAAACAAATTGTAGGATAAAAACAAATCACACTTTCTTAGGGTAGTTGCACCTGCAATCTCTAAGATGAATTCATGATGGTTAAAATTTATGACTTTACTGGTTGAATTGATATAACATGGTTGAAATTTTATAGGTAGTAAAAATTATATTTTTCTAAATTTATCATAAATTTTCATAATAAAACTATAATGTTTTATGGCTAATTCGAAGTAAACTCATTTTAACCTTTGTTTATATAATAATCACTCCCTAAGGAAGAGCAATCCTAACTTTCTAGCACATATAACAGAACTATTATTTAAAAGGGTTACTGTCTACTGGCCTTAAAATAACAATTAATGCAAAATTATCATGATTTCAATATTTGGTCAAATTAAATATGACATAGCACAAACTTTCGTGTACTAACTTTCATATGTCATATCAAACACTTTTTAAGAACTAGTAGAAAGCACATAGGTCGTATGTGTAATTAATATTATTTTATTTGATAATTAATTATTTTTAAAAATTTATTAATTTATTATTTTTTATTGGATGAATATATTTATTTATAAGCCTTATCAGTAGCTATAGATATATATCACATAGATTTAGGTAATATCTAATGAATTAATATATTCTTATAAATATATAATATGTAAAATAATCTTAAAATAAAATATGTAATAGGGGTAAAATAAGCAATCCACATGTTGTGCCTAAGGCTCTTTTTATATTAGTATATAGATTTATATATTTTTGAAGAACTTATAAATCTTTTTAAATACTCTTCTAAATTGTTGATCCACACTTTTTTTGATAAATTAATAATATTAAATAAAGAAATTTAAAAATCGTATTATAGGGGTTTCAAACTCAAAACCTTTAACCTTAAACATTAACCTCTTACCGCTTGACCAACGCACACTTACTTATCCACATTTTGGTGTCAAGTTGTCCATTGGTACTAATGGGCCGCAAAAGTAGAAGTAAAACTGTTCAATAATTCCAAAACACTCTCTCTCTCTCTCTCTCATCCAAAGGCAATTCAACAAAGTTCATGCAACAATGATGTGGATTCTGAAATTATTTTTACGATAGTACTTTTTTTTATACAAATTTATCATAAAAAAATCTTTATAATTTAAAATTTTATTGTTTTATGTTATTTGAGGTGAAATGAAAAAATATTATCACACTAAATATATCTATTATTATGAAGTGGAGTAAAAAGAAGGATTGGGCAGCTCGGACTTCTTTTTCATGTTGATCAAGTAAAAATTGCCCAACATACAAAATACGTGAAAAGAACGTAATAGGGTGAATATATATATATATTTTTCATCCATCAAAGTGAACAAATCTTTATAAATTTATCAATTAATCATATGTACATCATTTTCATGTCGTGGAATTCGTAGTCTCTATTTTCAATTAGATAAACTCTGGTTCATGTACAATAACCATCAAACCATATAGAAAAGGTAAATCATACTTGAAAAAGTATATTACTATAACTTTTCAAAGTCGAAATTTCGTGCATGTAACCCAAACATAACATATAACAACGAAACATATTTCAATGGGTAAGAAACTTTTTCTTCAATTACTATGTCAGGCATTAAAATCATCACGAGGGAAACGAGAAACCATTATTGATAATCTTTTATCTTAAAAATAAAAACTCAAGACATAACATATATAGCACTCATTAATTATATTAGTAAGATTGAAGTCAATATTGGTTGCACATTAAGAATAATCACAATTTCCTCTTAAAAGCACACACAAGTTGTGACAATATTTGAATTTGTAAGATTGTTAAACTAGTTGTTGGTCTTGAATTACCAAAATACCCCTACCCAACACTCATATCTCATAGTAGAGCCGGTTTATATGACCACGTAACTGAAGCATGCCGGAATTCATACAATATACTCTGCACATATGATATCATGAATGACTCCAAATTCAATTTTTGTGACTTAAATTTAATTTGTAGCTGCATTCATGTACCTATCCTAATTCAAAATTAAACCATTTTTAGATAACTAGATTCCAAATTTGGCATCCTCCTTCAGACCACCAAACTACTAATCCTCAAGTCAACTGTGATGCACTAACCATGATATTCTATTAAATGCTGCACGATTTAATTTTTATTCCAATTTATGGGTGGAAAAAAAATATTATTTAATACTATGTTGACCTCAAAATGGGACTTTTTTGGCAGTTTGAGCAGTTGGAACAGCAATAAAATAAAATTCGCATGATTAATGAACCTGCCGTAAGCATATTTTGTAATTTTGTTGGTGATTAATGTAGGTTAATTATGCTTCGAATAAAAACTGTTTATATTGGAATATATGGTTGAATATTTATTTTAAAATTAGGTTGATTGTTTTTTTGGAGAAAATTAGGTTGATTGTTATTAACTTATTATTGGTGATTGTAGGTTATGCATGCTTGGGAATACAAACTGATTATATTGGAATATATTGACTATTTATTTTAAAATTAGGTGGAGTTTTTATTCAATTATGTATACGTTTCAATATATATGTTATTAATATTATGATCCTATCTTAGCAATCTGATCTATTTTACAGTAGATTTAATTACATCTCCAATACTTGTTCTAAATTGTGCTCTAGAAAATGAATATTTTAGTTTTTTTTTTTATAATCTTAATAGTATGTAAAGTTAATTAAATTAATGCCAAAAAGGAACCCCAGTCTAACAAACTTCTCCGACCCTAATAAATTTTGAGTCCTCTCACGTCAATATATATATATATAGGGAGAGGTTCAAGAAAGAACCATAAATAAAAGAAGACCGGAGAACCATTTTCAGCCATTCGATCATCAAGATCTACGGTGGATGCATCATCTTGTTGGATGAATGCAGATCCTGGGTTCGAATCCTGAAGGGAGCATTTTTTTTAATTTTTTTAGTGCATTAATTTTAACAGCGAATGCATTAATTTTTACAGTGGATGCATTAGATTTGATGGTTCTCCCGTTCTCACAAATAATGTAGTTCTCTCTAGAACCACACCATATATATATATATATATATATATATATATATATATTAAAATATAAATTAAGAATCATTTTCGGTTTTTAGATGGAAAAGATTTTTTTCATGCTTTCTACTAAATGAATTTATGACCGTAAGGGGGTGAGAATTCTATTTTTTCTAATTCATCATTTTCATAGCGAATTTATAATGTTTGATCGAGATATATTTTATAATTTTTGATTGATAAATTTATCATGAAAAAAATGAGGAATAATAGAATTTTCTCCCATTTGAATATCTTCCTTTTCCCTAATTTTCTACAAATTAAAGTACTGAATTCACCATTTCTTAATTATATATTCCTTCTTTTTCACCCCAATAAGGAATAATATTATCCCTCAATTTTTGGTGTGATAATATTATTCCTCATTGGAATGAAAAGGATGAATGAAAAAAATGATGAAATTCTCTTTTATTAAAAATGAAGGAAAAGAAAGATGATCATTTAAAGAGAGAATTTTGTATTATTTTTCACTTTCTCACGATAAATTTATCAATTAACGATAACACACCATATATATATATATATATATTATTTGTGGCCATACTTGGAGCTGTAATCATTTTCTATTATCCTATCAAGTTGGATTAACTTTAATTAAGTTAGATTAAAATGGAATAAACATGTTGTCATCGATTCATGAATGTGATCTTATACTATATCCTTACTATTTACATGTAACCTCATAGATGTAAGTACTATTGGATTAAATTCCGGATAAGAATGATATATAAAAGTGCCGGACACTAAATAAACACGTCGAACTCAAATTCCATTTGGGAATTATTTAAAAAAAATATATATATTTTTTATCTTGCTTAATATCTTGAATCTTAAAAAGTTGAGATTTAATTTGAAAAGACTAGCTAGTCACACGATGTATAGTGCAAAGTGACTACAAGAATTGAATTCGAAGAACATAAACCTTCTTATTGATTGGACTAGAAAGCTTTGTTATCAATGAATTATGCGAAATTGTCACGTCCAAGCATTATATTCATTTCATGTGCCATAAATAATGATTTGGAAATACTAATAGATTTTAAACTCTAATATCTCTCATATGTTCCACACTGCGAATGAGGCCGCGCATAGTCTGGCGCAGCATGCGCGTAGCATTGAGCATAAGAAACTAGGTAGGTTTGGACGAGTGCTTAGCCTCGTTGGTTGAAGGTCATTGTATGCAATGATCTTGATAATATTAATTACACACCTTCCGTCTAAAAAAAATTGTAGTATTGTCGTTATTGGGAAATTTAAATTTGTAATTTTTTTGTACTTTTGTATATTTTGCTACTAAGATGTGTTAATTAAACAATTACACTACTGATTTGTGCCTCCAATAATACATTATTACATAATATATACTCCTTCCGTCCCACTATAAGTGAGACTCTTTCTATTTTGGTTGTCCCGCCATAAGTGAGACTCTTTTCTTTTTGGGTAAAATTTTTACCCTTTCACACCTTTTCACTTTTTCACATACTCATAAAATACACATTTCTTAATTATCATGTCCAAAAAAAGGGTCTCATTTATAGTGGAACGGAGAGAGTAATATATTTACGTACAAAAGACAATTTCCCACTTTGAAGAGTTGGGGGGTGGGCAGTTAAAATTTCAATTTTAGAGGCAACTCAAGTTAAATTGGTTTTGTTTTTGAACTATGGTAAATAAAAAGTTTCCAAATGCATGAAAACAAGAATTCAGAACATCTCATCTCACTACGACGACAGATTCATGAATATTTATTATTGATAATGTTGTGCTATATATTCTTGCTTCTTTTTAATCGATTAAGCATAAAATAGCAAGTTTTAATTAGGGAAAATGCATTGAACAGCATCTGGTATGAGGTTCCACATTGAAGAAATGTTGAAATAATGAGGAAGAAGAATTATGAGAGACAATAGCTATGAAATGGTGTCATATCAAAAGAAATCTTTCGAAGCTTGATATGATAATTGATAAGAAAACTATATGCAAATTTGATTCCACTTTATCCGACAAGTATATGTCTTGTGCTTTGTAGACTCACACACACACCACACGCACTCTACGTGACACTTACTTAATATTCCAAAGTCTAATGTTGCTTAGATTTTAGTGGTACTGTTGTCGGTATTGCTGGCAAAATCGGCTTAGCGCGTTCGAATTTAGAGTTGGGTTGAGTTCGATAAAGAAAAATAAAGGTTTACGTGCATAAAAAACCCGTCCAATCAGCTCGTTGGGTCGATTGGGCTCCGAGATTATAGTATCATTTTATTTTCTATCTAATTATTTTATTATCGTTCCGACTTCTTTATATTCTCTTCATACTTCCTGTAAAATCATTTATTCATCTCAAAGAATTGATTTGTTCAAGGAAGATTCAAATGTAATTGATGTTGAATATATCGTAAAATCATTTCTTCATCTCAAAGAATCAAATTGTTCAAGGAAAATTCAATGTAATTGATGTTGAATAATATGTCGAGTGATGTTGATATTTACTAATTTATTATTAGGATTTTAAATTTGTTTAAATATTTTGAATTGTTATCTAATGATACTAATATATGCAAGAGAGAAATATTGGAACTTTAATTTTATTGCTTAACTTCTCTAGAGAAGTTTTCTCCAATTCATTCTTTCGACACCATTTTGTATCAAACCAAACTACTAATTAAACTTATTTGTTAATAGAGAAAGTCTTCATCGCTTCAATCTTTTCGAAGCAACAATTTTGTATCAATTATTAACCAAATTAACTAATAACTAATACTATAAATTTTCAAATATTTTAGTAAATTGTATATTACTCGCATACTCAAAAATTAAACTAAAAGTGTATGGATAATTCACTAATGTCGCAATGCTATGTCTTTTTGGGTTGAGGGGACATAGATTTTACAAGATCGTGATGAACTTGAATCTGAAATATTTAACTATACACATTAATTACTCTATCTCAAGATCAACGCAAACACATCACAATACTATGTACTACATCCGTCACACTTTAATAGGCTCGTTTTTCTTTTTGAGATGTCTCACTAGAATAGATTCGTTTTTATTTTGAGTAAAAAGAAAGTATTTATTTGTAAGCAAAAGACAACACGAACTAATTATCCATTTAAACACACCTACACCCAAGTGCCAGATATAGAAAATATTTACATTATAATTAATGGAACAAGCCAATTTTTTTAATATAAAACTTAGGAAAAATATGAAAGGCTATACTATAATCAAACGCTCAAAACTAGATAACGGCGGAGAAGGGCTTTGTGGAAGGGCCCAAATTAGTGGAATTTTTGGCTAAATATTCATAAAAAACCATCAATGAATTGGCCCAATAAGCCCAATAATACTAGGTTTTTTTTTTTTTTTTTTTTTTTTTTTTTTTTTTTTTTAAAGAAGGCCCAATAATACTAGTTAATTTGGAGACCATCCATATCATGATTAGCAGGCAATTAGTTTGTATATATACAATTAGTTTGTATATATACAAACTATTAACTCTAATTAAATACTCCCCCCCTCCCACGAATCTTGACCCGTTAATTATTACCTTATTTGAAAATGTGTCAAAATTCGTGGGACAGAGGGAGTACCACATTGTAATAAATAAAAATTAATGACACTTTTTCGAAATTTCATACACTATAAGTCTATAATGGTACCCCACTCTCATATTTCATTAATATTAAACAAATTATATAATATTCTTCAAATTTATATGTAGTTATTTTATTTTGCTTCTATTTATTATTCCACCTCACATTCACAAACATATAAAAAAAAGGTTTTTAGATGCTTCAAATTAAAAAGCACTAAAAGAAGGCTAATCCCATTTGAAACTAATTGAAATTTAAAATCCTCTATAAACCCTGAGAAGAAAGGGCCTAATCCATATCCTAATCTCAGTCTTCAAGTATGATATTGGTATTGATTTTGATGTTGTAGGGAAGGACGCAAGCAATTTCCGCGTGTTTAAACAATTTGAGCACGCAAACTTCCAAGCTCGGAGATACTCAATTTTTATCTGCTTTCTCGCTCTAGATCTCGCTTTCTCTCTCTCTCTCTCTCTTTCGTTTTCCCCAAATTCAGCAGCTTCGGCTTTTTTGGAATTGTCGTAGAAATTATGTCCGACGCTTTGATCAACGGCCTCGCCGGTGCCGGCGGTGGAATTATCGCTCAGCTCATTACGTATCCTCTCCAAACGGTAAGGTTTTTTGGGTTTTCATTTCATAACCTTCCTTGTTACTGGCACATTTCTTTGATTCACTTTAAATTTAAGCTTTTGGTTGAGGTATTGGATATGGTGAAGTGAGTATGTTGATGATCCTTCGTTTTGTTAGGTAAATACTCGGCAGCAAACAGAGAGGGATCCGAAGAAGGAGAGGAGGAAAATTGGGACTTTGGAGCAAATGTATCAGGTCCTCTCTCCTCCGGCCCAGTTTCATGCTATTGACCTTCTCAATCGAGTGCATAATGGAACCTTGTGATCATATGCAGGTCGTAAAGCAAGAAGGGTGGGATCGGCTGTATGGAGGATTAGCTCCGTCTCTCGTCGGCACTGCTACGTCTCAGGTCAGCCTTTTTTTTTTTTTTTCAGCTTATCCTTTTTCGTTGGTTCAATTGCTTGTATTTTTGGCGTGATCATGTCTAGCTTTTCTAATTTTTTTGTTTTTAATTGTTAGTACAGAATAGACGTAGAAAAGGAGCTAATTTTCTTGCATATCTTGAAGAGAATTATATTTGATTAACTTTGGGAAATTAGTTATTTATTTACCGTTCATGGAAATTAGGTATTATTGAAACTGAAAGGGCTGCAAATTGTTGATTTGGGCCTTGTTTGTAGAGTATTAAATGTATAACTTATATCAGTTGCCAACCTATGATGCAGCGTTAAAGCGATATTTAAAGATCTACGAAAAGTCTAAAATATAAGTATATTGTTGGGTGAATGTGGTCCCGGTCATTGAATGGTGTGCCGTCGGCATCTGCATCTTATTGTAATGGAGTATGGTATTTATTTATGGCTGTTGCTAGGCAAAATGGAATAAAGAATAATTCTTCTGCCTCGAAAAATCAAACTGAAGATATTATCTAACCACTATTCTAAAGATTAGAGATGAGTTTCTTTTTTTAAAGGTCTTCTCAAAAAAAAAAAAAAACTTTTTTTTAAAGGTCGGATAAAGGTTAATGAGATTGTCCGAATATTTTAGGATTAGGTGGAAACATATGTTTTGTGCTTTCTTTCATTTGCCCCTCTTTTATAGATGGAGAGTGAACAGTATATTTCTGGAATAAAATCTATGATATGCTGTTATTGCTGAATGCATATGGCAAACAGGCAAAGGCCTTACACGAGACAACAAACACATTATTGAGACCATAATTTACTCCACTCAAAATGACCATCCACATTTGTCCAATTAATTAATTAGTGCACTATAGGTGAAATGATTTAACAATAATTTTCTGGATATTGTTGTCAGGGATACACGCACCATTTTCTCACTCTAACAAGTACTCCCTCCGTCCCACTCTAATAGGCTCACTTCTTTTGGGCATGAAGATTAAGAAACTTATTTTTTAGGAGAAAGTGATATGGTCCAAAGCAATTAAGTACATTTTTTTACTCAAAATGGGAAATGGGCCTATTCTAGTGGGACGTCCCAAAAGGGAAAACAAGCCTATTAGAATGGGACGGAGGGAGTAACAAGTAACAAGTGCCTTGTTCTCCTCAGTTCTGAGCACTGAGCCCTAGGGTTAAATGGTAGAATATACAATTTTTTTAAGTAAATAAAGAAATTTTAAAGACCACGTGAGGGAAGGCTCAAACCCAAGACCTCGAGTCTTAGCATTAACCTTCTACCACTAGACCAACACATGCACACAGAAGAATATACAATTAACATTAACTAGAGTGGACCAAGCATGAAATTGTCATTATCAGTTTATTGGATACGTCTTATGACAAATGATATTATTGGGTTAAAGCAATATATGTGGTTTGAATAATATCCATAGTAATTAAAAGTGAGAATGGACTACGTGCACAAATCCTGACAAATTGTTATCATAAATCTTTGTATGTGCAATTCTTGTGAATAATAAAAAGTATAATAGATAATAGATTCCACCAAATTGTGACATACTAGATGTGGTATAAGTTCATGTTTTCTGTTTTTGTCAGATGTCCTTGATAGCTATGAGTATAAAATTTGGAATCAAGATGTCTGGTTCTTATGTAATTGCTACTCTTATTTTACAGGGTGTTTACTATTATTTCTATCAAATATTCAGGAACAAGGCCGAGGTTGCTGCTCTTGAACGAAAGAGGAAAGGTTTTGGTGATGGATCAGTTGGAATGCTCTCATCGCTTGTGGTTGCTGCTATGGCTGGGTAATATACTCTTCCCTGGAGTACTTGTTACGCATAGTTAGTTAGTATTTCCCGTTACTTGCAAAGACTGTATCTCCTCATTGCCCCCTTGATTTGACTTTCTTAAACCATAAAAGGTCTCATGTGTACATTTGTGAATGTAATCATGGAAAATACATTGGGAAATCTAAGAAGCCATCAGTTCAATAAAAAAATTACTGGGCTTCCATAATGGCACAATGATAATTTCCTTGGTAGGCGGCCAACACTGAACTATATCTTCTGGTCTAACTTTGAGGTTTTCTAACTCATCAAGCTGTGATGCTTTTGAAGCAATGGTAAAAACGTAATCAATCAATTGTGTATTCCAAGTGTTTATATGTTTTCATTCAGCTATATATTTCTGCAGTTATTATTGTAAAGGATTAATCGTGTGTATGCTATCAGTCTGACTCTGACCATGAGTTATTGATTTGTTTAGCTGTTTGGGTCTGAAGATACGTGATAGATGTACTATGTTTTCTTATATGTAAAAAATAAATATTTTTTAATTTATCTTTTTTAACATGAACATGGATTCTTCTCCAGGCACTATCCCGTTTTACATTTGTATGCAAAAAATCAGATCAACGTCATACAATTTTATCCTTATTGTATTTGGAAGTAGATTCCATTTTGCAGAAGGTGACAGATGACCTTATAAACTTTTCCTCCTCAACAGGTGTGTGAATGTGCTGCTGACAAATCCTATTTGGGTGGTCGTGACTCGCATGCAGGTCTTGATTCATCCTACCTTTTTGCTATGCATTAACTGTTTGAATTGTGCTCAAAATGGTTGGTTTATTTTTCAGATTTCAGTGCTTCATATTTTGTAGTTCATGTTCCTAATTTTATTTTAGGCCTAATTTGTATGAGTAGAAGCAAGAGTGGAGTTTGAAATCTAGTTAGATCTTTTTGTGAATGGTTCTGTTTCTGCAGCTCTTTTCTGCACACTGCTGCTGCACTGGATTCTATGTGCAGTTGCAGCCAATTGGTCAAAAACCCTCCCTGAATCTATTGTGTGTTAGTTGTTCCATTTATAGAATATTAATTTGGAGTGTGCTGGTAATACTAGAGATACTAACCATGTCAATGCAGTTTGGTTCAGAAATGAGCATATGGTAATTTATATATAAGGCTCTTTTGCATGTTCTATATCTATACTGTATGCTGAAGTACATACCTCTGTTATACAATTGAAGATGAATTGATCAACTACTAATTAGGTTTTGAGAAGAAGCTACTTTTGTTTTTGCTAGGCATATATCTTTAGCTTATTCTTGGTAAAAATTGCAGACACACACAAAGAAAAGCCAACCAAATCGTACGGGTTTGCTGTCTTCTGATGATATAATTCCTTCTGCAGTGGAACCTCCTCCATTTGGTACGACACTTGCGGTATGTACACAGTTTCTATTTGTTTATTAGAATACTAGAAAATAATATTTGACATATATAAAGTGTTTTACTCAGTATGACTCATTCACATATATGAAGTGTTCACTCAGTACAACCATTCACTCATGTGCTTCCCAGACTTATACTTGTATCTTTATTGAAGAATGCTTGAAAATTATTTAGGTCCTCATTTGTTAGGTCAGGTGAGCCATAAAGCCTTGGTGTTTTAATCTACTTTCCTTTGGCTTGGACTGTAAATTTTTCTGTGGTGGATTCTATGAACCCAAATAGGTAGATTTGATATGTATTCTATTGTTTCTTATATGTTTCTTTACCCTTTTTTGTGACTGTTGTGGTTTGACCAAGAACTTTTTAGTATGCGGTTTAACAAAAATTGCTGCCCTGTCTTACTACGTCTCTTATATCCTCACTTCCTCAATGCCCTTCGAAGTTTGGTGACCTTATTAGGTTTAGCATTTTTTTGCCTCCCTAAGTTTATTATTAGTATGATCTGAAAATGGTGCTTCCATTTTTCTTTGACTTCAAATATATTTTGACTTGATCTCTTGCACTTTACTCGAATTTCTTTTCGGCTTCATGAGTATGTTCTTATCCTCAGATTCAAGAAGTTTATGGTGAAGGGGGAGTCTTGGGATTTTGGAGAGGTGTTTTCCCCACACTGATAATGGTATGTGCAAAATTACTCTAGTTGCTATTGCTTTTTTATTTATTAATGATCCTTGATGTTGTCGCAGGTAAGCAATCCTTCAATACAGTTTATGCTGTATGAGACTCTCCTGAAGAGGCTGAAGAAGCGACGGCTTTCAAGCAGTAAGGGTAACAGTAATGTAACTGCCTTGGAGGTAATTTTTTTTAGGGGTAATAGCCGCTAAATCCATGAGAAATTTTCATTTTCTGGTTTATATCATGACCCCTAATTTTGGCGGCTAAATACACCAATTTTTAATTGGTTCTGATTTTTCCCTCGATTTAGAAATCCGGCGAAATCTAAACTGACGTGGACGCCGGAATGCCAACGTGGCAGCCGGAATAACCACGTCACACACACACACACACACTCCCCACTCTCTCTCTCACACACCCCACTTTCTCTCTCTCTTACACGTCACCACTCTCTCACAGCTTCACAACTCTCTCTCATCTCTCGGCTCCGCCGCCCTCCGCCTTGACCGCCACCACAGCTCCGGCCGGTAGCTTCGCTGGCCCAGAGCCTTCGCCTCTGCTCTCTCTTGCTCATCTCCTCCGCCTCAAACAGATCGAGCTTGAGCTTCCGCCTCTGCTTCTCTCTCTCGCTTATCTCCCCCCTACGCCGCCCTCCACAACCTCCAAATTCATTCCACAACACCAAATTCACAATTCTCTCAAACGGCGACGTCGAATCAGAATGGGAGGGGGGTCGAGCCCTGTTGTGAACAAGAATTCAGAGAGAGATAAGCTCTGGTGCAGGGCGTCGAATTCTCCGGAAGAGCGGCATTTCCCGTCGAACTGATGGGGGGAAATTAGGGCTCACCCTTTTGCCTCGATTGTGGGAGAGTGAGGTGCAGAGACGAGGATGTGAGATGGGCTGAAGCAGCGGCCGTTTGCCATTCTTCAGGTTGCAGCGGCGGGATTTCGTAGGGAGAGGGGTGGCCGGGAAAGAGAGAGGAGGGGGCAGCGCTGTGCTTGGCGGCATGGACCAGTCGCCGGAGGAAGGGCGTTGGTCTAGTCGGCGACGGAGACGGTCGAAAAATGGTGGTGGCGCCGGGGTGGAGAAGGAGGAGGGTTTGCGCAGGGGGTGGGGGAAGGGGAGGGGGTGACGTGGCTAGATTAGGGGATATAATTAATAATTTTATTCTTAATTAAATATAAACTAATTTTAATTAATAATGAAACGACGTCGTTTTGTCTAAGTACTTGCCACGTCAGTTTCGATTTCGCCGGAGTCCTTTGCCGTGGGAAAAATTAGAACCAATTAAAAATTGGTGTATTTAGCCGCCAAAATTAGGGGTCATGATATAAACCAGAAAATGAAAATTTCTCATGGATTTACCGGCTATTACCCCTTTTTTTTAATACTTCATCGTCTGGATTTTCATATATTATTGTGCTATTGGTTTCTTAGAGATTACTACGTCATTGTGGTTAGATATTTTTGCTGGGAGCTTTGGCAAAACTTGGAGCTACAGTTGTGACATATCCTCTTCTGGTTGTCAAGGTAACACTTAAATTCTTATTTAGTGATTGCAGAATTTCTATATGATCAGCCTATTCAATATATTGGCTTCACTTGAAATATGTTACCAGATAGTCAGTATATTTGTTTCTGTTGTGAAGATGTAGTATGGAATTTTATTTTTGCAAATTGTCGACATGTTCGTTATAGTCTATAGTGTACATAAATTCGAGCCAAGTTTGATGTATCGTGGCTGTTTCCTTGGGATATTTAATGTTCACTTGAGGTCTCTCTTCCCGCAGTCACGGCTTCAAGCAAAGCAAATGGTTGCAGATAAAAGGCATCAATACAGAGGTTTGTATTTGTAGCTGCATTCTGAACTCCCCAAATACGTAACTTTTTATTTCGTAGCTTACATCAGAAACATACAACTACAAGTCTACAAGCATAAGCATAGATTAATTTCATTTTTCAATGAACTTGGATGTGACGAGTAGGAGCTGTATTTCACAATGTGCAGGCACCTTGGATGCTATCGCGAAGATGATACGCTATGAAGGTTGCTACGGTTTCTACAAGGGCATGAGCACGAAAATCGTACAAAGTGTGCTTGCAGCTGCTGTTCTTTTCATGGTGAAGGAAGAACTCGTCAAGGGTAGCAGATGGTTGTTAACAAAGGGCGTCGTCGATCCAGTAAAATCGAAGCCACGGTGATGTGCTCCGGTGTTGGGAGGCGACTGCCGCCGGAGAAACTACTGCTGGAATCCCAAACTGGATACGTTATAATAAAAAAAGAAATTATCATTGTGTTGTAGCAGTTTAGCTTGCTGCTGCATTAGTTCAAGTGTACACTAGTTCGCCATGTCTGTACGGTGCAAAGAAAAATTGATGTTTAAATTAGTCACATATTATCGATTATTTGTGTTACTATTGAAAAATGTAACGTTTTGAATATATTTACACGTCCAGAGTCTATATACGTCCAGACTCCATAGTCCCCAAGGGGACACCAAGCGGTGCGACCTCCTGTGTGTGAACAGTGAGGTCCCGGGTTCAAACCCCACTGCTCCCCCTTCCCAACTCCCCCAAGTAAAAAAAAAATACAGACTCCATGAACTTTAAAATAATAAGAAATGCTTTTTGACCATACTTTATATTTATACATGGGTTAATGATGATTTTTACTCATTCTCAAAAGAAAAAATATAAAATACATACTCCCACCGTTCCTCAAATAACTTTTTCACTTTTATTCTGAATCGTACATCAAATAACTTCCTTTTTTTATTTTAGGACACTACTCACCACTTATAATATTTTATGTACACTTATTTTTCATATTTTCATCCATCTCAATACTAATTATAACATTTTTTTAACTACTTACGATACAATTCAAGCTTTTATCTCAGCGTTCTATATTTTTTGAATCGCAAATTTTGTTTGACATGTTCGATCAATGTGAGTCAAACATGTCAAGTAATTAGCGGTAAAATGCACTAATGCTCGACATAGAGTAAAAAATATTTTAAATAGGTATAATTTATATATATAGAAAAATATAAATATTCTTTAAATTTTCTTTTAAAATAGGTAGATACCATTTTCACCCTCTTCCTAAATTACATAAATCAAGCATCCCTACTTCGGAAAATTTCAATAAAGTACTAATATAGCACATTATCTATGCTATATTCATTGCTTTTATTTCACTCACTACCATCCATATTAAAAAAATAATTACAAATTTATTATTTTATTCTCTAACTCAGAAACTCCAAACTAAAAATATTTTTGTTATAATTTAATTAAGTTTTAAACTTTACTATATACTCCAAATTAATGAAAAATTAATTTGGAATTTGGTCAAAACTCATGCAAATTGCGAAGCCCATTTCGATCCGTAACGGGTCGACCCGAATAAAAAGCCCAAGAGTCCAGCTACGACAGTAATTTATATGTCGTCTCTTTCTTCTTCCAGTCATACTGTAACTGTAGAATCAATTCATTTTCAGACAATAACCCTAGAATCGAGACATCGGAGATAATGCAGGAGAAGAAAGTGGAAAAGCCAGCCAACAAGAACCCTAAAAAGGCCAATCTGCTCGATCACAATTCCATCAAGCACATTCTCGATGAGTCTGTCACTGAGGTTTACGGTTTCTCACGCATTTTCATGATCAATTTTTGTGCTTTTATTGAAATTTTGGATTTTGGATTTTTGTCATTTGTTTAATTTCATCGGCTTGAATGGTTTGATTCGAAATTGACTTGGATTTGACTGGTTCATCTTATCTCGGCTGTAGATCGTGACGAGCAAAGGGTATCCTGAAGATGTTAGGATGAGTAACATTCGGTTGCTGATTGGGGCGATCATCATTGTTATTGCGATCTTCGCGCAGTTTTACAACAAGAAGTTCCCCGAGAACCAGAACTTCCTCATCGGCTGCATCGTTTTATATCCTTTCTCATTTGCCTGATTTGTTAAGTTCTATTTTTTGGGGGAGGAGTGGGGATTGAGATCGATTTTCCTTTTTTCTGTTTCATTTCTTTTGCTGATTGTCTTTGTTAGATTGGTCTGGTTGATAATTGAAGAGAGCATTTCTATAATGATTGAGAGGGGAAAAACCAATGTTTTGTAAAGTGACTCACTGCATGGATTATTTTTTCTTTACTCTTTCTCTAAAGCATGTTATGGATAGCAAAAAATGAAAAACTCCGCTGGAAAATTGTGCCTTTGCATTTAAATATCTAATTCATCAAAGAGGATGAAGAATTAATTACTATGGTGATACCGTACATGCTTTTGGGATGTGTAAGATGTTAGTATTATTTTATCATTTGAGGATTTATTTATCTCTGTTAGAGAACTGTATTGTTTATTTGATCCTTGACGCTGGCAAGTATGTTTTGTTCAATGGGATATTACAACTGATTATAAACATGAAGGAAAAGAATGCCATTCTATTCACCTATCCTCCACCTGTAAGTTCTGATTTTTCTCTTTGATGAACTTTGTGTGCTTATTTTCGGTTTTCTTTTTATTCTATGGGGTTTGAAGTACCACACAACAATTATTAGTTTTCCAGATTTTACTTTTTTTTTTTCTTAATTAGTATTTTGTTGAATACCTGACATATGTTGTGGGTTATGTTTGTCTTTGGGTATCTCAATGTGTGTATTCTTGTTTGAACATATTATGTTCGGCCTGCTAGCCCCCTTAGCACTAGTTGCTGCTGCATGTAGAAAGCATGTTTCTCATATGGAATTGGTATCCATAATTGCCCCATGCTCTGATCTTTTCATCATTTATTTTTTTATTGTTGAAATCATGTATACAAGTATGATGAAAATTTAACTCGTAACTCTTTAGCACGATTGTCAAGGTGAATATGATCTTTCTTGTTCCTTCTTCTAAAATGTGGTGAACTAGGAGAGAAACCCTTCTATCTGCATCAGTAAAAATACTTAATTTATTCTAACTGCTAAATTAGCACTTAAATTGGGTGTTGGTATTTCTGTAGTTGCTGGGGAATCTGAGATATGATTTGAGTCTGATTGATTAGGATTTAAAATGCTACAGACAATTTCCTTGTAGTCAACCTTATCAAAATTAGGAAGATAAAATGTCATAATCAATTACCAAACTCTCTTGGCGAGTTTGAAATGAAAAGGATAACCAGGCAAACAAAGCGGTATGTTGTTTTGAGTGTTGAATGTGTGAGAATGGCCTTTGGTCGGCTAACTTGTGCGATCCGCTGTTTTCATTACACTTCTCCTTTTTTATATTCTTTTCTATTTAACTGGAAATTGACCTTTGAGTTTAGTGTAGATGATTGGTAAATTATGTTTCTATTGTATGAAAATAATTTTAGATCTTCATGTGTTTTCGAGTCTTTTAAAATAAAATAAAACCATTTTGATTGGCTAGCTTGTGAGAACCGCTGTTTTCATTACACATCTCTTTTCCGTTGTCCTGGAAATCACCCTTGAAGTTAATGTAGATGATTGGAAATTATGTTTATTATATGAAAATAGTTGTGTTACTATCCAGATAACAGGTTTGCATAGTAAACTGATGTGTACTTTAGATCATGTATTAGCTGACATGGGTTGCATATTTTGCTATAAATCTTTGTTAGGATTAGTATCTTGACATTGCTTCTTCTCCACTGTTACATGATATAAATAACTTAGCCTTGTCTAAATAGTTTACATGTGTTTTGCTTGGATAGTTATTCATCTTATATTTTTTCGTGCTACTTTTAAGTTACACCATCCTATTGAGGTCCAAGTCCCTCTTAGACTCGAAAGGTGCGATGTTAATATGTTTGGGAGCTCAAGATGATGTCGTTTCTGGGGCCCCTTTTTACCTTTTTCTGCTACAAAAAAACAAGCTAAGATAAAGTATTCAGAGAAGTTGTTGAGGCTTTCAGTTATTGGAGTTGTCTTCGGGGGCGTTTACTTTTGAGGATTAGCCTAGATAGATAAAAATAGTAAAGTTAATCCCTTGTTTACTAAGATGGATTGGAACTTTGGGATATCCCAAGGCCCTTGCTAATTTCTATCATTTGAGCCAGTTTTGCTTGATTCATATCCCATTGGAAGGGTGGGATTGGAGAAATCCTAATCTTGAGGATAAATATACTCAATCATGTATCTTATCAATCATGCATAGACCATAGTAAACGTCCCCTTAGTTGTTTATGGTAATCCATATAGTTTAGGAAATGTCGTTAGTTTGCTTCTTTTCACTTCTTTTATTTTTATCCTGATTGCATGTTTATGTTAAAGAATGTCTTTCTTCTCATTCTGTGTTTCTTGTGTCAAAAAGCAGCCCGGAAAATATGAGGTGTCAGCAAGTCTCTCATGAACATTCAGTGAATATTAGTAACACTATGTATTAGCCTATTTTTTTCATTTGAGCCGAGTTTTAGTTAATTATTATGTATTGCAAGATAAAGGAAAAACAGTTAGCATGGTGATAACCTCATGTCTACCAAGTTAGTTCCTGATGCGTAGTCTTCCATAAAGATATCATTCTCAGTAAACAGAGTCTTATTCTAATCGGTGAAGGAATTGGTTAGATTTGTTTTTTAAGATATATATCTTGTAGGGTGTCTGTAGTAACCAGGTTGAGATAATAAACTTGTATAAGAAGCTTAGTGTAGGACCTTTTCGAAAGCAACTCTTTGTATGTGTTTCACCCTGCAAGCATTGCACAATCAAATTCTTATTTTAGAATTATGTTAAGAAGAAAAGATTTTTAAACCATGATTATTTACTTGATCATGGTTAGAATTATGTATATCACTAGTAGCATTTTATTTTGTATATATAGAGAAACTGAAATATATCTGCTGTACTGTTTCAACAGGATTCTTTCAACTCTACCGGGTTAGTAATAACGTCTAAGATGCCAAGATTCTCGGACATGTATACACTTATCATAGCCAGCGCCGACCCCCAGTCAATATCTGCAAGGCCACCAGTTGAATTCACCAAGAGCGTTACTAAGTGGTAATCTCTTGACTTTCCCCAGCCATAAACGAACACATTCTCGGTGCTAATTTTGTTTGTATACTTTTGTAGGTTCACTAAGGATGGAGTTTTGGTGGAGGGCATTTTCTGGAAGGACGTCGAGGGGCTTATAAATGAATATGCCAAAGAATCTAGAAAGACCAAATAAATTTCAACTTGTAATATATACCAGTGGATCTCGTTGCTAGAAAAGTACACGCGAACTAGTTTACTTGGCAGAGACGACAGTAATCGAAAGTGAGTTCTCTCCTTAAATAGATTTTGTGTTAAAAATATTGAATGATTCGCTGATATAACTCTGATCGAATTAGTATAACTGATGATGGGCAAATTCTATGCTTTAGACTTTATATCCTGCAGTTTCCATGATGATTCTTGTTTTATGTTTTTATTTCATTTTTTTGTGGGCTATTTTTTGTACTTGGCTTCTTTTCAGTTGCTCCTTTTTAGGTTTATTTTATGTAAATATTTTTGTATGAGTTGTTTTTAAGTTGAGAAATCATAATTTGGGGTACCAACTTGCAAGTTTGGCATCATTCTATGTATGCTGTTTACATTGCTTATTTTATACTCCTATAATTTTTTTTATTTATACTCCTATAATTAGATTGCTTAATCTTTGAATGTATGTATCACAAGGTATAACTGAGGCAACTCTTTAAATTGGGGGATTTATATTATAGGATTAATAATTTTTAATTTTACAGATTTTTGCAAATTAAACATAATTTGTAATAATGTTTCATTTCTTCGATTTAGCAGATAAATAAATGGTTATATGGTCGAAGATAAGCGGATAAATATACTTACAAAGTTGAAAGGATCTATTTGAATATAATTGACTTGTAAAATGGAAATGAATATAAAATCCCTAATTCTTATCTATACATTCACTCCTCGTTTCATTGAAACTTCTCATAGAAAATGTCGTGATCATTATATTGGTAATCTATATATAATATAAAAGACCAGTTCAACGGTAATATTTTCCCGGCAATTCTTTTTACAGTTTTTTTCTTCCACAATTTTCGATCTATTTAAAAAAATGTGTGCTCTATTCTTATCAATAGGTAGTTTCTTCTTTCTCAAAATCTAATTTCTCCATGATCCGTAAATGGCACACTTTTCTTTACCAATCAGTTTTCTCTTTCTCTTCCAAATCAAGTTTCTTCGGAAAAGAAAAGGATAAGTTCACAGTTAAAACAACAACCTCTAATTATATTCCCTCTAATTATATTCTAGACAAAAGACAGCAAAAAAGATACACACAAAAATAAAAACTCAGCCGAATTAAGAAGAGAGAAGTATTAGGGATGAAGAGCTCGACGCCAAATTTGAGAGCGGCGCATCTGGTGCAGATTTGTACTGAGTCGAGGCATAAGAAAATATTCGACTATTCGAATTGATATTAACTATTTTTTTTGAATCATTGTTCGAAAATTTGATTCGATTTTTGGGTGAATCAGGTATAGAGGGAACAAGAATTAGAAAAAGAGATAAAGTGGAAGGAAGGACGACAAAGATGGTGGTCTTCAACCAGTCGTTGGCGGAAAGAGACGACGGCAGAGGCGGCGAGACAACGGCGACATTTGTTGCTAGCGATTCTGCCAGATTTGTTTAGGGGAAAGTTTGTGGATTTTGAGAGATAAAAACGATGCAAACGACGGCATCCGAGTCACAACGATTAGTGGTCGGATTTTAAGGAGGAAGGGGTAGGTGGAGAAGTTTTTAGAAATCTGGCATGATTTTGGGGAAGATGGGACGACTATGAGGGAGGCGAGAGAGGATGTGTTTTAAATTCACAAATTTTTCGTTTAGAATTAAAATAATATATGACCATCATTAACCTAAATAAATATACGTTTCTTCCATATTAAAGGGAGTTTTGAAAATGGATTTGTAAAAAAGGAGTTGGGCTTTTAAACAAAAAATATTTTGGGCCTCCAAATAATTTTATTTGTAATTTTTTTTATATTGTAATTATTTTTTAAACGCCATCAAATTTGATCATGAAAAAAATATTCCGTATGCCTCTTAAATTTAATATAGTATAAAAATCATCAAAAATGAATTTAATTAAAATGAATAAGTTATGAAAAAATTAGAACATTTTATTTTCTTTCTCTTCATTAAAAATTTATAACTTTTTATTTATGTTTGTGAATAAAAATATTTATTATGATGAATAATACTCCCTCCGTCCCGCCCAAGATGCTACATATTCTTTTTTGGGCCGTCCCAACGAAGATGCTACATTTCTATATTTGGCAAAAATAAAGAATTTTAAACACTTAATTAACACTAATTAAGTATTTCTTTATTACATTCTCTCTCCTACTTTATCACTTTATTATCTTCTCTTTCTTACTTTATCACTTTCTCTCTCCTACTTTATCACTTTATTACCTTCTCTTTCTTACTTTATCAATTTCTCTCTCTTACTTTATCACTTTATTATTACACACTTAAAACATTAATCTACAACTCCTTAAATCCCGTGTCGAAAGGTAAATGTAGCGTCTTTGCCGGGACGGAGGGAGTATATGCATAGTGCAAATTTTTGTTATCGAATAATTTTTAAATTTATTTAATAACTATAATTATCATTACACTTTGTATAAATTGAAAATTTATATTTTTAAATAAAGGATTTTATTGAATAATTGATTTGAATGATTATATTTTATTAAAACATATTTTGTATTTATTTTTGATTTTTTAATTATTTTTATTTATTTATTTAAATTTATCATTTAATTTCGATTTCCGTCGTGCATCGCACGAATGAGCGTATACTAGTTTGAAAAAATCGTGTGTATTCCATTAGACATACGCACTTAATTAAAAAAGTTTATTCTAATGTATTCTTATGTTCCATTACAAGTGATATGTATTTTATTTTCGATGACATGTTTCATAGTAAATAACAAAAATGAATTCTTAAAAAAGTGTAGATCTTGCCACTTTTATTTAATTTATACCTTCTACTTAATTTGCCTGCTCAAAAATTTTGTGCCACTTATAGTGAGACACATAGAGTATATAATACTCCTATATTTTAAAATAGGGTTATTAGCCTCTAAATACACGAACTTTTTATATTTTCTGAAATTTAACATGACTTTTATTTTTAGCCCACAAATACACGAACTTAGCATTTTTTCTGATTTTTTACATCAACATGAAAAAACTCTATTTATTGTTGAGGTGGAGGCCAGAATACATGACATGAATTACAAAATATGCACTTGAATAGAGTAATTTGATTCATTATTTTGATTAGAGAGTGAATGACATGGTATACCGGCCTTCACGTCAATAGTAAATTAGAATTTTTTCCTGTCGATGTCAAAAATCAGAAAAAATGTTAAGTTCGTGTATTTGTGGGCTAAAAATAAAAGTCATGTTAAATTTCAGAAAATATAAAAAGTTCGTGTATTTACAGGCTAATAACCCTTTAAAATACTTCATTTGTCCCCCATAAATAGCATAGGTGCTTTTGGCATGAATTTGAATAAAAATTTGTTTAGAGTATCAATAGTGGAGAAAGGGTCTCATATTAAAGGTATTGTTAAGTAGATTGCGGAAATAAGTGTAAGTTATAAGGGTAAAATTATGAAAATTATGTATAGAATACTCCCTCCGTCCCACTGTACGTGAGACCATTTTTTTGGACACGGAAATTAAGAAAAATGTATTTGTTTATAGGTGAAAAAATGAAAACGTGTTTAAAGGGTAAAATTTTTACCGAAAAAGGAAAGAGTCCTTAAATAGAAAGAGTCTCAGATACAGTGGGACGGAGGGAGTAGTATCCAAAAATAAAGTGCGCATTAAGAAACGTGATAAAGAGGAAAGATATATATAAATACAATAGATGAATGAAATACTCTCTCCGTCCCACCTCACCTGGCCTAGTTCATTTCGGCACGGTTATTAAAAAGAGTAGGATTATGGTCTCACCTCACTTGATCTAGTTTTTTTCGACACAATTACTAAAAAGAGTAAGATTATGATATAAAGTATGTGGGTCCATATTTATTATAGCATATTACTCAAAGAAAAAATAACAGATCAAATCGGATGAGGCAGTAAAAAAAGAAATTAGGATGAGTGAAATGGGACAAAGGGAATATTAATTAATCATGAATAGTTGACTTCTTAGTCGCTCATCAATCTCTTTCAATGGGCGGTTTTCTTGTCTTTAAGCTTGAGAAGTGTGGCTTGGTGCTTCTGCAGCCACATCCAATTAAATTAACTTAACTTAAATTAAATTAAATTATCATAATCATTGTCATTTGGAGAATGAGAGGTGCTGGAATTTTTGGTGTTTAATTTGCCTGGCTAACCATTGGCAACCTTAAAATATGATAATGGAAAAATAAAAGAATGGTGATGTCGTAATAACTAATAAAGTTAGACGTATCTACGAATCTGTTTTAAATATAAGGGTAAAGTTGTTAATATAATGGTCGGATGTTGACACTTCTATTTTCAAATTTGGTGTGATCTTTGAAAATTTAGTAAACTTTGGAATGCTTATTTTCTACAAAACGAAGAGCATTGACATTATTTATAGTTTTTTTTAAGAATGACAAGCGGCGTCTAATATATGAACAAATCAGCAAATCGCACGCAGGGGAGACCTTTACATCATATATAAACAAACGCAGGCGGAATTAAACTCGAGACTTTTCACAAAGAAGAGTTTTGAATGACTCAGCTTTGTCACTTGAGTTACGCCTCATCGGCGTTTTGAAATTTATGATTGCGCTATTAAAATTTTGATTTTCATGGGAAATAATAAAATATAAATATACCTATCTATTTTTCTAACAATTCTTAAATACATGTACGTGATTCATCAACTACATGAATCCATTGATCTTGGAGTGTGTGGGAGTTAGACCTATCATTTTTCTTGAAAAATAATTAATTCATTTTTGTAATATATATACATGCGTGGTATAAGTTATTCGTCTAAAACCTTATGCAAGGTTTGATGATGCATATTGAGCAAGATAAAATAAATAGTTGCTGATTATTATTATAACTATTTTGCAATTGATCTGACGTGATAGTGACTCACTATATAGTCAGATAATCGATTTACTAACCACTCTTAAGAAGTGGTCTTTCATATATTTGTGTATATATAAAAGTCAAGAAAAATAAAAAAATATATATAAATCACTGTAATAGGTCGGTACAAGCTCAACTTGCACTAATAATTATTAAATTTATATATTTTTTTATTGCATTTATGCGACAACCTTCAAACCTTCTATAACTAAAAATGTGTAAATATTTAAGAGCTAATTAATTATCTTACATGATAACGATGCAACAATACACATGTAATTTTATGTTGGTGTATCATATTGATATTATAACAATAAAAAGTTGGTAAATAAAGTCTCAATGTTTGAAAATTGAGAGAAATAATTTAGACATTGTTTGGCCATTTTTTCTCAATAAAGTCACAACGTTTAAAAGTTGGCAAATTTATACTCCATATTTCAATATCTTTGCAATTGTTTCACGTCACTCAAATTCTGCTATCCAAAAATTTTATGTGACATATTCGATAGGAAACATTATACTTTTGAATATAAATTAAGATTTACTTTCAATCCTTAAATCTTGAAAATTTATACTCCCTTCGTCTGTCCTAAGTAACTTGATTCAATATTTTTGAGCAGTCCCAATTAAGTTGATTAATTTTTTTATATGAAATAAATTTAAGCAAGAAAACATCTAATTACTTTTTCACTTTATTACTAAAAACACTTAAATTTAATTTTTTAAATCTCGTGCTGATAAGAAATTGATCAACTCAATTAAGACGGATGGAATAGTAAATCCATCAATTTATTAAATTAATTCATAATTACGAGTTTAAATATTTCATGTGCTTTTTTTTTTGAATTCATCGTATTTCACATCAAATATATAATTATTTTACAAAGAATTCATTATATTTTCCCAACTTCGTAGCTCCTATTTAAAATAAATTTGTCCTATTTCACACCCTCTTTCTCATATTTTGTCTGCCACGTGGATTTTTTCAATGTTTTAGCTGAATAATAATATCACAAAAAATTTGAACCTTTATGTATAAAGTCATCAACTTTTAATTTAAATGTTTTAACCATAAACTTACGAAAGATAGTATGATTTCAACCTTATAACTTACTCCATCCGTCTACAAAAATTGTGTGTTTATTACTCCCTCCGTCTCATTGGACTTGTCCTATTTGGTTTCGGCACGGTTATTAAGGAGAGTATTAGTAGTGTTAAGTGTGTAGATAAAGTATGAGAAAGAATGTGATAAAGTAGGAGGGTTATTTATAGAAATGAGACAAGATGGTGGGACAAACAAAAAAGGAATACGGGACAAGATCAATGGGACGGATGGAGTACTATTTTCGTCCGTCCTTAAATATTATGTATTTTTTTAATCCAAAAACTTGCTTTATACTTTAAACTTCTTTCATACTCAATATTTACAAAATATTCATCGATTATTTTTACAATTTAATGGGTTCAATACTACCATTTATGAGATCCTTCAACACTAAAATAATATATTTCAACTATTTAATTAAAGTTTTTGCGCTCCACTTCACCATACACTATTTGTGGACGTAGGGAACATTATTTTATTGAATTAAGTGATGATTTCTTAATTCATAAAGCTCTCATATTAGTCGATATATACTCATAATGATCATAGTTTAGTACAATGATATCATAATTTGAGAACGACAATTAAGCATCTAAAGATGACCTTTGTCTATTTTTAGTTAGGCCCTAGTCCTTGTCTCCATTAATAAAAAATTCAATAATTTAGTTCCAACATTACCACCTCCTAATTAAATTAAAGAAGCTTCTCTAAAAAAAAAAAAAAAAAAATTATTGAAGCTCCTATACCCTTTCAAATAATAAAAAATAAGCTCGTATGCTTTGTACTCCCTTCGTCCGCCAAGATTATGGCAATTTATTTGGGCACGAGATTTAATAAAATTGGTGATGATTTTGATGTAGTGGAGAAATGGTCCGACTACTTTATGAGATGAGCGGTTGAGATTGAATTTTGAGTGGTTTTTTTTTTGTAAATAAAGAGTGTTAGTAAGGATAAAATATTAAAGAGGATGGTGGAACCATTGCCATAAAAAGAAAGTGACATAATCTTGACGGACGCCCGATATAGTAATTGTGACATAATCTTAACGGAGGGAGGAAGTAGCATACAACAATTATTGTACTTTTTTTTCTTTTTTTTGAGGCCATTATTGTATTAAATTTTATTTTCCACGAAATTAGTCAAGTTCCCCTCGTTTGCATCAGATGGGGACCCCACTCGCTGACGTGGCGCGCCGAGCAACCACCACTATTGGTTAGTTTGCGGGACCCGTACAACCCACTGGGACCCATCTGACGTGTACTTCCGGAACCGAGAGCAGATATTGAACCGGATTTAAAGTGATATCTCACGTCCGTCGTTTCCTACAAATGAAACCTCATGGCTTCTTATCCCTGCATTTTGAGGTTGGTGCAGCCAGGCATATTATTAGGATATATAGAAGATATTTTCTTCTCTCTCTCTCCGTCTCTCTCTAAAATCTTCATCTCGGTATTCACGCTACGGGTTCAATCTGTTCACTTCATTGGGAATTGCGATCGTTGCAGCGCTATCTCCGGACTGATCGAAGAGTTTCCGAGATTTGAGAATGGCGAATTCCGAGAAACAGCAATCGACGGAGGATCGACGGATCGACGACGTGGATCGCGCCGATCAGGTTTCGGGCGGGGATGGTTCCATGGAGGTCTCTTCCAGCGGCGACGAGGCGTCGGTGCGCGCGAATCGGTCGGTTACGCGGAGGTTGACGGAGATTTTGGTGGAGGATAGGGATGCCGATCTGCTGCTGCAGAGGAGCGGGAGAGAGGAGGGGGTTATCCAATGGCTTCGCGCATTGGATTTGCAGGTGACGGGGGCTTGCCGAGCGGATGAGAGGTTGAAGCCTTTGCTCAAGCTGAACGCCTCCGCTGCCATGGCTGAGGATGGTCTGCTAGCTCACCTTAGTCAGGTATGTATGCACATTCAATTTCAAATAGGAATTATGTATGTCCAGTTATTTTGTGAGCTTGACATTTTCATGTTTTAATAGGCTTCATCTCCTTAGTTAATCTAATACCAGATTGAATGTTACTTGAGCTTTTGAAAGATCCGTGTAATTGACGCGTTACCCCTCTTGTATTCAACAGCACTTTGAGCCGTCAGAGGTTGGTATGTTGGCCAGGTGCTTGTGCGCACCGCTGGTTTCTATCCGAGTCGGAAAGATCAACAAGCAAGGAACATTTCTGTCTCCAACCTCTGTAAGGTAAGTTTGCAGGAGTATTCTTTTAGGGGAATTGATATGGTTCAGTGCTTGCAAATAATATCACTTCCTTTCTATTAATCGGCCGAGGAAATAAAGGATTGTCCATATCTGTAATGTCGAAAGCTACCCTAAGCACAACTGTTGGATGTTTATTTGTGTGATGTATGTTCATCGTTTTCTCCAACAATGCAATTTGTTTATCAGTAAGCAGTCAGTTATTGAAAGTATCCAAAATCAGTTGAGAGTTATTCTTAATGATTACTAACTGTTATATTCAATCGCATTCTAGTGCAATAGATTTGTAAGCCTAATTGCTATTTGGCTACCAAATTGCTGAGACTAATGAAATTGTGTATTTGAAGATAGTAGTTTGGGAGATGCTTGGAAGTAGAACGTGATATATGTTAATGTCAGTCAATGAACACAATATTTTGTTTTTACTTTCAAGCAAAACAGTTGAACTGAACTTACTTTTGCCTTGTGAACATTTCTTCCGTTGCTGATCGTTAATTATGTTCAGGCTGTATTAATTGTGCGTGCTTGTCTTGCTCTTGCTTATGTGTAGTAGAATAAATATATATCTTGTAAGTACTCTTATAAACCTGACTTTCTTTTTGTTCCTATATGCCTCAGAATGCTGAATTATACTTCATATAATGCAATTCTTTTCATTTTGATGAGGTAGCATAATTATCTGTTTACACAGAAAGTGGCTGATAGGAATACGTTTTTTGCTGTCAATATTGATCCTTAATCTTGTCTTGGCTTCACATTCTGGGTGTCTTTACATTTAAGTTTGAGAAATTTGGTTTCACCTCTTGATGGGCAGTAAATGCTGGATTCTGCCTTAGATCCTTTTGTCTTGATATGACTTGTTCATACCTAGGAGGTGCCTTTGACATCTGGAGACACCAGGGAAGGTTTGTGTGGAAATATGATTGCCTTTGCGGTTTAATGGAGACCATGGCAACAGCCTTTTCATATCTGATGACCTTTGTATATATCTGATGACTGTGATCATTACTTGTTCCTTTACTGAAATATTACTTTGGTTTGGATCAAGCTATTATGTCTTCAGTGTTCATTATCCTATGCTGTCCTTATTTCATGATATTATGCCTGATGCAAGCGATGTTTCTCTAGCAAATGGAAATAAATGTATCTTTACCCTGTTTGCAAATTTCTTATGATTCCTGAATACCTAGGGTGCTGTATTTTAGATTGTTGATGGTAACATTGTTCATCCTTCCAAGTGAAAACATCTTTTTACTTGTAGGTAAAATGGGCGTAGACTATTATGATCTCTGAATTAAGAAGAAGTAAAGGTAGCTTCATGCTTCTACATTATATCATGCTCTACCAGAGTTGGTTGACTTACTGTATATTATATTGGTGTCTTTCTGCTTTGATGTCTTTTACTTCTTTCTAATTGTGATTCAGCTGTATATATAATACTATATTTATCTGCTTTGTTAGTTTTTGCTGTATCTTTCCTGTTCCTTAAGTCCATGCTGCTTGGAATCAATGTTCCATTTTGTTAATTAATTGATTACAGAAATTATTATGTACATGAAATTGTTTGGTTTATAAATCTTGAGATTTCAAATTGATGTTTAGTTCTTTAAGTTAGTCTTTTCAAGATTTTGTCACATTTAATGTTGTGTTACTTAGAAATTTAGGCACTGGTAAAATTTTACCTTTTTTCTGGCTCTATTATCTAAATTATTGTTTTTTTACCAATATACATTTTCGAGCTCACCAATACTTGGTTACCATGCTATAAGCCTATAATATATATCACACTTGATTATCGTAAAAATAAAATAAGGTTTATAGTTAATGCTTGTTTTTTGTTTCTTTAAATATATAGCTTGGCATGTTTAGTTTGATCTTCTACGTGAACAAACCCAGTCTATGATCTTATAGTCCAAGTGTATTTAAACTATACTGTGAAGAAATCAGGACATAGACATACTGCAAATGTTCAAAATTAGAGGGTATGGTGATTTTAGTTAGATGGAGAATGAGGAAGAGGGAAAATAAAACACATGAACTTAAAGTTCAATTTCCACAAAAGCTCAGGCCAACCTAGAATTGGGTCACTTGAAGCATAAATTCCTTGTACAACATGCATCTCGTTCTTGTAGAAAGTGGATTTGACTGGGCTGACTTGGAAATTTGGGTTTCTGACTGTAGCTGTTTCTTATTACTAGTGGGTATTAGGGGAAATGAAGGCTGTCATTAGTATGACCTTTTCTTTTCTTTGGGATCTGCTTCCATCCTATTTGTGCTGATTGTGGATTCTGAGCCTTATTTTTTTTGTTGTTTGAACAGGGGGAATTTATGTCTCACCCTTCTGCCAACATCAGATTTGCGAATATCGTTTAATGGAGATGATGGCTCCGAGGAGAGGCTGGCGACATTAAGTACTGAGGCTCAGTGTACTGATGTCGAAATTAATGAGATCCCTGCTGATAAATCTGGAAGATCCTTCTTTGTGAAGAACTCAGATGGTGTGGTTTCTTATTTTTGGTGCTCCGAAAAGTCTATGCTTGTGGGGTATGAATTGCTAAGAAAGGTAAGAATTAAAATAACTGAAAGCCTTGTTTCACGTTGATCTATGTTATCTGGAGACATTTCTCAACTTTCATTTTCTTGTCTGAACAGTTGAAGGATTTGCTAGCTCAGAAACCTTCACTCGCTGAATTAACTGGAATTAGCGAGTCAAGACTCAACTCTTTTGTGAGTCATCTTCGAGCATACCTAGCGGGAACTGTGGTAAATAGTGCTCAAGTGAGTGGCGCGCTACCAGCTAGCCCTTCAGATAGCTCAGCCGATTCTTCTGAACATAACAATCCTCATTCATCAGCCAACTGTTTGAAGAGTTCACGCGCCAGGCAATATGGCAGTCAGGGATCAAAGACAAACCTCATCTATCAGGGCTGTTTAAGTCCCAGGTCGAGTTCGTTCAAAGAAGGCATGCAGAAAAGTTTGTCTGACATAAGGATTGCCGCCAGAGAAAAATTGAGGCGTCGTGGCGAGAATAATGTTCAAGGCATTGACAGCTTACTTCAGGCTTCATCGAAAACCTGTGAAGCTTCTAGTTCTCATTGCTTTCAGAAAGATAAACTTCCTGAGGTGAATGGGAATGGAACTCCTCTCCAGTTCGCTTCGTTAAGTTTAAGTTTCTTGGAAGTATTTGGTACTTCTGGCGAGCTCCCGCCTTCAGGACCCGACACGCAGGCTCCCTCGTCAAGTCCGTCTCCTTTTTCTCCTCACTACTGCTGGTGTCCTCCTGTTGCATCAGCACTGCAATTCACTAAAGGAAATTCACTTGTTCCCACCGAATCCCTTTCTCTGCCTCCACTTTCGTCTCTGCTATCATCTGCAAGGTCGTCAGGTCTCGTCACCTCAAAACCACTGCTAGATCTAGCAGAGCTTCCACCTTTTGATTTTCCTAGCTTCCTCCCAGAGCCTTTGGTTAGATTACCATCTTCACAGCAAATCCCGACGTTTACACCTTTGATCTGCGACCCTATTGTTCATATTCCAGTTATTGACATCTGCTCGTCGGGCCAAGGGTATCTAGTCAGTGCTGGTCCTGCCATGTCTACCTCGATCCCACCCTTGAATCCGAATCTTGTCGACCCTCTGCTCCCAAATGGTGAATCTATGGTGGAAAAGAGCGCTAGGGAGACGCTCCGGATGCTCATCAACAGCTCCAACCAACCCAATCCGCGACTGCTAGAGGTATTGCCTTCTGTCCTAAGCAGCAGCATTGATAGCCGTAGCATACTTGCTGCAGGAAGCCGGGGTCTCTACATCGGAACCAAGGATGTCGAAGCTAGTAGCATGCCCTCTTTCGAGCTTGTTTTGTTGTCCGAGAATTCAGCGGGGCCCGGGGCTGGGGGTAGCATTGTCAAAAGAATTGCTAGCAATGATCATAAGGAGAAGGCATCTACCTCAGATCCATCTAGTTTCGAAGAAGCTATAGAATGATAGTTGCCTCTTTTGTGTTTTGTAATTGTCTGGTATTCATCGAAATGTATAGAAATCGGTGAAGATGCTATGTGATAACTATTATCTATCAGCTTGTGGCTCAGTGTAATTATCCATTTTTTGAGAAAGATCAAATGAAAGGGAAAATGCAGTCTTTCTATGATTCTTAACTCATGAAGCAATGAAGCATGTAGCAATGTTGTTGCCATTGTTAATTTGCTTAATCCACCCAACTCTAATTTGAGGCTTTGAAAGCCACTACATAATTAAATAAAATTTAGAATTTGTGTATGAATCGTGTTCCCATTGTAAGGTCATGTCCAAACAACTTGAGAAAGTCTGAAAATGGTATTTTCTTCATTTAGCTGTTTGGTAGTTGTAATATGTCTAAAGTGAATGTTACGTCCAAAACAAGTTGAGAGAAATAACTGAAAAATACCGTCAAGTACATCACCACATGAATGAATATTTATGACCATTAAATAGCAATTAAAGTTAGGAATACTGTCAAGTACATACATAATTATTTAACGACCTTTACTATACAGGGTTAATCTTAATATATAAAAATAATAATAAGATTAATTCCTTATTTTACTTACATAAATTGAAACTTCAAGATATCCAAGACTCTTGATTATTTCTGTCATTTAAATTAATTTTGTTTGATTCTTACTCCATTAAAAGGGTGAGATTTATTTATCATTTCTAATTAATTTATAGCTCTATCAAAAAAAAAAAGTTTGTAGCTGAAATTAATATAGATTTCAAGGTTTTTATTTTTTTTGTAAAAATGACATTCATACAAATACAAGTTACTTTTATAAGCTTTCACCAATATGTATTTGCGTATTGGCGACATTATTTCCCTTCTTCCTAATCCTATCACGATTTATCTTTGTAGAGATCGGAACCAATAAATTTCCCACGAGAACATACCAAAAGTGTCATCCCTTTCAACATCCATTTTATGTACTACTACAATTTACGGTATACAGTCTTCCACGCCAACACATGAAAAATGACGCAATTATTTCAAATATTTCGTGCAGAATAGGATGAAATACACAATTAATCAAATTTACATCCTCAACAATATTATGATGTAAAGAGTGGATTTTGAAAATAGCCTACTTGTTTTAGTAAAATTAAAAATTATCCATTAAGATAAAAAAAAAATTAAAAAATGACCACATTTACCATTTTACCCTTTAAAAATTCGCACATTTCATAACCAGTCGAATTCACAATCAAAATTTTTTAGTTGTGAATTCACAACCAGAATTTTTTGGTTGTGAATTCACAACCAGTCGAATTCACAATCAGAATTTAATTCACAATCAAAATTTATTTTGGTTGTGAATTCAACTAGTTGTGAATTTGAGTTTTTAAAGTTTGAATTCACAACTAAAACTAGAATTTATTTTGGCTGTGAATTCATAAATCTGGTTGTAAATTCAAGAATATTAAGTTGTGAATTCATCGAGCTGGTTGTGAATTCAAGAACATTAAATTGTGAATTCATAGATCTGATTGTGAATTGAAGAACAATAAAATGTAAATTCATAGATCTAATTGTGAATTCAACATCATTAATCAATTATCCAAAATCTCCTTTTCTCTTTCAATCAATTAAATATCTCAAATAAAATTCGTAAATCATCCACTTAATTTCTTTCTACACCATGAAATAAGTTCTCGTAATTCTAGAGAAGAGGTAAGAGGTTCAAAAAACATTAATATAAGTTGATTTTAGGGCTTTTGACTTAAATTTTTTGATACCTAAACGTGACGGATAATAAATGTGGCATAATAAAATTGAAGCATGGCTTAGATTTCAACAAATCTAAGGGGGGTGTATGCGTTCAGGAATTCTATAGATTTTTTAAATCTCTGGATTTTAGAAATCTACCAATTTCACACAGATTCTTCATGATTTTTAGAATTCTAAACAGGAATCTACAAAAATTTTGGACGGATTTTAACAAGAATTTGCCGTGATTTTTACGGATTTGAAACTAAAAATCCGAGCGGTCGTTGGCTTTAAACGAGCGCTGGACCCAGCTGGAGCGACTGCTGCGAGCCCGTGAGCGCTGGAACCAGGCCCAACGACCGCTAGGTGCCATAGCAATGGCAGATCTGATCTGTGCAATTGCAAATTCAGCTCAAGCAGGAAAGAGAAAGAATCAGAGACATGAAAATTGAGAGTTGAACTGTAAGTTGTGTAATAGCAACAAAAATTAAAGGCCGCGTCGTCCTGTTTCTCACTCTAGAATTATGTGTGTATATATGTATGTATATAGTTGGATACAATACAAGTGCGTAGCAGAAGTGCAGAGGAGTGAAAGATTTGAGTGAGAAAGGTTTGGAGAGAGAGAGAGAAAGAGACTAGAGGAAAATTAGATGGGTCAAATGATGAAATGTTTGGATTTGGCCGAAGCTTCTTGAGCAGCGACCACTGGACTCTTGAGCCGGCGCTGGCTTCTTGAAGATTTTCGAATTCTCGTGGTCGGAGGTCGGATTTGTTCATGTGTATTTTTTGAATGAAATCATTGAAAATCAATCCAATTTTAAAATCCATAGGTTTTTAAATACCTCTAGATTTTCATAGACTTTCAAAAGTCTGAAACGAATACCTCTAAATTTTTATAGACTTTTAAAAGTCTTAAACGAATACACCCAGATTTTCATAGACTTTTAAAAGTCTTTAAAGAATACACTCAGATTTTAAAAGTCTGCAGAAATCTATTAAAATCCTGAACGAATACACCCCCTAAGGCCATCCACTATGGCTGACAAAAAATGGGTAGTTGTTGACGTGGAGGGGAGAGAACCATAGTGGGCGTGAGTTTTTGGGGTAGCAAAATTTCAAAGGTAGCAAATTTGCTAGCTTGGTAGCAGTCAGCCGTGGGCCCCCAAGGCAAAAGCAAAGCACGCGCGTTTGAGTTGAAGGACGCCCAATTTGCGCACAGCTGGAGCGCGTGCATTGCACGCGCCCGCTGTGCGCCTGGTAATGCCCCACACGGCCTGGCCCACCTCTTTCTCTCCATTTTCGTCCGTTTCCTTTCGTTTTTTTTTTTTTTTTTTTCATTTTCCCCATCCTTTTTCCTATTTGTTTCCCTTCCATTTTCCAACTCCAAACAAATAAATTTGTCAGAGATCGACATATCTTTTCATCTTTATTTGATGTGATGATACAAAGCAGCATCTGTATTTGATGTGATGATACAAAGTAGCATCTGTATTTGACGTGATGATACAAAGCAGCATCTGTATTAGTTTCAATTTTTTTTCCCTATATATATCTCCATGTATCATAAGATTCTTACCCCAAAATTTCTCTTCGTCTATTTATTATATTTACTTCTTCTCCAAAAAATTTAGAAACATCATGAGTGGATTTCCAAATTGGTTTGATCCATATGGATCAAATTCAATTTCACAAAATTCAAGTTCTCCTTCACAAAATTGTAACGATCCTTCTCAAAATTCCGGCAATCGTCCTCCAAATTTCTCTTGGCCACATATGTCTAATCCTCAAACATATCCCAACAATCCCATGAGTCAATCAGCCCCTTCATTTCAATTTTCATCCCAAGTGCATCTATCTCATGGATTTCAGCCATACGGATATCCTCAACAATGGTATCCCCCTCCAGGATTTTCCCCACAAGGATATCCTTCACAGGGGTTTATGTTTTCTGACTCTTCCAGGAGGACCAGTGTAGATGGGAGTGGTACTCATGGAGGCACACCATCTTCAGGAAAGGCAGTTCAAGGTTTGGAGAATATAAATCTCTCAGTTGAGCCTTCATCCGACGACGACGAAGAGAATACCAACATGCGCCGGGTGTTTTATTCAGATGCGGAGTGTGAATAATTTCTCGAAGGGTCATATTAATTTCCAAAGTAACCGTTGCCTTCTCGAAGGGTCATATTAATTTAGAAAGTAACCGTTGCATTCTCCAACGGTCATACCTTAGTTATTATAAATATATGTAACATATACTTCATTCTCAATCTCTACGAAGAACAATTCTCTCATATCCAATACATATCTTCATATTCTCAAAACACACGACTTATGTCTTCATCTTCTTCTGAACATGATGTTGAAGAAACGGCTGCATCTGCAGCTGCAGCTGTAGCTGTAGCTGAAGCTGAAGCCTTTATGGAAGAGTACATGCGCCAATACATGGAGGATAATAGTATCCATCAACATGTGCTGCGAGCAATAGCGTCAAACACACCTCACACGAGACGATATGTGCAACGAGATCGGGAAGGAGCACACGAGCGACTCATGCGGGATTATTTTGATGATAATCCAACATGGGGTCCCAATGTATTTCGGCGGCGTTTTCGGATGCGAAAAGAGTTATTCACTCGCATAGTGAATGCTTTGGAAGCCCACAACACATGGTTTCAACAAAGACCCGATGCCACAGGGAAGAAGGGTTTCACGCCACTACAAAAATGCACGAATGCGATTAGACAGTTGGCATATGGTGGCCCAGCTGATCACTACGATGAGTACCTGCGGATTTCTGAAACAACAGGGTACGAGTGCTTGCGCCACTTCTGCCGAGGTGTTATTGAGGTTTTCGGTGGACACTACTTGAGGCGGCCAACCGTTGATGACTATCAGCGCTTGATGGAGATGCACGAGCAGAGGCATGGCTTTCCTGGAATGCTCGGGAGTCTTGATTGTATGCACTGGACATGGAAAAATTGCCCAGTAGCATGGAAAGGCCAATTCACCCGTGGCGATCATGGAGTCCCAACAATTATGCTTGAGGCGGTTGCATCTCAAAATTTGTGGATCTGACATGCTTTTTTTGGAGTTGCAGGGTCCAACAATGATATAAACGTGCTTAATCAGTCTACACTATTCAACGACGTTCTACAAGGGCAAGCGCCTTCCATCCCATTCACAGTAAATGGCACGCAATATGCCCATGGATACTACTTAACAGACGGTATATATCCTGAGTGGGCAACTTTTGTCAAGAGCTTCCAACATCCTCAAGATCCAAAAAGAAGGAAGTTCAAGGAAATGCAAGAAGCTGCGAGGAAGGATGTAGAACGTGCATTTGGGGTTCTCCAAGCTCGTTGGGCAATGATTAGAGGTCCGAGTCGCCTCTGGTATAAAGAAAATATCACTGACATTATGTATGCTTGCATTATTTTACATAATATGATAATTGAAGATGAAGGGGAAATGACAAGCCAATGGGTTGAAGACGAACCAAACACGTCGAGCAACAATATTGCAGGGGAAATAAATCGTGGTTCGGTAGGAGGATTCAACGAGTACCTCAGAAGGGGTGCTAGAGTACGTGACAAAACAATACATCACCAACTTCGATCCGATCTGGTTGAGCACGTGTGGGCGCGATTCGGCGATGATTAGTGTCATAATTAATTTTTTTTAGTTTGTCATCATTTGGTATTTAAATTAAGATGTTGTGTGTATTTGTGTTTTTAATTTTAGTTGTGTGTTGTAAGCAATTAATTTTCAATAAAATGTGCGTTTGAATTTTAATTTTTGTTAGCATAATTATATTAATTTTAAAATTCTATGTTATCATTCAAATAAATTAATTTATTCATATAATTATATTAATTTCAAAATTAAATTATATTATTTAAATAAATTAATTTAATCATATAATCATATTAATTTTATTAAAATAAAATATAATATAAAATTAAATACACAAATATATATATATGGTGGTAAAGTAATAATGATAGTGAGGTCCATGAATAGTTAAAAATGAGGTAGTGCTATAGTGGATAAAATATGGGGTAGTTGAAAAAGGAGGTAGTAGATGAGGTGGCACACATGTGACATCCACTATGGGTAGCACCACAGTGGATGGCCTAAGTGAAAAGCCCTAAAATCAACTTTTATTTGGATGTATTTCAAACCAAAAAAAAAATCGAAAGGGAATATATTTAAAGATTATAGAAAAAATTAGAATTTGCAGCAAATTCGTGTATTTTACTGCAAGTATCTCTAAATATAATACTCCCTCCGTCCGCAATATCGTTTCCACATTGTGGACGGCACGGGTTTTAAGAAAAGTGGTGGATAGTAGTGGATATGTAGTGAGTGGAGTTTGGGTCCCACAATTGTTGTGAGTGAGAGTTTGTGGACCCTACTTCTATAAATGAAAGTGGAAACGATATCGGGGACGGACCGAAATGGCAAATGTGGAAACGATATTGGACGGAGGGAGTACATGCGAATCTTGAACAGAGAAGAAAAGAAAAGAAAATGAAAATAATAATAATAATAATAATAAAAGAAGTGATATTTAGGTGTTGATTGGTATTGGTCACAATAAGCATCTCTTTCGGCGCTTTTCCCTTCATCCCACCTGTCGTACAATTTCTCTCTCCCAAACCCCCAAACCTCTCAAAATGACCAATTCGACGACTCAACGACGAATCCCTAGCTTCGGCGGCGGCGGCGGCGGCGGCCCTGACGACACCGTGTGGGAGTGCGTCATCCCCTACGCGCGTGACCGCGGCGCGGTGTCGCTGGTGTGCAAGCGCTGGTACGAGATCGACGCCATCACCCGCAAGCACGTCACCATGGCGCTCTGCTACACCGCCACCCCGCAGCAGCTCTCGCGCCGCTTCCCCCAGCTGGAGTCGCTCAAGATCAAGGGCAAGCCGCGCGCCGCCATGTTCAACCTCATCGGCGAGGACTGGGGCGGCTACGCGGCGCCCTGGGTGCAGGAGGTCACCAGATCCTTCGCCAGGATGAAGGCGCTGCACTTCCGGCGCATGATAGTGTCGGATTCCGATCTACAGCTGCTCGCCGCGTCGGCCGCCGGCGGCGTGCTCGAGGTCTTGAAGCTCGATAGGTGCTCCGGTTTCAGTACGGACGGGCTCCGGCATATTGGACGCGCCTGCAGGTATTAATTCCCGATTTTGTTATTGTTTGTTTAAAATTAAATTTTCTTCAAACGATTTCTTATGAACATGAATGGTTCCGGAATTTGGATTTTCTTGTGTTCTGGTATTGTTTTCTGTGAGCTATTTTGTTAATTGCTGGAGCTCAATTATTTGAGCTGTCTGCTTGATATTTATTTCACTTTTGGAGCAAAAGTTCGACTTACTTTTTTTTTTTCCTGTTGTTGATTGATTGTAATTTGGGGTCAATTTTCTCTTCCATATTCATATATGTTCCTATTTCTTAACACTCAATAGTTTTTTGAACTTGTAATCATGAGTGCGTATTTTTCATGTTTTTCTCAGATCTTATCAAGATTGAACTTGCAATACTGCATTGCTGGTTTGTTGAGATATGAGGCTTAAATTTGAGATCATGAACTCGCTCTTTCTATATGTTTAACTTTGTGTATCCCAAACTTAATGGTTTTGCTTTTTAATAGGAATCTGAGAACTTTATATATCGAAGAGAGCATCATAGCTGAGCATGATGGGGAGTGGCTGCATCAGCTTGCTTCAAATAATACTGTTCTTGAAAACCTAAACTTTTTCATGACTGATCTCAAGAGTGTTAGATCTGAAGACATTGAGTTGCTAGCGAGGAGATGCCCATCTTTGACCTCCGTGAAAATAAGTGATTGTGATATTTCAAAGCTAGTTGAGTTTTTCAGAAATGCGGGTTCACTGGAAGAGTTCGCTGGCGGCTCTGTAACTGAGCCGCTAGCTCAGAATGGTGAAGTTAGTTCTTCCGAGCAATTGGAAAGGTATAGTTCAATTTCGTTCCCCCCAAAATTGTGCCGGTTGGGACTTACTTATTTGGGAAGAGCAGAGCTGCCGATCGTGTATCCTATTGCTGCAAAGCTTAAAAAGCTGGATCTCCTTTATGCCCTGCTCGACACAGAAGGCCACTGCCAGATACTACAAATATGCCCAAATTTGGAAGTTCTTGAGGTAAAACCTTTTAAGCTTTTTATTTAACCCTTTTTCTCATTGTAAATCTCTTTCCTTCCTGCTTGCAAAGTGACAAGTTTTTATTTGCTTAAAGTCCTCTATAACTTGGTCCCCAGTGTTAAACATAGTGCTGATCAATTACAATTACTTTTTTTGTCGAATCATTTACAAATATTTTGTGACATAGCTTGAAAATCCAATTTACTATCCTAGGGAGCATTTTAGTGATATATATTATGTCAAGATCCTCTTCGGAAAACAAATTTTCTTAGTCCACATGCATCTCTTGATTCTATGGATGGGCGAGTTGAGATCGTGGCCAAATTGATGTTCACCTTTAAGCTTAGAGCTTTAGGGTCTGCCTATAGATAAGATGTCCTCGTTTGTTCATCCCTATCATGTAACACCGGCAATTGCTATTCATTCTCAACCCTGTGTTGTTTCTTGGTTTTGTTACTATGCAGTGGGGTTGAGGTCTTATTTTGGTACTACAAAATTTAACTTTCTTTTCTTTATATTTATTTTTATTATTTTATTTTGGAATATTTATCAATGATTGAGTGCCTAACCTTTTGTTATCCCACCCCTTGCCCCCAAGAAGGCTAACAATTTAACTATAATTATTGTGGCTAAACAAATGACAAAAAACTTTTCCTGAACTGTAGTAGTCTGTATTTTGATTTTTTTTCAATTTATGTGCAATAGGCAAGAAATGTTCTTGGAGATAGGGGATTGGAGGTTCTTGCTCGATACTGTAAAAGCATGAAAAGGCTTAGGATAGAGCGAGGAGCTGATGAACAAGATATGGAAGATGTTGAAGGCGTGGTCTCACAGAGAGGACTAATCGCTTTGGCTCAAGGTTGCCTTGAACTGGAATACTTGGCAGTATATGTGTCGGATATTACAAATGCAGCATTGGAATGCATGGGTACACACTCAAAAAATCTATGTGACTTCCGGTTGGTCTTACTCGACAGAGAGGAAAGCATAACAGATTTGCCTCTTGACAATGGAGTCCGATCCCTGCTAGTAGGTTGCGATAAACTCATTAGGTTTGCCTTGTATCTTCGTAAAGGAGGGTTGACAGACGTAGGCCTCGGTTACATAGGTCAGTATAGTCCTAAAGTGACATGGATGCTTCTCGGTTATGTTGGGGAATCTGATGAAGGTCTTCTGGAGTTCTCCAAGGGTTGTCCGAGCCTTCAAAAGCTCGAAATGAGAGGATGTTGTTTCAGCGAACGTGCACTAGCCACGGCTGCTCTTCGGTTGTCTGCTCTTAGATACTTGTGGGTGCAAGGATACATTGCATCTGGATCGGGTGATGGTCGAGATCTCTTAGCTATGGCGAGGCCAAACTGGAATATCGAGTTGATACCAGCTACGCGACACATTGTTCACGATGAACAGAGACAACGACTAGTAATTGTCGAGGACCCTGCTCACATTCTTGCTTACTATTCCCTTGCAGGGCAAAGAACCGATTTTCCGAGTACTGTCATTCCTCTGGACCCTAGAGCTTTCCGCGATCCCTAGATCCGTCACACGACGTGGCGATTGTGCTTGCCTGCTCTTCCTCGGTAACGTACTGTTTATTAGCTCTGTTGCGCTGTCTGATTACATAATTTTTTCTGTTAAATTTTGATTTCTTCATTTGTGATGAAGCAGACCATGCCTGGGATGCTTATGGAGCTCTTGGTAGTGTTGACTGATCTATTAAGTCGAATTTAATTAATGCATACATACTGTAAGTGTAAATAATTAGTTGTTGATGATCTCTTTCCACGTCTGATTGTGTTATGAATGAATATCTGATGTTAAATTATGAGTTAATGGGGGTATTGCCAAAATTTGTCGAGAGTAATAAATATCACATTTTGTTTTTGTTTTTTTAGAGCAGGTAAATGTCACTTTTGTGGAAGTCATAGTCATAGTCACTTTTGTGGCTCTTGTGTGAATTGAAACATGAAATAGAAAAGATCACATTATTTATTTCAGTATATATCAATGATTAAAGTTTGAAACATTTTTGGAAAGAAAAGAAAATGATCAAATATAGAGTTTCATATATTCGGGTACACATCCCAAAACGTAACATGTTGATAAACTTTTCCTTTGTTTTCTTTGTAGGAAATAAAAGCAATTTTAGAAAAGACCAAGGTTCAGACCTTGAACTAATTTCCCCTTTTCCTTTTCTTATAAAAGTAGATGGGAAAAGAATTTTAAAAAGGTTGTATATAGCTTTATACAATCTTAAATCTAGTTGATTTCACTATAAAGGCAACTGCCAAAATCGCTTAGATTTAAAGTTCGCAAAAGTGGTGCTTTATATGGTGTTAAGGAAAAGGCAATCAAAATAGTGCAATTTGCATAAAGTAAAGTAACACCAAATCCAGGCTGGGACGAGGGTTTTAATTATGATGTGGTCTCCTGTACACCCGGATGCAAAATGATACTAACACTAACATTATTTTGAAATGACACTAACACTATTTTGTTTAATAAATGACATTATCATGTTATATAAATAATACTGTGGCGAAATGACACTAACATTAAATGACACTATCTTGTTATCGAAATGACACTGTACAATCGGGTGCACCGTGCACAGGAGAATTTGTGTTTAATTATACGTAAATAGTGAAGCCCCTATCACCAAAATTGTGTTTGATGACAGTGAGACAAAACGGTATTCCCCATGTCCCATTAATTTTAATACATTTATTTTATACATAAAGATTAAGATTAGTGTGTTGAAATTGTACAGTAGATAAGACCATTTATTTAAGAGTGAATATCAATCAAAGGCCTAAACTGTGGATTGAATCATACAAATGTCTTAAACTATTGTGTACATTTATTCAAGTTACGTGTTCCATCACAAAATGATGACATATAATAATAATAATAATAATAATAATAATAATAATAATATTATTATTATTATTATTATTATTATTATTATTATTATTATTATTATGTCGATCGATCAAAACGACATCGTTTTGGCCTATATTTTAGCTCGGATTGCTCAAATTTTTGCTCATGTACACATATTTTTGCTCACACAATTAAAAGATGAGATTGCTCAGATTTTCAAAAATATGAGCAATCTGAGTGGAAAAAAAAAAAAAAAAAAACATTAGCAAAACAACGTTATTTTGCCCAAGTCAACTCGTGTCATGTTTGATACAAATTTGATAATTTTAAGTCTTTGATTGATATTGTTAATAAGTTAGGATATTTGTGATTTAACCAATAATTTAGGTCTCTAACATATATTATCAATATTTATGCTAAGACTAATAGTATTTGTCAAAATTATAAATTCATTATTGGTTTAATATAATCAATCAATTATAAGGCCACGTATAAATGTATGTAATATAATATTTCAATTAAGACTACCTACAATTATAATTTTTTTTATAGTAAATATATATCTGTTTGTTCTAAATATCAGATGTTAAATTTTTATAAAAATATATCCATCTTTAAATTCATAGTTTTTGCATGCTTGTAATATGTTCATGATTAGTGCTTTCCTTCAAAAAGTAAAACATTTTTTTAGTGATGATTACTTAGAATTTAGTGAAATCACATAAAATTGAATAGAAGTACAAACGAATTTAGACATAAACTAAATAATTAAATTGAAAGTTTCCAATATAGTGTTTGATGTCATTTTGGTAAAGATTAATTTAATTGTTTTGAATATATATATTTTTTATTATAACAATCTATAAATTTATAAAATTTATGAAAATAAAAATAAATTAATCTAACAGGATTTGAAATAAAGTCTATAGAATTTGATTGTTTTTTATATATATTATTATTATTATTACAAAATTTAAAATAAAGTCTATAGAATTTGGTTGTTTTTCTATATATATAATTTTATTATAACAATCTATAAATGTATCAATTTAAGAAAAGGAAAAAAATCAAATTAACAGAATTTGTTAAACTTTACATAATAATTTATGAAATTAACATAATTCACGTATTATAAAAAGTCTATTAAAACATTTTATTGTTAATTGAATACACATTTTTTTTCCCCTCTCTGAGGGATAACTGAATACACAATTTGAAATAACTGATTTGCAGGTTTTTTTATTGCCGTCGCCGGTGACCTAATTTGTGCTCCGTCAATCTCGCAACCACACCGCCCCTTCCATCCAATTTCCGGTAATAAGCCTATTAGGGTTTTTATTTCTTTTAGAACATTGTGTATACTTGAATCATGCATATAAATGGGCGCCGTTGTAAAAAATAGAGTAGTACATTAATAAAATAAAAAGCTTTAATCTTTTATCAAATTAATATTTGAAAATGAAAATTTGCAAATGGACTTAATAATCACAGTTAATATTTTCAATAAGTCGTCATTATTTTATATTGTATAAATAATAATAATCTTTTAAAGAATAGCACAGTAATTATCTGTCCATCTTTAAATTCATAGTTTTTGCATGCTTGTAATAATAAGTTTATATAAGTATGTAAAATTATGTTTAGTGGCCTTCCTCCAAAAATTAAATTAGAATTTAGTGAAATCATATTATTTTTAAATAGTATATTAATTACAATCTTGTACAGTATTTATTTACAAACTTATAACTAATTTGAAATAATTGATTTTTAGGTTTTTTGTTCTATTCACTCCGCCGCCTATTGCTGTCGCCGGTGATCTAATTTGGGATCCGCCCCTTCCATCCAATTTCCGGTAATAAAGCCTAAAAGAGTTTTGCAATTTTCATAGTAAATTTCCCCTTTTCAGTTTTGGCGGGATGGGCGAGATCAAAGGATCGTTTGATGAAGCAGTAGCGCAGAAACTCTGCTTTTCAGATAGGGTATGTATTGTTTGCCGGCATCATGATTATGATTATTTCAATGGCTACCTTATCTTTGTTATCGACTTATGCGAATTAGTTAATGGATCTAAGGGGGTTTTACAATACAATATCCTGCTCAATTATGATCTTAGCATGTCAGTTTGTGGTCTTGATTCCACACTTTACTTTGTTGAATCTCTTAGTTGTTCAGTGATTCCGAACATATACATTCTCGATGTCGAAACCAAACATCAAAGATTGAAATTACGCCCTAAACATTTACAGTGCTTACCTCCTATGTTGGGCCCCAAACGCTTTCTTCGAATAGCATCAATTCCTCGCGCTAAAAAGATTCTAGTATTTTCTTCTCAGTTCCAAGTGTTGTTGTACAATCCTAATTTGGCTGATGATGGTTTTGTTGATGATTTTGATGAACACATTGATTTTGAGATGTATGATGTTGGAAGCAATACATGGGAAAAACTACCTCCACTTATTATCCTAAAAGTCTACAGTAATGGTAACTTTATGAATCCTTCCTTTTTCCTGCTGCATGAGGCCGAGAAAACAGAGATCCCTAGGACTGCTTGGGATGAAGATTTTGGAATATATGAGATTTCTCGTTATACGTTGATCGATGAGGATGTATTTCTGGTGCAACTTACTTGTGGTGTAATGCTTACTCTTGATCTCAAGTCTCCCTCCAAAGGCTGGAAACTGTACGATGAAGGTATGGTAACTAAGCCTAGTTCAGATCAGAATCTGTTTGTAGTTGAGGATAAATTCCGAATGCCTTGGTGTGCTTCTGATATTCGAGGAGATAGGAAATTCGGAAATGCTGTTGCGTTTCCACTATCGTTGTTCGGTGAAGACGATGCGTTGAAAGTATATCCTTGTTCAATCATCACTCATTTGGAGAGTGACAAGGCTAAGGGTCATGTCTGCATTGTGCAAGGTGGCGTTAGTCGGAAGTCGAAGCATCCTCAAATGGTTATGGATGTAGGGAATCTGCAGGGTGAGGTTGTTGCTTCTTATAGATTTGAAGTGCAGCATAGGATCAAGTGTTTCACACCTCTCTGCATGTTTGTTTGCCATCCAAAGCAAAGGTAATTGTTGTTGTTACAATTTTCTTTAACTTGGTATCATGCATTTTTAAATTAAAATTTATTTTGAATATTGCATTAATTATGATCTTGAATTGTCTTTATTTACAAATTACCACGGATTGAACTTGATTTATTTTTTTTAAATAAACACAACTAAAGCAAAAAAAGTTCAAATTTTCATCCACCATTTTCAAGGATATCTTGATAGATGTTAAATTGTTAATCATTACTAATGCTCATCTTGTGGTTAGCGAGGGAAACCGATCAGTTTAGGGTTTTCATTGGAATATTTTCCTTTTAAATTTTGCAGGATGGGTGAGATCAAACGATCGTTTGATGGAGCAGTAGCGCAGCAGCAGCAGAAACTCCGCTTTTCAGATAGGGTATGTTTTGTTTGCAGTGTCGATCCGAAATATGGTCGCTATGGTTGTGGTTGTGATTGTTGTGATGGTTTCAAAGGCGACCTTATCTTTGTCGTCGACTTATCTGAATTAGTTAATGGATCTAAGAAGTATTTACAATATAATATCCTACTCAATCATGGCCTTAGCTGTTCAGTTTGTGGTCTTGATTCCACACTTTATTTTGTTGATTCTCCTGATTCGTCCGAGAGTCCGACAGTATACACTCTCGATGTCGAAACCAAACATCAAGGCTTGAAGTTAGGCCTTGATGATTTAGGCAGCTTACCTCCTATGTTGGGACCCAAATGCTGTGCTCGAATAGCATCAATTCCTAGCACTAAAAAGATTCTAGTATTTTCTTCTATGTTGTACAATACCATTACCACCTTCTTTGGTGATGGTGTTGATCCTGGTTTTGATAAAGACATTGATTTTGAGATGTATGATGTTGGAACCAATACATGGGAAAAACTAACTCTATGAATCCTTCCATTTTCCTGGTGCACGGGGATGAGAAAACAGAGATCCCTAGGAATGCTTGGGATAAAAAATTTCATACAGAGATTTCTCGTTATACTTTGATCGATGAGGATGTATTTCTGGTGCAACTTACTTGTGGTATAATGCTTACTCTTGATCTCAAGTCCCCCTCCAAAGGCTGGAAACTGTACGATGTAGGTATGGTAACCAAGCCTAGTTCAGATCAGAATCTGTTTGTAGTTAATGAAAAAACCCAAATGCGGTGGCAAACGCCTTGGTGTGCTTCTGATATTCAAGGAGATAGGGAATTCGGAAATGCTGTTGAGTTCCCACGAACTTGGTTCGATGAAGACGATCCGTTGAGACGGTATCCTTGTTCAACAATCACTCCTCTGGAGGGTGAGGAGGCTAAGGGTCATGTCTGCATTGTGCATGGTGGCGTTAGTCGGAAGTCGAAGCATGGTCAAGTCATTATGGATGTAGGGAATGTGCAGGGTGAGGTTGTTGCTTCTTGTAGATTTGAGGTGCCGCATAGGATCAAGGACTTCGATCCTTCCTGCATGTTTGTTTACCATCCAAAGCAAAGGTAATTGTTGCTGTTACAATTTTGTTTTTCACATATACCTCTCTTTCTTATATTAATAATTCTTCGTGTTTGCAGTGACACTGAGGATCAAGCTTTGCTGCCTTATCTTTGAAGAATATCTATTTCTTTTATTGAAGTTTCAAGACTTATGTACAGAGAGAGAGAGAGTAGGTATTCATTATTTCTTCATTGTTAGGAAATATAGCAAGCATATATATGAAATTTAAGAGGCGAAAGCCCTAGTCACTTTTGAGTAGAACATTTCAATGCATAATCTAATTAGCATCCTTCAATTCAACTATATATGCACGACTCGGGGTAGGGATACGCAACGCCGAGATCGGAGTTGAAAAGTGTGACGTCGCCGTGGAGAAAAGGTGGTTCCGACCGGGCGAGATGGACGGTGATGTCGTGGATGCTAGGCCGGCGGCGTTTGTCTTTGCCGCCTCCGTTGAGCTGCCTCATGTAGTACTTCTGAGCATGGCTCGCCACTTGCGTCGGAGTTTTCGTCACCACAAACTTTCGAGATATGTTTTTCCAGTCGCCTTTGCCGTGTTTTTCAAGCCCTAGAAGGAAACGCCTGCATCGCGTGAAATGTTATGTATTCTATACAAAAATAATTACATACTCGACGTTCTGTGTGAACTATCGTCTATATCTAAAAATCCGGCCTGTATCTATTAGAATTGTCGTGCATACTTGAATCATGCATATAAATGACGGTTTTAAAAGAAGTATCATGTATAATGTGTCATTTATGCTTGCATTATTCTAATCTCTCCGTCCCACGAATCTTAAGTCGCTTTCTTTTTTAGATCGTCCCACGAATCCTGAGTCATTTTTTTATATGGCAAAGAAAATATATACATAAATTTGAAAATATATGAATAGTCACTTTTTAGATGAATATTCAGAATTGCCCTATATGAAAAAAGTTCTTTTAAAAAAAATAAAAATAAATAAAGGTTCATCAATACTGTTCATTTCGTAAATTCGTGTATGTTGTAGTTAAAAAAAAAACATACGTCACGTGCGTCTGTTGGTCTAGCGGTAAATGGTTAACCACACTTGTTGTTGATGGAGGGAGCATATATAGGAAGATATTCAAATGATAACCGTTATAAAAAATGAAAATGAAAAATTATTTTCAAGATTTATTACGAATGTATCATTTTACCGGATATGAATGCATTAGCACCCGTGCAAATCATGGTGGAAGTGAATATTTTTTTTTCTTCGAATGCATTAATCTTAACAGCTAGCGTAAAAAAATGCAGTCCTTATCCAGAAGAATGTGCATTAATTTCTCCACTCTTAATACACTCATCCAACATTTCATCAAACACGTGCCGCCAAAAGTGATCGATGCAGACTCTTGTGGGACAGAGGGAATATTATGTAAATTGAAATATATGTATGTATGAGATGCATGCATACCTGTGCTCGGCCTGAGTCCAAGGGAGGCCTTTGATTCGTTGAGAAGGCAATTGTAAGGGAGAGGAAGAAGACAAGTATGTGGGAATGGGGACTAAACCTGCTTCGATATCACTAACATCCGCCGCCAGTTTTCTGTACTGATTTATTACATCCAACACAGACTTGGTCGGAATCATGGCCGCAACCTTCAACCATCTCTCTGGACTCGCTTCGTCCAACATCGCAAGTGCGCTCTCGAATGTCTTGTTCTCCTCTTTTGTCCACGTGCTGCTCCCCTCCATCAACCTTCCACTTAGGGTTTCCATCCTCTCCCTCTCTCTCTCTCTTCTCTCTCTCTCTCTCTATCTAGATATATATGTTGAGTTGGGACGATGTTGTGTTATAGAGAGAAGTGGGGATATCTATCTATATATACTTGTGATCGAAGAAAAGGGCACTAATTAAATCATGAGAATATTTTAATGGGAATAGAGCATTCTCCTTTTCCAAGAGGAACTGTTTGAAGAATCTTGAAAAGAAATCACTGTTTTTAGAATCTTTGAAAAACATGACTGCACATAGGGAGAGATTTTTGAGCAAAATCTGTATTCCGATTCTCTCCTAGTAATATTACATGTAGGGGTGGTCTCCTGTAAAACCGATTTCATGGTGAAACCAACTTCACAATGGCACTACTTAAACATATAAATGACATTTTAAAATGATAAAGTGTCATTTGTATGTTGAAGTAGTGTCAATGTGATGCCGATTTCACTATAAAACCGATTTCACAAGAATTTTTGTGTTATATGTATACATACTTGGGAATCCAAAGTTGATGTTGGTATACAGAGAGAGTGATATTTAGAGAGAGGATGGGAGTGTTGAACTAGCATTGAAATGGTTGGTTGGAATGCTCTTATTGATTAACGACAACGAAGCACAACTCAATTAATACTTCATCCGTTTTATAAAAAAATGAACATTTGTAAGTGGCAAAATGAATATTTGTAAGTGGCGTACGTGTGTTTTAAGAAATACTCCATCTGTCCTTGAAATAAGTTCTTCTTTTTCCTTTTTGGGACGTTCCCCAAATAACTTCCTCTTTCTTTTTTTTCTTTTTTGGACAACTAACTCACCACTAATAATACTTATATTTATTCTTATTTCTCACTTTTTTACCACTCCTAATATATTTTCACAACTTCCAATAATAATTATAATACTTATTCTCCACTATCAATACATTTTACAACATTTTCTTAAAATCCGTGCCGTCCCCAAAAATGAACTTATTTTAGGGACGGAGGGAGTATTTGATAAAAATATATTATGGGTGGAAAATAGATCTTACTTTATAAAAATAGAGATAAAAAGTAAATAATGTACAAAAGTAAAAATATTCATGTTTTGTTGAGACGGCTCAAAATAACAAAATGTTCGTGCATGTCTTTGTGAGACGAAAGGAATAAGATGTTTTCAGTTTAATTAGTTGAGAGTTTCGGTAAATAAAATTGATCTTAATGAGTAGTTAGTTAGGCTTGAACCAGATCATGTCAATGGATTTGAACTTGAACCTTTAATATCTAGTACTCCCTCCGTCCCAATAATTTTGTTCCACTTTCCTTTTTGGTTTGTCCTAATAATCTTGTCTCATTTTCTTTTTAGGCAAATTTTAGATACTAATTAATTCTTTTTTTAGAGATCAAATACTAATTAATTCTAATTAAACCTATCGGTCCCCCCTCCCCAAACAATTAAACCCAGCAAACAATTCCCCCCTTTCCCCATCGTTCCTCGCGCCTCCCCCTTTCCCCATCGTTTCTTCGGCGCTGCACCCGTCGTTCCTCCGGCGCCACCTCCCCTTCCTTCCCCCATCGTTCCTCTGGCGCCGCACCCATCGTTCCTCGGGCGCCACCTCCCCTACCTTCCCCATCGTTCCTCCATTTGCACAAATCTAAGCCTCCCCCATCTGTAAATCCACCTTCTCTTTTTTTTTTTTTTCCAAAAATTAGGGCTCACCTAATACATCTAAGGACGAAGATCTGAGCCCCTTCCGTCGGCGGCTTCTCCTGGTTAACGAAGACGATGAAAAACGGCCTCTCTTGATTAGCGAAGACGATGGAAAATTTGTTGAAGAAATTTGATTTTTCTGTTCTTGGCTTCTCCAGAAATTGTTCTTGGTTTTCTGTTCTTGGTTAGCAAAGACGATGGAAAATTTAATGATTATATTTCTATTCTTGGGCTATGAAGATGATGAAAAATTTGTTGAAGAAATTGTTATTGGGCTAAAGATTTGATTTTTATTCTTGTTCTTTTGCTTGATTCTGTTCACTGTTCCGGATGGAGAGAGGCGGCAATGCGGCTGGTGGCCGTGCTGACGCCGGGGAAGGGGCGGCGCAGGTGTGGCTCCGCCTACTGTTGCTGCCACCGGGAAAGTGAGGAAGAAACAATGATAATTTTAAGTTATACTTAATTTCTTGTTAAACATGTGGGACCTTCGAATTTACCATACTAATTTTACACTCCTTAATCTCCGGCCCAAAAGAAAGGGGACAATATTATTGGGACATAGGAACTATTAATAATTTCAACACTAAATTAATAATATAAACTTTTAATCTTGTGTTAGCGAACCATCAGCAGCCACAATTTATATACAACTTTTTAATTTTTATGCCCTTTGCATTTATTTAAAGTAAAAATTGGAAAAGTGATAATACATCTCAATAAAGAGGGGAAAAAGTAAAGGAAGTGACAAAAAAGGATAGCAGAATATCTTATTCAAGTTGAGCGTAGGCGTAAAAGTGTAATTGAAATCTCGATTCAGCTGGATTCCATTTATATCTTTAAATGTACCGACGATTTTTCAATTCATCTGATGGATTTTAGTGGAAATCCTAAAATGAAAATTTGAGGGTTTGGGCTTCACATATTTGATTATTTCCATGTGGCCCACAACAGTATCTTTTCACGAAAAACTTTACTCTTAACAAATCTATACATGCTTATTGTGAAAGAATCCTTATAACTTATAACTTAATTAACAAGTTATTTAAAAATTTACTTTGCCACATATTTCTGATCATGAACTTATAAGTTTGTATATGGCTTACAAGGAGTATTTTATAAAGCTTATAAGCTTACCTAGACACTCTCTTGATTATTATTGCATGGGGATGAGGATCTGAAAATCTCATCAACATTTAACCTACCAAAGATTTGAAACAAACATTCAATCGACGAAAGATGAATTAATGGAGATGAAACATAACCGGCCCGAAGAAAGTAAAGTTGAGAGGATTGGGAGCATTCATAATTAAATCATATTGATTTTTAACACTTCCTCCGCCCCACAAGAGTGTGCATGATTATTGGTGACACGAGTTTTTTTTTTTTTTTTTTTTTTTTTTTTTTTTTATAAATTACATAAATGAATAAAAAAATTAAAGACTGCGAGATGGAGGACTCGAACCAAGGACCTCAGGTCTTGGGCATTAACCTCCTACCGCTAGGTTAACACACGCAAAATGTAGCACGAGTTTTGATAAATGTTAGGTGGGTGCGTTTATAAGTGAAAGAAATTAATGATCCACTTTTATTAACGGAAGACATGGTCCAAGAAAAGAAAATGCACACTCTTGTGTGACGTACTATAACAAAAATTACATTCTTTGGGAACGAAAGAGTAAGACTTTACCAACTAAAACCCAAATAAAAGGCTATACTTGAATTCCACGCTAAAATAATACTCTAATGTATGATAACATTATTATGGGAATTTGATGTAATAATATTTTCTCATCTAAACTATAGAAAAAATTCTTAAGAACATAGAATAAAAAAAAGGTAAGAACAACTCAAATATAACATAATATTAAATTTTTATCCCCCATTTCTTATTAATAAATTTACATTAAAAAAGACCTAATCTTTTTTTTTTTTTTTTAATTCCTTACTAAACCAAGAAGTGCTACACTTACAAAAAGCGACTTCTCCAACTCTGGGGATATTTTGGTAATTTGATTGGGTCCATGGCTGATGACTGACGAGTTTACTCTTCCATCCTCCCTTAACCCTTGTATCCTTTGCTGAATTCCAGCTCAAAGAAAAAAAATTACTATAAAAAAAAAAAAAAAAATCCAAGAAAGAAGCAATTCTCGCAATGGCAGCAGCAGCAAATTCATCTTGCTACAATCAAACTGTTTAAGCCGCCGCTAAATTTCAAGGCCATACGGTAAGCCCTATCTCCAATTTCTTGACGTATTATCATTTTTTTACTGTAATATTGAATGAACACTGTGTTCATCACTTTTTTTTTTTGGAGTGAACTCATTTGAGACTAGAACTAGTATGCATAATATGGAGCATTTATCTGTTAGTGAGCTGCATATGTTGGTAAGAAGAATTAATTTGTGTATGCTGCTGTTGCTTTTGTGTTAGTATACCAAATTGGATGCATATTTACAAAATTTTATCTGCGCGCCTAAAAATTCCTTGGATTCTGTCATTATCAAAATGTTGTAAATGTGTATTTTCAATAGGAATTTTTGATATATGGTTTTCGCTCTATAAGTTCGGAAATGTCTTCATACTTCATAGATGGAAGTCACTATTTATACTAATTTGTTTTGAATTTTTTTCTTTATGTAGAGTATGGAGAGATATGTTAAACGAATTCGTAGTGGTTCATCTTCCGATCCCAATGTAAGAACTGGTTATGAAATAGTGGAAGTCAAACCTCGAGAGGTAAAACTGGACTTAGATGATATTGTTAGCGATCCGGGATTAAGGAAACCAATTGATGAATTTGATGTGGGTATTCGAGATGAAGTACGAAGAGAGTACTTGGCTAGGGGGCCTTGCCAACTAATCGGTTACACGTATCCGAGAAGTACCTTTGGTATTCATGATAGGAGCTTTCAAGAAGTTTGGTATAAAAAGTTTCCATGGCTAGAGTATAGCATATCAAAAGATGCTGCCTTTTGTTTCTGGTGTTATCTTTTCAAACAATCAGATAAAGGAGGTCGATATGCAGTGGATGCTTTTACAAAAATAGGATTTTGTAATTGGAAAAGAGCATTAGAAAAATTCAATGCTCATGTTGGGGCTGTGAATAGTTGTCACAATAATGCTAGGATACAGTTTGAGTCTTTCCAAGATCAAATTCATAATACAAATATGTTGGAATCATTTAGCCGAGAGATGAATGCTATTTGTTGTGCACGTTCAACTACATTATTGGATGTGACCCGTTTTCTTTTGAAGCAAGGACTGCCTTTTCATGGACATGATGAGTCAGTTGGCTCTTTAAATAGAGGTAATTTTGTTGAATTGCTTGAATGGTATGTTCAAAGAAATCCTGATATCTCTAAAGTATTGAGTCCAAGTGCTCCTGAAAATGATCAAATGACTACCCTTGAAACTCAAAAACAATTTGTACATGCTTGTGCTTCAGAGGTCGCACTTGCCATCGTCAATGATATTGGAGACAAGATTTTTACTCTCTTGGTTGATGGGGCTCAGGATATTTCAATGAAAGAGCAAATGGGAATCGTTCTAAGATACGTGAACATAGAAGGATGTGTGATTGAGCGATTTCTTGCAATTGTGCATGTGGCTGATACTAGTCCCCATTTCTTGAAAGGTGCTATTGATGCTTTATTTGCAAAACATGGTTTATCATTATCAAAATTGAGAGGTCAAGGATATAATGGGGCTTCAAGCATGCGGGATGAGTTTAGCGGGTTGAAATCCTTAATATTGCAGGAAAATCCATATGCAATGTATAGTCACTGTTTTTCTTGCCAACTTCAGTTAATTATTATCGCTCTTGGTAAGGAACTTCATGTTGTGAGAGAGTTTTTTAGCTCGGTCTCCATGATAGTGAATACAACTGGAGCTTCATGTAAAATGAGAGATCAACTTAGGCAGTCAGAGCATGAGAGGCTAGTTAAGGAATTCGATGGCGGGGAAGAAGAGAGTGCAGATACTCGTTGGGGTCCATTTTACCTTACACTACTTCGTCTCTGTTCTTTGTGGCCTTCAGTTGAACAAGTGTTGGAGAATGTACGTGATAATGCCACTTGTTCTGAAAATAGGATGATTGCTGAAAGTTTGATTGAAAAGATGGATAGTTATGGATTTGTTTTTGTGTTGCACTTGATGAAATATTTATTGGGAATCACACATGAGTTGTCTCTTGTCTTACAACAAAAGGAGAAAAATATCATTCAAGCAGTGTCATTGATCTGCTCTGTGAAATATCAGTTACAAAGCTATAGGGAAGATGGATGGAAAATAATACTGAACCAAGTAAATAAATTCTGTGAATTGAATTATATTCCATTGATTGACATGGACGGCAATATAACACGCCCTGGTTATAAAAGGCAAGGAGCACCACTCATCACCAATTTTCAGTATTATTATGTGGAGATCTTTTGTCAGGTATTACTTTTAAGCATATCATTTTATTTCATTTGTTGAATTTTTTTCATTTCTTATTGAATTTTTCATGGTTACAATGTCAGGTTGTTGATTTGGTTATCCAAGAGATGAATGATCGTTTCTCAAAAGCAAGCACTGAATTACTTAGTTGCATAGCATGCCTTGATCCGAGAAATTCATTTTCTCAATTCAATGTTGATCAACTCATGCGCTTTGCTTCTTTATACAAAGAGGACTTCTCAGCGAATGATTATTTATGTCTTCCTCAACAGCTAAGTAATTTCATTGCTAACATGCGGCATGATTCTCAATTTTCTAAAATTAACAACTTGGAAAGTCTTGCCCAGAAAATGGTTGAAACTGGTAAAAGTTCAGTTTTTCCATTGGTTTATCGTATGATTGAGTTGGCATTGGTTTTGCCAATTGCCACTGCATCTGTCGAAAGAGCTTTTTCTGCTATGAAGACTATCAAAACTCACTTGTGTAACCAGCTGGGAGATGAATGGATGAATGATAGTTTAGTTGTGTACATTGAGAACGATGTGCTTTCGACAGTTGAAAACGAGCATATCTTGCAGCGTATTCAATTAAGCTAGCAAAACTAGAATGACCAAGGGTCAATTTTCAGATCAATGTAAATGTATTAATTATTTATACATTTTTGCTGCCTTTAGATATGGTATTTCTATATAATGCTATTAAATAAATTTGTTTGATTCTATAAAAAAGTAACAGTAGATCAAGAAACTTTTTTGTTGCTTTGCCATTGACTAGGTCATATCACTTCACTACTAGGCTCATGACATGGCAATGGAATACTAAATAGTTTTGTGATTTTGGTATCAACTTTCTATTAGCAGAGTGCCAGAGTGAACCAAAGGAGAAAATCGTAGCTGTACGTTCAGATTTTGCAATGAGCTTCGTTTCCACACATGTATGTCTGTTCTATTTATGATTCTTGTTTCAACATGACGACTTACATTTCTTTTTAATAGTAATTGTAATTTTGACATTTTCTTTGTGGTGTAATCTCAATTTCTTTTCTTACTTCAGTGGTAGTAGGTCTATCAGTAGTAGCATGCTTGTGCTTTTCATGTATCTGCAAGTATGCTGCATGTCTTGCTCACTCATGTTTGGAGGCATTCTTATTGCTTTGTTGTGAATAATAGTATACATTTACTCTAGCAAGTTGCAACAATTTGAGAATTCAATAGATATTCTTGCTATAATTGATTGATGGATGCTAATAGATAGTACCGCTATTATTGTTCTACTTGCCAGGGTGGGTTCTTAGGGGGCTCCAATCGGCAAAGCGTCTGCATTGGTGAAGTGAGCAGATTATCAACTCTAATGCATCAAGAAGGGTTTTGACATGTTTTGAAGCTGGATGTGCCACGATTGTGACAACGTGCAAAATGTGAGCACTTCTGGACGAATTATCGTGTGATTTTTAGAAATAGGCAGTATATATGGTTTATTGGTACTAGCAGATTATGTTATCATATGTTACTTACATTTTGAACTTGCAGTTATAAATATATGCTTAGGTGAGTAAGAAGCATCTAGCTTTGTCTTGCTATTTAACATCTGATTAGGAAACATCTTTATCGAAGCTTGCTGCCTTTATCTGTAGTTGGTGGCCTTTCTTGTGTATTATACTAGCACTACCAATAATTCATTTTTATTGGTAGTGCTAGTATTTCTTGTGTATTTCTATCATCCACGTAAATAATTCATTTTTATTTATAGACACTACCAATACTATTCTCAATATATCAATTTATTTATTTATTCAATCATAATCAAGTGATTATAAACATTATCACACAATATATATACTATCCTCAATATATATGATAATCCTATTTTTGGTACTAACAATAAAAAATTAAATATCAAGTGATTAAGCCGAAGCCTCCACAATCATAATCACTGACCGTTGTGCTGAATAAGCCAGAGACTGCAAACATGATGAAATTTAGTAAGCTGTTTCTTCCATTGCTGGCGAGGAAGACAAGCAAAATTGGCAATATTCTATAAATTCCACCCCATATATTAAGAAATGCAGCAGCTTTAAAGAAGCTGAGTTTCCAAATATCTGTTAGATAATTTTGCATTAGAAAGAGAGTGCCTTCCACGACTATGTCAGCCCACGCCAAAGCTTCAAATTAAAACAACCAAAATCTAACTTAACTATCTCAGTCCATAAAGTCAATTTTTTTTTTTTTTTTTATCTTAGTCCATAACTTTAAACAAGAGCAAGAGTTTGAAAGATTTGATTCTCTTTACCACTGCTTCTCACTTTTCCGGTCATTGTTAGAGAATTCCAGACACCTTTCTATAGTATTTGTAAGAATTAAGAAGACGCGGGAGGATGATGAAGAAGAAGAAGATTGAGGGTGACGGAGAAGTAAGGCGGCGACGAGAAAGGAAGAAGAACAGCCATGAAATGTTTTAGTATAAGTCTAGTAATCAAATATTTGTTCAAGTCAAAAAACCTTGCTTCTTGCAAATATCTATTAGGACAGCTTGGTTTTGTAGTAGGCTTATGTAAGAATGTGTTTGTTCACATAGCATAAGAAAATGTTTGGAAATTACAAAGACAAAGATAGTTCCAATTGAAATTTACAAAGATTTGCATTATTTTGTTTTTTAACTTTTGGTATACCATAGTTCTTGGCAATAGAAAATAGAAACCAAACAAAAAAACACAATTTGACCAGAACACCAATACACTCAACTATTTTTGTTAAAACTCGTGCCGTCAACTTCTATGACTATTTTTTATAAACGGAGGGAGTATAATACAAAAAATTACCAATACAAAAAAGTAACAAACAACACTAAAAATTTAACACCAGTTAAACCTGTCAACACCCAGTAATACCGATCCAGGCGGCTTCCGTTGAGCGTGTGTTGAAACCAGCCTTTGCCGCCGCCCGTCTCGCTTATTTTTCCGACAACGTACACCGATAGCACGCTGCACATATATCCGAAACCCGTCACCGCCTCGCCCACGAGCTCCCGGTACCTCTTTATCAACTCCGGCGCCTCTTGCTTCTGGAACAACGAAATGCCGATTTTAGCCGATCCTTCCACAATGCCAAGGAAGCATAACTGGAAAAACAACCAAAACGCGCTCATCGGAGTCTTCGCATCATCAACTAAATTACGCCTTCTCGCCGCATGAATCCGGCGCCTCTCCACCGCCGCCGCCGCCGCACAGCACAAAACAGAATACATCAGAGCGGAGTTAATACTGGTCTCCACTTCTTTTGGTTCCCCGATTGTAAAAATTTCATGTGGGAGCAAACTTACTACATAAAAAAGCTTGAAGACAAGGAAGATCAACTGGAGCACCTGAAGAGGGGGTTTCCAGTGTCCAATATTGTAATCCATGAGAGTTGCTTGCTGCACGAAATAAGTGTTCCCGATCGAGGATACGATGCCGCAAATAATCCAACCGGTATACAGCATTGCCATTCGAAACACAGTGTGGTCGAATTTAAGAGGTGGTTGCTCGTGATCTGCATTTGTTGTTTGTGAAGAAGAAGTGTTGGGATTACTTGAAAACCCTAATTTTATGGCAAGCTCTTGGCTTAATAATTTTATGGCTGCTTGTTTTACGACGGTGGCCGGAGTTGATACGGACTCCTTGTAGGTGCGGAATCCGCTCAAGTGAGAGAGAGTAGCTAAGAGGGTACACATTGCTGAAATTCCAAACAGAAGGTACCATTTTTTCACGTATGGGAATGTGAAAAATGCAACTGCTGGTGTGACGAAGAAGAAAACAACAAGTATCCACCGGAAATACATTAAAATCCGCCTCGGAAGCTCGCAACTTGGTCCGTTCAAGTACTCTTCGTGCAGGGACGGAGCTAGGATTTCAAAAATTGAGCGGGCAAAAAAATTAGTACAATTTTATATATTAAAAGAATAAAAAAAATACAAAGGTGTAAACATATTTTGTGTCCCTAACTTACGGCGGTTTTCAGATAATGTCTCCAATTAGCTTTCGCGTTCTATTAAAAAAGTTTAAATTTTTAGCATTTTTCAAAAAATATTCCGCGATGGAATTGGATTTTTATGCGGGAAAAAAATTCCCACTTAAGAATCCTAATAATCTAGTGAAGTGACTCCTCGTTCTATGGCCAAAATTTCTATTTTTAAAAAATATTGAAAATTAGGGATTTTGTTGAATAGAAACTAAAAGTTGGAGACATTTTTTGAAAAATCTTGGAAATTATGGACAAAAATATGATGAACCCATATATTAAATACAATATAAATATACTCCATCCATTCTATAAGTGTCTATTTTTTTTTTGGCACGAAAATTGAAGTGAAAATGATTAAAAGGTAAAAAGACAAAAAGCGGTGGAACTCACTTTTATTTTGTGATCGAGAAATATAATTTAACATTTAAGTGGGGATGATTATGAGATGACTTCATTTAACAGGAGCCGACTTCATTTTTTAGAAAGTAAACACTTGTTATGGGATAATCCAAAAAAGAAATGTAGACACTTATTATGAGACGGAATAAGTAATAATTAAAAATAAATTACCCGGACGATCACCGATCGTGCCCGGAGCTTGGATCTCGTCTTCGTCTTCATGGTTAGTCGTCTCAACCTCATCAATGTTCATTATTGGTTGGGAAAAGGCGAAACGAGTAGCCTTTCCCAGACCTATCAATGCCATCCCTGTTATGAACTCAATCTTTTCTGAAGGCCCAACGCATTGCGCCTCCCGATCCTGGTGGTGGCATCGGTACGCCGGCAACGCCGAATATGTGATAAGGACAAGACCCTGCACCCAAAGCTCAATCCATCTTTGAAACCTTTATGCAAGGGTGAAATGCATATATAGTTATTTTGGATACTTAAATGTATAAATTTTTACCTATATTGATAAAAATATGATTGTAACCATTTTTTTATAAATAAAACAAACATAATCTCAATGGGCTCCACACCAGTTAAAAGAAACAAATGAATAAAGTTGACTTCTCATTAAATAATAGTTTTATTATGGGTTATGGGCATATAAATACACCAATTTTACTTTTTAACATGAACTTTAAAAAATGTCAAAAAATACATTAACTTATTAATTAATTGTAATGATTTTAACATAAATTCTATTTTCGGCCAAATTAAAGCTTATTTAGCATGTTGGAATGTTGATATGGATAAATCAGATTGTAGTTATTTTAACACGAATTGAATGATATGAAAGTAAATAAAATTCGTATATATACTTACCGTTGTGCTGAAGATGCCAGAGGCTGCAAGCATGATGAAATTTAGTAAACTGTTTCTTCCATTGCCGGCGAGGAAGACAATCAAAATTGGCAATATTCTATAAATTCCACCCCATATATTAAGAAATGCAGCAGCTTTAAAGAAGCTGAGTTTCCAAATATCTGTTAGATAATTTTGCATTAGAAAGAGAGTGCCTTCCACCACTATGTCAGCCCACGCCAAAGCTTCAAATCAAAACAACCAAAATGTGACTTAATTATCTTAGTTAGTCCATAATTAACTTTAAACAAGAGCTAAGATTTGATTCTCTCTTTACCACTGCTTCTCACTTTTCCAGCCATCGTTAGAGAATTCAGACACCTTCTGCTCCCCTGCACAATACGAATACTGTGTGTGTGTGTGTGAGAGAGAGAGAGAGAGAGAGAGAATGTAGTAGCTTATTCAGTCTTTCATGTCTCGTTAATAATATTCTCACGAGTAGCTTGTGAAGTTTTGTATCCATTCCTTTTCTTTGCTTGTCTATATAATACTAGGAATAAAATTCGTTTGTTCAGACCATATATACCTTTTTTTTAGGGAACATACCATATACTACATACACCAGCATAATACAAAAATTAATAATTAATTATATGATAAGATTATTTTACCGACTAATTTTGAAAGTAATACTACCGTGTATATGATAAGTAACATGGCCTTGACTTTGAGTCCACGAAGCGGAAAAGTGAAAAAAAATACGTATCCAACTCAACACATTTCAATGGGTTCAATTTTCACAGTTTTCCTTCCTCTAACTCCCAAAAAATAAAAAAATAAAAATAAAAAGAAAACCCTCAGGCCCTGATACTTTCAGCAAATTTGAACTTCAATTTACTTTTTGTGTTTAGCATGCATAAAGATATTCTATGCCAAAGTTGAAAGAAATGGTAGATAAATGCATCTTCAATGATTTTACTTTCAGCTAATTTTTATTTAGAATTTCAACCTCGATATAGTTTTTATGTTCAATATGGTAAAGATATATAAAAAATAAAAATAAAAATAAAGAATCAATGGGTTGATAATAGGGCGGCCATGTTGCGTTAATTGGTGGGGCAACGCCCAGAGCCCCCAAATTTAGGGGCTTCAAAATTGAAGTCCAATAACATTTATTATACGGGAGATTCTATTCATAGCCCCCATTTTACTCCCTATAGCCTCCTTTTTAAAATATTAATAATAATTAATTAAAAATTTACCCTATATTTTATAGCCCTCAAATTAAACTAATTTTAAATAAATCTGAAAGAATAAATACGTATAAGTGTTGCCTGAGATTTCTCTGGCTGTGGCGGAAATTTTGAAGACGCCGTCTAAAGAAAACAAGAAGCGCAGAAAACAGTGTGTTCAATGATATAAAAATAGGCAACAACATTCCATTGTAATACTCAACCCACAGGCATTAAAGCTCCCAACCCACTGAATTTGAAAGTGTCATTGAATGAAGTAACCAAATCTATATCTATTTACTGTATTGAAACACAATTGGACAGTAGTTTATCTTCATTATCACACGGATCAATGAACAATGTTTGTTGGTTGAAGGTGCAAAACTGTATATCAGATTTCTAATAAGAACACAAGCGTATTTTCAGTGAGGAAATAAAAACAGAGAATTTATAATAAGAACACAGATGATGCCATTGCTGGCGGCGGAGGAGCTCTGGGGGGCCGGGGCAAATGGGGGCTATGAAATTTCTTCAATTTCAAATGGGGGTTATCAAATTGAAGTGATTAATTAATTTAAAATTTAATAAAATTTGGGGCTATAAAATATAGGGCAAAATAATAAATTTTTAATTAATTATTATTAATATTTGAAAAAGGGGCAATAAGGAGTAAAATGTGGGCTATGAATAGAATCACCCTAATTATACCCCATGTACAAAAAAGAGAAAGAATTATTTTCCTACTTCGGAAAAGTCCATTGAAAGAAAGAAAAAAAGAAATTTATTTAATCGTGACTTATGCGGCATAAAGGAAAAAAAGTTATTTCTCCAATTTTGGAACGGCTCTTTCACAGTCTCACTCTTTTTTACCTATCTCTCACTCTCATGCTAGTTATATAACTTTGTTCTCTCCGACTCTCTCGCTTTCAGTCTCTCGACTATCATTCAGTTATTTGTCACATTCTCACATCTCTAAGTCTCAAACGGCGGAAGGGCCGCTCGTTTTCGGAACAAACAAATGGGTGAAGGTTTTGTCATTTGCAATTTCGCTTCGCAAAATGTTAGAAGATCTAAACTATTTCCACAATTATGTAATCGTTGTTTTTTGTTTTATTGCATTTTATTGTTTGATATTAAAATTGTGCAACCACGCAAGTATGAAAGATATCATAATGTGCAACAAGTAAAAAATTGGATCATTTTTTCTCTTTTCGCTTAGGGCCCTCGAAATGTCAAGACCAGTCCTGATTGATAATTCAATTTCCCAATGTTGAAAGAAAGCTAGATAAATGCTAAAAATTATCAGCTCAATATTTAGCGTCAGAATCTGATTATCATCAAGTCACAAGCTGAGTTCTAATCAACAAAAAAAGGACTAATATGGAAACAAATATTTTATTTTTTTTCTCCCTATGAAAAAAGATGCATAAGTTACAGCCCAAACTTTATTCATTTGTGGCTCCACAAAATAATGAAAACTTGCTACAAGCCTACAACCATGTACAAGATCACAAATAAACAAATTAAATGCAAATGATACATAAAACAATTTTTTTCCCTTTTCTGGTATTTGTGTGGTTTATTGAAGTGCAGCATGATTATCTTCACTCCCAAAAGTTCAAAAAGCTGTCCTCAAATAAAATATTTACAAAATGGTGATCAACATTTTGGAAGATCTTTTGGAGGAGGCAAGATTGACTGATTTGGGCCTTTCCCATTTTCCACCAAAAATGCCATCTTAAGCCCCCATGTTGTGTGCACTTCCAAATGGCAATGCAAAAACCACATTCCTACATCAACATCATCAATTATTATATACCCCCATCTGTCTATAAAAAAAAAAGTTTCTTTTTATTATTTCGAGACGTCCATAAAAATTAGTTCTTCTATTACATAATGTGTTATTATCTCCGCTCACAATATAATTAATTATCATTATAACACTACCTTTTATCCACTCACAATGAACTCAATCATTTTCATTTAAACCTGTATCGGCCCCTTCTAAGACTATTTTTTATGGATGAAAGAAGTATTATATTCATAGGAATATGAGAACAACATCTAGTTGATCACTTCATCAATGAGAACAACATCTCACCCTTGATAACAAATGCACCAACTTTACGCCTATTTTTAACAAAAAGAAATCACTATCCATTGCATACATAGATGAATAACATGTGACCATTTAAGATTATCAAATATTAGAGTTATGGTGTATATTTTTCTTATACAAAAACTAAATTTGGAACCCTTATTATTACCACATATCAATCATCCACCCGAAATTAATAATATTAGTCCATAACCCTAAAAGTTCTTTTCGTCTATTCGAATCAGACAATTTCAGACTGAATTAACATCCCTATTATTGTATTGATACGAAAGCTAGTGCATGGTCCATCCCATTTGACTTAACCTGTATCCTTTTTCGAGCTCACTTGACTTATTTATGTTCTAAATAATCACTTTAATATGAGTTCGCATTTACGATATTAATTTCTTAAAAAAAGTAATCGTGTTGAAAAGAAATTGATCAAGTCGACTGAGACGGAGGGAGTACCTGGATTATCAGCCCTAAACCTTATAGCAGTCCATCCACCGGTAGGCACACTTATGGTGTTCCTCTCAACAGGATCATCAAGATTAAACCTCTTTGGATCATTAATCGGATCATAATTCCCAACTCCTCTCCCCACGGCGTAGAAATTGAATCCGTGCAGATGCGTCGGGTGGCTCTCCGGCGCTATCACCGCCGTCCCCTGCAGCACGATCTGCACCGTCGCGTTGTACTCCACTCGGTAAACCCTCGTCCCCGTTGTCGTCCGCATGTTCGCCGGCGCCGCCCCGGTGTAGTCGTACGGCGCCGGCGGCGCCGCCGGAAAGTCCGCCGTGTACACCCCGGTCACGTTGTAGTACCGCGCCTGCAGCAGCGCGGTCGCCGGCATCACGAAGCTCACGTTGTTGATCCCGGCCACCACGCGGCTGCCGTTGGCGCACGACGCGCACGGGTTGACGCCGACGCCGATGGCGAAGAGGAGCGAGTGGTCGACGTCGCCGGCCGGGACGGCGCCGCCGCCGGGGCTGAGGCTCCGGAGGCCGTCCATGAACGCGGCCGTGACCGCCGTCGCGTTGCGGGCGGGGATGTCGGCGGCGACGGCGGCGGCGGCGGCGGAGGGGGCGGCGCCGTCGTAGCGGAGGGTGGCGGTGGCGATCTGGTTGTCGGTGGCGACGATGGTGTCCATGAAGGGGGAGATGGCGATGATGTAGTTGCCGGCGGGCCGGTCGGCGGCGAGGAGGGCCGTGGTGGTCTGGCCCGGCCCGATGAACACGGTGTCGGTTTTGAAGGGCTTCGTGTAGGCGGCGTCGACTTCGACGACGGTGAGGTGGTGCCCGGCGATCTTGAAGAAGAGCTCTTCGTTTACTGCTGCGTTTATAATGCGTAGGAGGTATGTTTTCCCGCTCTCTACATGGAGACTATACCCTTCAAATTCAACAATTGATTAATTTAGTTCAAGATAATCTACAATTTTTTCTTTCTTTCTAAAGAAATCGAGTACTTATACATCAAATATACTACTCGATCTTCAAATACGTGTCATATCATATGATACAAAAAAACACATATAAAGAATTAAAAGAAAGAAGATAATATTTTCTCTCTCCGTCTCACAATTTAATATCCATTTAATAATGACATCAATTTTAATAAAATGGTTGAGTTTATTATGAACGGATTAAGGATAGTACATTTACGAAGGTGTTAAAAGTGAAGTAGAGATCCACATTTTATAGTATTGTGTGAGATGCTTTTATTAAAAGTAAAAAAAGATACTGCTAAATTGAAAGACATATACTAAAATGAAAATATGGATACTAAATAATATGGATTATTATATGTGTGCCCTTAATTAATTTTTCCTAACTTCTCAAGTTTTTATTATGTTTCTAAACTTAAGATAAGGATAGATTAATTGAAAGTCTCGCATAATTTTACTTTAAAACTATATAATATGACATTTAAAAGTGGATAAAATAAATTTTACAATATGACATTTATTTGAAGATGAAGAAAAGACTTAATATTGCGTGTGTGACTAACTTAACATTTCCGAATTATACTATTTCAACATACAAATGACAGTTGAAAATTATTCAGAAATCAGTTGCACGGTGCAACCGATTGCACGGGAGAGTGCCTCTTTAATTTTTGACACGTTCTACAAGTTAGTTATTGTAATTATAACACTACTTTTCAATTTATAACATAACCTAAATAAACACGTGCAACACTTTTGGATCCAAATTGGACGGGTTTATTTTGCTAAAAAAAGAAGAAGAGAAAATACTGTGAATCTATATTAATAGAAAAAGTATCTTGGACATAAAATTTATAGACTATCTAATCCCTACTATATATTTCATTTTAAGGTTAATTTTGTAAATCACAAATTATATATATATATATATATATAAATATACTAATTAAATTATTAGATATTACGCTAAATGTATTTGATATAATAAAATATTATATGAGCTTAGATTAGGAGTAATCTAATAGAAAATTTGGACGATGCTATATTATAGGATTAATACTATTTGTGTTAATACAAGACATGCTATTTGTATTAACTCTAAAGAGGCAGCACCATGTATGAGCTTAGATTAGGTGTAATCTAATAGAAAATTTGGGCAATGCTATACTATAGGATTAAGGGCCTGTTTGATATGAGTTTAAACGCAGGATAAATTAAATTAATATGGATTTATGTAGTGTTTGATATTATGTGTTACTAATATGGTCAACTCCAGGTTTATCCCAAGACCCTAGCTTATTTTGTGGGATTAACCCACACTAATTATCCCACCTCCCCCATGGGATTAACCCACACTAATTATTCCACCCCCTCCATAGGCTACTAATTTAGGTATTTGATATGTTAATCCAACCTATTTCAATGGATACCAAATACTTTTTGGGATTAATTACCAATGATATCAAACACCCATTTGAGATTAGAAATCATGACTAATCCACACTAAATTATCAGGATAATTTATATCCTGATTAATCCAATACTGAAAATCAAACTGGCCCTAATACTATTTGTATTAGTACAAGACATGTTATATGGGTTTAATTAGATTAGGAGCAATTAATCTAATAGAAAATTTCGGCTATGCTATATTACTATTTATATAATAGATATTATATCTATATTTTTTTGTTTTATCAAATAAAACGATGTACCTGCGTAAGAGCAATTTGGAGAAGGGCCGGGAAGGCCATTGATGGTGTGTGCATCGGATACGTTTGGCGGTAGGCCTGCTTGCATGGCTTGGTTGATCACAGCTTCCACATCCGCCTTCCACCACTCTCCTAATATGATGATCTCTTCCTTGTGAGGCTCGGGAAATGGATACGGAACTCCGAGCCTCGGCAGGATCACGATGGCGCCGTGCACCGTGGCTCTCTGCCAGTTGATATGCGCATGCCAAAGCAAAGTCCCTCTCTGCCCCGTCAGGGTAAACTTGTAAATGTAGCTCTGACCTGTTTGGATCGGGCACTGCGTGATATAAGCCGGCCCGTCGGCCCACCCCGTCCGGAGCTGCCGAACACCGTGCCTGAATTCCCACCACCATTAGTTTCAGCTTCACTAGTCACCAAAAAAAAAAAAAACAAACAAACAAACAAACCAGTGTATTGTGACATTGTCTGTGACATGGTTCACAACTCTAACAATGACTGTATCATCTTCCCGTGCATAGAGAGTGGGCCCCGGGAATTTTCCGTTCACCGTGATGATGGGCTTGCTCGCACACAGCCTCGTCGTGTTCTTCCTCACCACCTGCATGTATGATTGAATATTTTTATCCTTATTATTAAACACGGCTGAATCTAAGGGGGTTGAAGCCACTCTCTCAAATTTTGAGTTATTTTCCGCCTCTTTTCATTTTTTAGTTAATTTTCAATATTGAGTTTGAGTCGGATCTCAAGTTAAAATAAGATTATGTAGTATGAATAATGGAAATTACTTTATTGAGAAGGTGGAACAATTTTTTTAAAAAAATGAGTACAAATGGCTTCTACTTGGGCACAAAAACAAACTGTGCGGACTGCCCAAGAATATTTGGCTCGGGACGGTACAAGTACTTTTCAGACTCCATACTTCAACAAGTTCTGCTCTCTGTCGACAAATCCTGAAACCGCCACTGTTATCGAGAAATCTCTAATCTCATCATTTCTCAATCCATCTTACTCAAAATATTGGATCAGTTAGTATTTATTTTTATCTATCTAATTCTTAAAAGTAAACGCTCCTTACGTACCGTGAACTTATAGTGTCGGATTCTCGAGTCAACACGCGACGAAGAGGAGAAGAGTGTGAGGAGCATGAGAGCTAGAGCGACGCCAACTTTCCCCCCCATTATCTGTTGTTTGTGTGTAAAGTCTCTGTTTTGGGATAGAGAGTATAATGAGGCAGAGAGATGGGAACGTTATAAGAGAGAGCAAAGCAAATGTCGTTTTAGATGAGTTAGGTGAAGACGGCCATGCATATTTTCCCCAAGTTTCTTGCGTATTACACAAAGTGGCTATGTGCCCAGAAAAATGTATATGGCTCTAATTGGGATCTTGACAGAGTGCAACTTGAAAGGTATGTATCCTCTGTTTTTGGATTTCTTAGACATGAATTTTGAGTACTTGTTTCCGTACTTTACTTGATTATTTTGGCTGTCATTTTTCAAATTCGTGTGTCACACTTTAAAAGTACTTCCCCCGTTCATGAAATAACTTCTTACTTTTCACTTTTGGGATGTCTACAGGAGAACTTTTTATCTATTTTTGGACTATGCCCCACCGGTTATAAATACCTATTCACTAGACAGTCAGCCGTAGCATTCCCTTCCCGCGGTGTCCAGCTTTTTTTTTTTTTTGATTGGGCAAAGTCATGTTAGATGTTAGTAGTTAGTTCCCCATCCACTCCAAGAACCACCTTATCTCTCCATTCACCAAGATCCACCTTATATCTCCAATCTCCAATTCGCTCCCAAGAGGAATCGAACCCGGGTCACTTCACTTTAAATCTCGCAACATGTAAATCTCTCAGAGAGGAGGAGGATTCTAGCAGTGGTGTCTACTTGTACTTTACCTATTTTCCTTGAGTGTATTCCTCATGTATTAAACTCTTTTGCGATTGCGTAATATTAGCTTCTATCTTTTCTCAAAAAAAAAAAAAAAAACACATATTCATCATTCTCAATACACTCAACATTTTCTCCTCTCTTAATATACTTAACAACTTTTTTTAAAAAAAACTCGAATCACTTCCTCCTAGGAAGTTCTTTCGTGGACGGATGGAGTATTTTGCAATCAAAAGCTACTTGTTACTATCTTCGTCCCAATCCAACGGGCCACGAGACTGGAACATGGATGTTGAGAAATGAATAACTTATAATAAAATAGGAAAAAGAAAATAGTAGGAGAGAGAAAATAAGATAATGTTTATAAGTTAAAAATGAAAATAATTATTTGTAGACTACAATGACGTTTAGTGTAAATAACTAGTTATGTATGGGTTGTTTGTTATGTATTTATTTTTCATTTTAAGAAGCGGCCTCTTGAAATGAGATGTTATTTTTTGGGGCCCGGTATAATTTATGGTTCGAACTTTGAAGCCTTTTTTAAATATGACCTGGAATTTTTGTTTATTAGAAATTCGTGAGAGTTTTCAACTTTGGTCTAGAACTGAGAATCTGATGTTGGAAAGCTGAAACAACTCGCCGGATTTTAGGATATATTGTATATTTAACACATTATATCGACCTACAAAATCAAATATATTCTTTCCGTCCCTAAAATATTTTTCATCTTGATTTTCTTCTATTTCCAAAATATCTTCCTATTCTACTTTTAAAAATAATCCTATTAATTATTACCTTTGATTTGTGGGACCCATTTTTCACTTATAAAGTATACAACTAACTTTTATTAAACTAATACATACCCATTATTTTTCTTTTTAATTTCACTTATTATTTTGCAGAACGAGTTAATTTCATGATGGATTTGGTTTGATCAAGTCTCAACTTCTTTATGACTAAGTTTCTAAATATATACTCCCTCCGTCCACGAAATGAGTACCCATTTGTGGACGGCACGAGCTTTGAGAAATATATTGAGTATAGTGTGAATAGAATAGAGGTCCCACCTTTTTGAGTGTATTAATTAAAGTGTTGTGTGGGGTACACTTGCCAAAAAGGGAAATGAGTACTCATTTCGTGGACGGACGAAAATGGAAATATGGGTACTCATTTCGTGGACGGAGGGAGTATTACCCAACTTATAAATAATCTTGAAAAGGAACAGCAAATTAAACTCGAAATTCATCATTCAAGAAAATTACTAATAGGAGGAGGTGAATGCTTTCCATGAATAGACTGCTTAGCTGCAATGTTTGTAGGAGTTGGTAATTGGGCTTAAAAAAACAAAAGGAAAAGATGATTAGTTGAGAAATAGTTTTCCTTTAAAACATTCACTAATGTGATATCATCACATGTTTAAAATAAGTTAATGCATCACTAGATGAAGTTATACATAAGCAACAGCTCCTTCCACAACTAAATGAGATCACTATCACTAATTACACAGCAAAAGTGATTGCCTCAAAAATGGCATTTTCCAAAAGTTGAGAAGCAAATTATTGGTTCAAGAATGTGACAGAGTTTCTAGATGAGACCTCAATAGCACCTTCAATTCTATTGATACAAGACTTGTACAGATATCCCAAGTAGTCCATTATCTGCTCCTCGGAGGCGCCTTCGACTGGACTGATCTCGAATCTCCAGTCAACGAGAGTCGAGCCATCGCCATAGTCCACGAGCTTGAGTGAGTTTGAAGATCCATCAAGGCCTACATTGCTTGACTCCAAACGATACGTGTAACTGTGGGACGAGGAGTCCATGGAAACGAGCCTTTCCTTGATCCACGACCTGTCCTCGTCTCTCTGTGGGAACATGAAACCCGAGACTAACCGGATGTGGCCTGCAACGCCTTCCTCCCCGGCCAGATGGCTGCACTTCTCCACCATCGGCATCCATTCGTGCAGTCTGCTGCTTCGAGAAACCATGTCCCAAACTTTTTCTATTGGTGCATCAACAATGCCTCCTACTGCTCCATGCCATTTCTGGCTCTTATTCATCACCTCATTTCCCTCTTGAACAACAGCCATGAAACCTTGCTATCTTCTTGCAAATATCTATTAGGGCACCTTGGTTTTGTAGTAGGCAAGAAAAAATGAAGCTTTGGAAACTACAAAAGAAGATGATTCCTAGCACAAGAAAAGCTTTGGAAACTACAAAGACAAAGACAAAGACAAAGACAAAAGGTAGAAAACAAACAAAGAAAACAGAGTTTTCTTGAATATGGGAACTCATGATCAAGATATATTTGCATCTTCAATTTTTCATCAAGAGACATAGCTTCTATGAGAATCTGTGTACAAAAGCATCTTGCTCTAACTAGGCAAGAAAAGAGGAAGCAGAAACGCGATGAGGCCAACGTGCTCAAGCAGCAGCTCCAACGGGTTCAGCAGCCTTGAGTCTGGAGGATCCATAGAGAGTTTCCTCGAACCGGATGATCTCATTCTTGGATCCATAGGCGACTTGAGTCCGGTCATCAAGACCGATGATCTCCTTGTCCAGCACGGATTGCTTGCCATCGCTGCTGAACCCTCCCGCCTTCTCAATCAAGAACCCCAGAGGAGCCACCTCAAACAGCAACCTCAGCTTGGCCTTGGCAGTTGGTGATATCACATTTGTGAAAATCCCCTTCTCCTTCACAATGATCTACACAAGTTTCATCCCAAAAAACACACCGGTTACCCAAATTCGCCCGTTTCACACGAATGCAGAGGAAGAGGAAGAGGAGGAGGAGGATCAAGATCAAGGCATACCTGATTCACATCAGGCACCATTCCTCCAGTGTATCTCAAGGTGTATTTCTCGCGCACGTAGTAGTCGATCAGCTGTGGATTTTTCAAACTGGTACCATTACATATACATGATTCAAATCACCATAACTACAAAGAAAAAGAAAAAACATAAAAAATTCACCTTGGCATACTCTGCATTGTCAAAGGTAGCCCTCAGATTACCAGGTGAAAACATCTTCCCCTCTGAAATTGATGTTGTGTCTTTCACATGCTGCCATTTTCCTTCAAGAAAAAATCATGTTTTAAGCAAAACAAGTAGTGTCTTTCACATGACTTGAAACAGAGGAAACAGAGGAAACAGAGGAAACAGAGAAAACACAAATAGTATATCAAACCTTCATCAAGTAGGAGGAATTCATGTGTTCCTGGGCAGTCCTTAAGGGCAAGAACATAAGTAGTTCTCGGCCCGAAGATTCCCATGGCGGCAGCAACTTGCTGAGCTCCGGTGACTCCGGTGAGCTTGTCGCCGGGCCAGACTCCAAAGATGGTGCCAACTGTGAAGTTTGTGTCCACAATGCTGGAGCCATCGAGTGGATCAAAGGCAACACTGAATCCTCCTGCTCCAAATTCGACGTTATGTGAGAAACTGATGAAATGAAATACTAGATTTGTGGAGGAGGATTCAGACCTTCGACAGGGCCTCCCATGTCTTGGAGCTCCGGGACTTCCTCGGAGCAAGCATACTTGCAGAAGTGAGAGTATTGCAATGCCTATGCATTTATCAACAAGGGAAATTTATCAACTTGTGTTCACTACTCAGAGCTTTTTGAAAGGCTGTAAATGAGTCAAGCTACTTGGATCTTGATTCGATAAAAGCTCGTTCAAAAAAATTCGTTAACTAAATGAGTCTGCATAGCTTAAGTTTCACACGACTTATTAAATAGTCCTTCTGTCCACAAAAAAATTGTCATATTATGAACTGGTTTTAATCAAATGTGAGTTGGGCTGTGAACCCCTACTACAGTACTACTATAAATGAAACTGTCAATTTTTTTGTTGATGGACCAAAAAAAAAATTATAGTAAATTTTTTGGGGACGAAGGGAGTATCTGATTAACTTTAATTATTAAGAGAAAATGATGAATTAAATTATTTGAATTCAATTCCGTAACAAGCAAATGAAGCTTGAGGTCAACACTATTTGCCTCGACTAAAAGTTGAGGTACAAAATGACTCAAGAGGAGCCAAGGTGGGCTCAAGCACCCACTAAATAAGAGATTTTTTTTCCGAGTCAATCGCCTATAAATTATTAAATTAATTTTAATAAATTTATGATTTTACATATAACTTCAAAGTTTGGCGTGATTTTACTACCAGATATGATATCGGTCAAATTTATTACCGACATGGCTCGTCGAATAATTGACGCGGTTTCATAATAAATTTTCAATCGATTACCACGCGAGAACAGTTATTCAAAGTTAATTATTCAACTAGTCGTGTCAGTAATAAATTTTACCGAAATTCGACGGGTAGCAAAATCAGATTAAATCAATACAGTTCAGTAATTACCCTTCCAAACATTAAAATTTATATGGAAAATCAGAATTTGATAAAAGTTCAATAACTTTTAAGCAATTTAATCCTTTTCTCATCCTTTTGAAATAGTCAAATTATCATCGATATTTTGTATGAATCATTATACAAACTCAAAAAAATGATGAGAAATAAGGAATGGAAATGACCTCAAAAAGAAGCTTGTTAGCAAGCATATCAACAGCAAGCTGCTCGTCGCCGAAAGAGTTGACGCAGGCGGTTCCGCCGCAAGAAGCTGTTCTAACTTTGAATGCGATCGTGCGCAGCGCCTCTCCCATGCACACCATCAGCCTAATCAGCCCCTTATCCGACGTCGATTTCTCCAGAAATTCTTCCTGCAAAATTAATTAATTACAAAAACTCAAATTCTTCATGATCTATGCCTATGGAATTCAATTAATTTAATCCATCCATTTCACTCACCAGACTGTCTCCAATCTCACACTTAGTCGTCACAACGGAGGAAGAAGAACTCTTCCCCTTCGACGCCTTCATCGACGATCGTGGCGCCACGCGCAGCGACTCTCCGAATATGGAGCTCCCTTTCGAGCTCTTTTTACATGCAGGGACGGAGCTAGGATTTTAGAAATGAGTAGTCGAAACTATAATTTTGTATTTTGGAAAAAATTTGGACGTCGAAATCACAATTTTGTGTAATTTCGCCGTCCACTTTTCGCCCGCAATAAGTACCGTGTTTCTATTTTGATACACATATCGTTATATTTTTAACCTCGTTCAACTCAATATTATCTACAAAAAAAAAAAACATCTAACAAACCATTTAAAATTTGCCTAATAAATCGATTTTGATGAATCTTTTTTTCACTTTATACACATCTTCAATTATTTATTAAAACTCATGTTTTCAAACCACGCCACACTTTTAGTGGATGTAGAGAGCATAAAAAAATCAGAAAAATCTAAAATACTTCCTTTGATCCAATTTAATACTCCCTCTGTCCTATTACAAATGTTTCACTTTCCATAATGGGACGTCCCATTACAAATGTCACGTCCTTTTTTGACAATATATTTTCTCTTCATACCCAATATTTAAATAATTTCCACCAACATACTTTATCTATTTTCTACACATTTTTTGATTTTCGTGTTCAAAAGTAATGGGACGGAGTGTATGTCACAAAGGTTGGACACGGATATTAAGAAACAAATACTCCGTTTATAATAAATAGGGGAGATAAATTAAATTTTTTCAAATATATATTTGTCCAAAAAGTAAGAAAGAAATTAATATATTATTTTGTAAAAAATAAAAGAGATAATTATGTGTGCCCAAAATAACATATGGTATAAATAATGAGTTATATGAAAATTATTTATTATGTACTGACTTTCCATTTTAGAAAGTGATCTATTAAAATGTGACATTCAAATAAGAAAATATGATCTATTAAATTGGGATGGATGGAGTACGTACAAGATAACATAATAAAAATAAAAAAATTGTTCGAGCGATCACCGAGTCATGCTCGAAGATTGGCACCGTATCTAATCTCCTACTTTCATGGTTGCATTGTGATTAAGATTTTGGGTTTATTCTCTTTGATTGCAAATTTATCATTAGAAAATCTGAAAAAATATTTTTATCATGTTTTAGTGATTTTCATATTTTTATAATCTCAGGTGTAAAATATGAAAAAAAAATATATATATAATCACATCGATACTTTATGATAATATTACTATTATGCAGTGATAAAAGAACATCAAATTCCAAAAACAATTATCCATCCCACAGAATATATGAAAATGGCAAAAAAAATATAAAAATATATATTTTCCACTCTTCTTCATGAGAGATAACGCATCCTTTGTGATAACATAGAACTCAAGAAAATGAGATTAATTGGAAGCAACGAACCTTGGAGCTAAAAGATGGATAAACGGAGCGCGGCGATGGCAGCGCAGCTGAATATTGCTGCGAGGAGACATTGGGCAAGATTGCCACACGTGCGCAGCATGCCATACCAGCTTCCATGCTTGATTTATTGCGAGAAAATTAATGATGTTTTCGAGTTCCCTGGTAACTGGATTTGAAGCAAGTTAACTGTATTTTTTTTTTCTTGAAGAGATAGCAGATAAGCAGCTGACAATGTGCTGACACGTGGCGCCATCCCAGTTGGAGGAGGTTTGATTTCGATCTCACATTAATTTGTGGCGTAGATATTGGTGTTACATACTTGAGATATGGGTGCGCATCATTTTGTTTGTATATGCAATTTGTATCTCAGCTTGGATATTTTGGCTCTTGGAAAAAGTGAAGAAATACGAGTCTAATTATCTATATTAAAAATTGAGTAAAATTTTGAAGTAGCCAAAATGAATTGCATAAAACACAATTTATGGCCACACATTGAAAAAACACAAATTTTGGCCATTTTTATAGCTTTGGGACGTTTTTGCCCTTAATTGGGCGGACTGGGTAGGGTCAGGAGCGCGGGTCGCGTGCCGGGTAGGATCAGGCACGCGGGTCGGGTTAGGCACTTATGCCACTATTAGTGCCATAAGTGCCAAGCTTGGCACTTATGGCACTTATAGATAAGTGCCATAAGTGCCAACGAAATTTTTTTTTTACTCCCCCTGCCCTGTCTACCCCCCAGACCCCCGACCCCACCCACCCCACCCACCCCCAAGCCAAAAACTTTTACTTTATTATTTTATTTTATGGCACTTATGGCACTAATAGTGCCATAAGTGCCAACGAATTTTTTTTTTTACTCCCCCTGCCCTGTCTACCCCCAGACCCCCGACCCCACCCACCCCCAAGCCAAAAAAATTTACTTTATTATTTTATTTTATGGCACTTATGGCACTATTAGTGCCATAAGTGCCAACGAAAATCCAAAATAAAATAAAGTAAAATGGTCTTTTTAGCACTTATGGCACTAATAGTGCCATAAGTGCCAAACATGCAGAACAAATATAGAAACAACAGCATCATCTAAACCCTAAATGGAACATTTAAACCCTAAATGGATAATCTAAACCCTAAATGGAACAATTAAACCCTAAATGGATAATCTAAACCCTAAATGGAATATCTAAACCCTAGGGGAAGTGTTTAAAAGTTCCTTTTGGCTTGGGGGTGGGTGGGGGGGGTAGGGTCGGGGGTCAGGGGTAGGCAGGGCAGTGGGAGTAAAAAAAAAAATTATTGGCATGGTGTGGGTGGTGGGGGGGTGGGTGGGGTTGGGGGTCTGGGGGGTAGACAAGGCATGGGAAGTAAAAAAAAAAAATTTGGCTTGGGGGTGGGTGGTGGGGAGGGGGGGTGGGTGGGGTCGGGGGTCTGGGGGTAGACAAGGCAGGGGAAGTAAAAAAAAAAAAATTGGCTTGGGGGTGGGTGGTGGGGGGGGGGGGGGTGGGTGGGGTCGGGAGTCTGGGGGGGTAGACAAGGCAGGGGAAGTAAAAAAAAAAAAAAAATTGGCTTGGGGGGGGTGGGTGGGGTCGGGGGTCTGGGGGTAGACAAGGCAGGGGAAGTAAAAAAAAAAAAATTTGGCTTGGGGGGGTGGGTGGGGTCGGGGGTCTGGGGTCTGGGGGGTAGACAAGGCAGGGGAAGTAAATTTTTTTTTTTTTTTTTTGGCTTGGGGGTGGGTGGTGGGTGGGGGGTGGGTGGGGTCGGGGGTCTGGGGGGTAGACAAGGCATGGGTTAATCCCTAAATCTGGATCCGGGTCAAAGAAAGTTGTTGGATCTATTGGGTTAAAGGGTAAATTAGGTAGAGCACATAAAAGATGGCCAAATATTGATGTTTTAAATTTTGTGGACAAAATTTAAGTTTCAATCACCAATAGGGCCATCCGGCCCTATTGTTTCTTAAAAATTTATACTTCCTCTATATTAATTCAATTGGTCACAAGGTTTGGATATAGATATTAAAAAAAAAATTATAATAAAATAGAAGAGAGAAAATAGCTTTTTTGAAGGATAAATTTATGAAAAAAGCAAGAGAGATAAATGAAGATATTATTTTTTAAGTGAAAAAAGTGATAATTTTATGGGTCCATAATGGCTTTTTGTGTAAATAATGAATTTTGTGGAGTGTTTATGATGTACGTACGATTTTCTATTTTAGAAAGTGACCTATAAAAATTGGAACGTCTAAATAAGGAAACATGGCCTATTGAATTTGAACGGAGAGTATTTATTTTTGGACTATGCGCTACCACATATAATATCTTCATTAATTTGTGCTCTTTTTTTTCTTCCCTTTTCACTACTCTCAATACTAATTACAATACATTTGTATCACTTTTCAATATATTTAACAACTTTTTTTTACTCTCATTACACTTAACAATTTTTTCTTAAAATTCGTATCACTCCTTGCTAGAATTATTTTTCATGAACGAAGTAAGTATAATTTATGAATATGATGTAAGAATTGAATTCGATCATTTTAGCTAGGTACCCCGCTAACATTTTCTTTTTCTCTCTTTTTAGCTAATTAATTGCATTTACAAACATGACTTTTAGGTTAAATTGTAAATACAATATTACTTTCAAATCTTGACAGTACGAAATTTATTTTTTTATATATATTCATTGCAATTAGAATCAATCCCACATTTAATCGATTCTATCAAACTTTTCATTTTAAATGTTCAAGCTCTTAATTTGAGAAATTAAGTGATGAACTTTGAGGGCCTCGAAGAGAGGAACATTTAACGTCCAATACTTGTTAATTACAACAAATTTTGTTGCAGCACCAACATATTTGCAGATATTGTGATATTCATTGCAATTAATTAACAAGTATTGAATATCAAATCACGTATTAAAATATTTTTCTCCTCAAGCTCGTCCAAGCCCAATCTTTAATTTCTCCAAGTAAAGAATTCTTTGAAATCGAAAGTTTGATATATCAATCAATTTTGAAATTAATGATCCTAACGGCAACGAAAATTAAAGAATCAAAGAGTTGGATATTGTGTTAACGAGTGGCATTGTAATTATAAGAGCATCCGTAGCGAGATGCTAAAACGCGCCTCAAGCTCTCGAGCATTGGCTCTTGCCTCTGCGTTAGGCTCTAGCGTGATTTTTACAGCGCGTGTTATACATGCACGCCCTAAATAAAAAAATAAAAAAAAGAAGAAGAAAGAAGAAAGGCGGCTCCACTGGAGGTGGAGTTGCTGGCGGGCGACGACGGCGGAATTTCTACATAAAAGAAACTTGAAAAAATATGAATTATGACAATGTAGAATTTATTCTTATTTATAATTGATCCCAAGTTGAAGCTATGAATTTTTATTTCTAAATATACTATATTTTTTTATAAAATTTTATACTATAATTTTTCGGTTGCCTTCAAACATTTTCCTTTCTTTTTATTTAATTTGGTCAGTCTTCAAAATATCTTTCTAATCTATTTTTAAAGCAATTTCACTAATAATTAATTTTACAATCTTCACTCTTTGTGAGACTCATTCTCAATTAATTATCAAATACTCCTATATGATTAATTTTATTAAAATTCATGTCACATTTCCTTAAAAAGATGTTTGAATAAGAAATGGAATATAAAAGACAAAGACTTCTATAATGATAATTATAATAAGTACGTAGAAAGCAAAAAGACAGAAACTTCTATAACTATCGCTTTTTTGGTCTTCGTAACGTGAAAGATACACTAGCAATTGAGGCTACAAATCGATATGCGAATAACCAGATGGGATCCTGTCCCACAATATTGTGTGTACCACGTGTACCACTCTTCATTTCTTATTTTATAAATTGTTTTTTATAAAAATAAAAATTATTATATTATTATAAACTCTAATTAGTATTTATCATTGAAAAATTAAAATTTAAAAAATTATATACCCTAACTTTGAATTAATGAACCCAAATAATCTATTATTAATTCAAATAAATATAAAAAAATAATTATAAACCCTAAATGGATGAGTGAACCCTTGTTAATTATCTTTATAATATATAAAATCATAATAAATTAAAATGAAATAAAAAATAATTTATAAATATAAAGAAATGAAGAGTGGTACATGTGGTACACACTATATTTTGGGACAGAGGATCCCATTTAGCGAATAACATTCAAATTGATTGGCTCATTTGTAGCCTCAAATCGTGAGTAGGCTCATTAAGTGAATTATTTCGAAAATATGAAATTATATTTTTGGATTGGATTAGTGAATTTTAGTTAATCAGCTCTTTTATTAAAATATAACAAAGTTAAAATTAAAAAAAAAATTATAAAATAAAGACATGAAAAATGATACTGCATTAGATATCCCATTTGCGAATGTGCTTCAATTTTTTCTGTCAAATTAAAATAGATGGGAGTGAATTTTCACAATCACATGACCCAATCAAATATACGCATGCCAATTTCAAGTCTTACAAAGAAGACCCGTCAAACAAGCTATAATAAGAGGAAGTGATACAAATTTTCAAAAAATACTGCTGCGTATATATTCAAAGTGATAAAAAGATATTGTAATTAGTATTGTAAAAAAAATAAAAATAAATAAATATTATAAGTGGTGGTTTAAAAATAAGTAAGAAATTTTTTTGTGAACGTTCTAAAAAGAAAAAATATGATTTTTTTTAAGTATTTGATTTAATTTGAATATATAAATAATACTCCCTCAATCCACGAAATTAGTATTCATATTTCTTTTTAATTTGTCCATGAAATGAGTACTCATTCAGCTAACACCACATTCAATATATATACTTCTTTCGTTCGTGATATCGCTTCCATATTGTGAACAGCGCGGGTTTTAAGAAAAGTGGTGGATAGAAGTAGATAGTAGTGGATATTGTAGTGAGTGGAGTTTGAATCTCACTATTGTTGTGAGTGGAAGTTTGTGGACTCTATAGAAATGGAAGTGGAAATGATATCGCGAACAGACCGAATGACAAATATGGAAACGATATCGCAGACGGAGGGAGTATTCTTTTAAAACTCACGCAATCCACAAATGGGTACTAATTTCAGAAGGAGCGAGTATGAACAAAAAATTGCTAAGACATGGAGTCAAGTCAATGCAAGAAGCATCACCAAGCACGGCAACACCTCTTTAAAACCTAAGTAGAAGCTGCACCTCAACATGCAGCAATGTCCTTCCACTCCATCCCCATCTCCATTTTCTTTCTCCTCTTTATTTCTACCGCATCATCATCACCACCACCACCACCACCTCAAAGAATCACCCAAGGCTCTTCCCTCACACCCAACACCACCACCTCCTCTTGGCCTTCCCCCTCCGCCCTCTACGCTTTCGGATTCTTCCCCCAAACCACCGTCAACCGCTCCGCCCCCGCCGTCGGCATCTTCCTCCCCGACAAAACTGCCGTCTGGACGCCACCAAGCCCCACCGTCCCGGACGACGTCGTCGCCCTGCACCTCACCGCCGAGGGCAGGCTAGTCCTGCGGCGGAGCCGCGGCCGAGACGTCGACGTTATCAGCCCCTCCGCAGCCGTTATCGCGTCGGCGTCGATGCTCGACAACGGCAACTTCGTGCTCTACGACTCTGAATCCAGAATCATCTGGCAGAGCTTCGACCACCCCACCGACACCCTCCTCCCCGGGCAGCGGCTGCTCCCCGGGAAAGAGCTCATCTCCGACCGCGGCGGAGGGATTTTCAGGCTGAAAATGCAGGTAGATGGGAACCTCGTGCAGTACCCTGTTAACACGCCGGACACAGACAGAGCCGGCGGCAACGTCTCTCTCAACCTCGACAGCGACGGCCGCCTTTATTTGTTAAATGGAAGCGCTCCTCTCCGGAATATAACCAGAGGAGAGCTCCCCACGCGCGAGTTCGTCAATCTCATGAGGCTCGACGCCGGAGGCCTCTTCCGAATCTACTCTCTCTCTCTAAACCCTCCCGGTGACTGGAATTGGACCAGGCGATGGTCATCCACCGACGACGCGTGTGTCCCAAAAGGTTTCTGCGGAGCTAATTCCTTCTGCGTTCAGATGGATACCGTGCCGGAATGTCGGTGCCTCCTCGGCTTCGATTTCATTCAGCTCGGCAACTACACCGCTGGCTGCTCGAGGGCGGCCTTTCAGTGGGAAGGCTGTCCGAAAACCAATGGGTCGAGCTACGAGATGAGACCGGTCGAGAACACGGAATGGCAGGAAAACTCGTATGAGAATTTGAACACGGCGACTGTTGAAGATTGCAGTCGAGCCTGTCTCGCTGACTGTAATTGCGAAGTGGCCTTCTTTGGGGATGGCCAGTGCAGAAAGCAGAGGCTTCCATTGACGTACGGGAGAAGGTCTCTGGGGAATTCAAACATGGCTCTTCTTCGAGTCACAACAACAACAACAACGACGACGACAAATTCGCCACCCGCCATACGAGGAAAAGTAATCAAGAGAGAGAGGCGTTCAGGCATCCTCGTCATCGCCATCGGCATTGCGTTCATGTTCACGGGAGCCCTCGCCTTGTCGATTTCCGTCATCTACGCGCACCAGAGACGGAGGAGGATCAGCGAAGATGAAGGGGCTAGCTTGGTGGAGGATATATGCCTACAAGCATTCATATTCGAGCATCTCTCCGAGGCAACAAACGGCTTCGAGGAAGAGCTGGGGAGGGGAGCATCCGGCACGGTGTTCAAAGGGGTTCTCCGCCAGAAAGCCGTGGCGGTGAAGAGGCTAGAGAAGGAATTCGCGCAAGGGGAGAGGGAGTTCCAGACGGAGCTGAAGACGATCGGGAAGACATATCACCGGAACCTAGTCCGCCTCTTAGGTTAATAACTTCCTCGAACTTATTTTTGAAAAATATTAACCTATTATGCAAACCGCCCTAAGATAGTAGCCTAAAATAATTTTAAACTCAATCATCCACCTCCTAGGTTAATTCTCAACTTATTTTTGCAAGTCCGAAAATTAATCTATTTTTGCAAATCGCCCTAAAATAGTAGCCTAAAAAAATTTAAACTCAATCATCCACCTCCTTGGTTACTTCTTCAACTTATTTTTGCAAGTGTGAAAAATATTAACCTATTTTTGCAAACTGTCCTAAAATAGTAGCCTAAAAAAATCTTAAACTCAATCAGGTTACTGCCTCGACGGAGACAACAAGCTGCTGGTGTTCGAGTTCATGAGCAACGGATCCCTCGCAGACATACTCTTTAACAAGGAGAGGCGGCCGAGCTGGGATGAGCGGATGGAGATCGCTCGGGATATATCGAGGGGGATACTGTATCTGCACCAGGAGTGTGAGACGCAGATCATCCACTGCGACATAAAGCCGCAGAACATACTCATGGACGACAACTGGTGCGCCAAGCTGTCGGATTTCGGGCTGGCGAAGCTCCTCAAGCAAGACCAGACCAATACGCACACCGGGATAAGGGGGACGAGGGGCTATGTGGCGCCGGAGTGGTACCAGAAGCAGGCAATCACGGTGAAGGCCGACGTGTACAGCTTCGGGGTGGTGCTGCTGGAGATCATATGCTGCAGGAGGTGCGTTGATTGGAGCAGGAGCGAGGAGGAGGCGGTTCTCGAGGAGTGGGTTCACGAGCGCTACGCGGCGGGGAGGATCGGGGAGGTCGTGGGGGATGAGATTGAGGAGGTGGAGGAGAGGAAAGTGGAGAGGATGGTGAAGATAGGGCTATGGTGTGTGCAGTATGAGCCGTCGCTGCGTCCGACTATGAAGAAAGTTTTGCTCATGCTGGAGGGGACTGTGGAGATTCCCATACCTCCCAGTCCTACTTCCTTCTTTAGTTCTATCTAGTTTAACGCAAATTCTCCTGCACGTTCAATCGCATACGATGTAGACGGTTTGAAAGTTTACATTTTTTCATAATAATGTTTACTTTTATTCATATATAAGAACTTTTACTTTTAGTTATTTTCATTCATTAATACTTTTATTCTTAACTATTTGATCGAGTAATCATTGTAGTAATAAAAAAGTAATTATTGTTACAATGAAATATAATATTTCTAAATTATTATATTTATTCACGATAAGTGTTACTTTTATTCATGAAAATTTGTACTATTACGCGTAAATATACTTTGTGCGAACAAATGTATAAGCACAAATGTATACTTATGCTTATTAAAAGTAACTCACCGCATCCCATGCAGTCAACCACACAGGAGACCAACCCCTAGTTTAATTATCAATTCGTATGTGTGAATTATTTTAAATTTTATATTTTATATTGTGTAATGTTGATGTTGGAGCAAAATTCATCTATCCGAATCACTATTACATAGTATTTTCATGATTTATTTAAGAGATCTATATATCTTTGAAAGAAGCTCCAAAATTCATGATTTATTTAAGGTACTGAATACATATGACAGAACTACGTAGAATTTATTTATTTCTGAATAGATCGGATGTGTATTTCCTAAAAACGAAACCTGAAAAAAATATGATTATGACATGTGTGCTTAAGTGAATGAGAACCAGAAATCATTAAAACATGATATAACTAAACATGAGCTACAAATTGCAAGAATTCAAACTTTGACAACCATGCAATCATGTAGCTGATCCCGGCGGCGGCGGCGAGAGCGGGCGACGAGAGATACCAGATTCTGGAGGCGGCGGCGGCGGCAGGCTTCCTTTTTTCATCACAAACGGCAGCTTCTTCAAGATAGAAGCATCGTTGGAAGAGAAGGGGTTTTGCACAGGTTGTGTGAAAATGGGTTGGTACAAGAACAAGATGGCAAGCAAGAAGAGATACGACGTCGGTTTCATTGATGATACTATGTTGGATGTGTTGTATCGGAGATATGTATATATATACGCAGAAGAGATGAGAGACGAAGCCACTTATAATAGCTGCCGTCGTTATTGGGTAGTTGTGAAGTTGCAGCTTTAAAAAGGGGTCTTGCCATTGCCGTGTGTCTGCTTCTTGCATCGACTTGACAGTTGACTCCATGACTTGCAATTTGGTGTGTACCATCGTGTACCACTCTTAATTCTTTTTTTTTTTTGAAGGCCAGAGACCCATATATAACTACTCGATTCTCAGATGAGATCTTATGTCCCATAATTTAGTGTGTACCATCGTGTACCACTCTTAATTTGTTATAATTTTTAATTATTTTTCTTTAATTTTAATTTTAATTTATTAATACAATATAAAGATAATTAACAAGGATTCAACCATCCAATTAGGATTTATAATTATTTTTAATATTTATTTATATTAATAATGGATTATTAATTTGAGTTAATTAATTCAAAGTTAATTATATAATTTTTTAAATTTTTAATTTTTAGTGATAAATATTAATTGGAGTTTATAATATAATAATAATTTTTATTTTTATAAAAAATAATTTTAAAATAAAGAGATAAAAAAAATAGTACACAATAATACACATTATTAAATTATGGGACAAAGGATCCCATCCGATCAATTCTTAGTTGGGTTCCAACAATTTCCAAAAACATGGTATATTCTAATCTCGTGTTGGTATGCACACTTTTTTTGTACAAATTTTAAAAATATTAGTTGAATGCGTTTTAGTATTGTGAGTAAAAAAATTAGCTCCGTATTGTGAGCGAAAAAAAAAATTAGCGACCGAAGAGAAAAAAAAATTAGCTCGATATATGTAATTTTAGTCAGAGTTAAATGTCTTAATATGTGTGAAAAGTAGAAAGGAACTAAAATGGTGGAACGAAGGGAGTATAACTAAACATGAGAGCTACAAATTACAAGAATTTTAACTTTGACAACCATGCAATCATCCAAGACTATGCAGCTGGCGAATGAGTTTATCTCGGCGGCGGCGGCGGAAACAGCGGGTGCCGTTGGCCAGGAGATACATTGAGTTTTGGAGCCGCCGGCGGTGGCGGGCTTCTTTTTTTCATCACATCAGTAGTTGTATGTGAAAACGACACCGCCGGCGGTGGCGGCAGGGAAGACGATGGCGGAAACAGCGGGTGCCACTTCCAGTGAGTACCCCTGGCGGCTTGTGGAGGCAGCGGCGGCGGCAGACTTCCTCGCTTCACATCAGCAACGGGAGTAGTAGTTGTATGCGAAAACGGCACCGTTTTCAAGATGGAAGCATCGTCGGAAGAGAAGGGGTTTTCCACACATTGTGTGAAAATGGCCTCGTGCATGAACAAGATGGCGAGCAAGAAGAGATACGACGTCGGTTTCATTGATGATACTAATGTTGGATGTGTGGTGGAGTTGTTTCGGAGATATCTATATATATAGGCAGAAGAGATGAGATTAATTGTCTTTATTGTGTAGTTGTTAAGGTGCATTAACTTCATGTCTTGCAATTTGGTTTGAGTTGCAAAATTTGACGGGAACTTACGAAGATTTTACAAAAAATGATTAATTTTTAAAACTTTCATATTAATGGATATTTTTTTATTTATCCTACTCCTTCCGTCCGGCTTCAAATGAGCCGGCGGCGTTTGTCTTTGCCTCCTCCGTTGAGCTGCCGCATGTAGTACTTCTGAACATGGCTCGCCACTTGCGTCGGAGTTTTCGACACCACAAACTTTCGAGATATGTTTTTCCAGTCGCCTTTGCCGTGCTTTTTGAGCCCCGGAAGGAAACGGCTGCTTTGCATCAAATGTCATGTACTTCCTTCCGTCCTTCTTTAAATGACCCTATTTTTATTTTGGGTTGTCCCACTTCAAATGACCCTACCCAAATTTAGAAATATTTAACACTACTTTTTGGATGGTCTCACCATCGCTTTACACCTTTATCACACATTCCTTAATCTTCGTACAGAAAAATTTAGTGTCATTTGAAGCGGGACGGAGGGAGTATATGAGAATGAATATTTCGATATATTGACTCTTTTTAAAATACCATTTTCACTATCTTTCTTACGGTGACATTATTTTCATTATCTTTCTCTCTAAAGAAAATACATTATTTTATGGTTAATTTTTTTAATGCTACCTCCGTTTATAATTAATGTGGTCTTTTTATCATTTTTCATTTTAAGATAAGGATATATATCCTATACTTTATTCTCATTCACATATAATTATTTACAAAAAACATATCTGACACACTATTTATTTATTATCTTACAAATTAATTCAATAAGACTATTTTTTCACTTTATACACATCTATCAATATTTTCATAAAATTCGTATTCTCTTATCCATTTGATCACACTTATCGAGCTCGGAATTAGAAATATTTATATATCTTTGATATAAAATCGATCGCACAGTATAATAGCTTGATTGACGCGTATTCTTTGTAAGACTTGGAATTGGAAACCAAACACGCGTATTTGATTGGGTCATGTGATTGTGAAATATTTTAATAAAGTTTTGAGCTAATTAACTAAAATTCACTAATCCAATCAAAAAAAATATAATTTCATATTTTCCAAATAATTCACTTAATGAGCGTGCTCATAAATTAACAAATTAAATAATGTAAAATTCAAACTCAGACTCATTTGGTTTAAAAAATAAATAAATTCAGGCTCATTTTTCTTAATGAGCAAATTAAACTCCACCCATCGCATGTATCAAATCAATATCCGACTAGGACGGATCCTTTGTGACCCGACTCTTTGTTAGCATCAGTGCTTTGAGGGGTTTTTCATGTCCCTTTTCTCTCTTTTTTCTTTTTAATAAAATTTATATTTCAGCAGCAAATCAATATCTGACCTGACTAACATTCAAATTGACTGGCTCATTTGCAGCCTCAGTTACTAGTCTTTGTTTAACTGCTATCCATTCCTCAAATATCTTCGTAACTAAAGATGATACGAATTTTAATTAAAAAATAATTTGTGTATTTGATATTAAGTGAAGAATGGGTCCCACAAAAAATAAGATTGTAAAAATAATAATAATAATAATAAAAATAATAATAATAATAATAATAATAATAATAATTATTATTATTATTATTATTATTATTATTATTAGTATTATGATGAATGAAACTGAAAAAAATAAAGCTTTTAGATATGAAAAATATATTTTTCTGCACAGTACAGATAAAATGTATGGATATATTTTATAAAAGATAAAAAAAAATTATTTTAATTGTTTTGATAGACATGATATAAGATTTTATTTTAAAGTAATCAATTTAAATAAAGTTAATAACAAATATACATCTAATTACTAACATTCAATTAAAATCATTTATCGTATATAAATTAGTAGTAATTTTTTGGGTCAAATATGTAAATCTAATTTTTATCGAGATAAAATAAATAATAAAATTTATTAATTTAGATTATATGTAAAGTTTATATATATATATATATATATATATATATATATATATATATATATATATATATAGGGTTGGGTTCTTGTAGTTTCCAAGCTTATGGTAGTACCATAGGACCAAATCTTGACCACACGATTTGGATAAGAGGTGCATTGAGATTGTGACACGTGGCAAGAAGCTTCCAAGACAATTTAATACAAAAATCTGGACAGGGGTAAAATCAAAAAATATTTTCGTATATTAAAAATATATACTTTATATTCTCAAAATATTCATATTTTAGATACATAAAGGTTCAAACTAAGATGCATACAGTTTCATATAAAAATGCATAAGATTTCACCCCATCCCAACTCCACCCCACCCACCCCTGAACCCCCCACCCCCCACCCACCCCCCATCCAATTTTTATTTTTTTTTTCAAAAATTGATTTCCTGACCATTGACCCATCCCCATCCCCACCCCACCCATCCCCCAATTTTTTTTTTTTTTTTCAAAAACTGATTTTCTGACCAATGACCCACCCCCACCCAACCCAACCCAACCCACCCACCCACCATTCACCCCAATTTTTTTTTTTCAAAAATTGATTTTCTGACCACTAACCCACCCCCATCCCACCCCACCCACCCACCCAACAAATTTAATTTTAATTTTTTAATTTTGGGGAGGCATTATGCATACACGAGAGGCAGAAGGAGGTACATGAAAAAGGAGAAAACAGGAACTACAAAGAAGAGGGTGCAAAGACAGGGGAAAAAAACCCGAAAACACGAAACGCGAAACAGCAGGAAACCCAAACACGAAAACCAAAACCCGAAAGAAAGACGAAACACGAAAACACGACACACGAAAACCGAAAGACGAAAACACGAAACGCGAAACAGCAGGAAACCGGAAACACGAAAACCAAAACCCGAAAAGAAAGACGAAACACGAAAACCTAGACACGAAAACCGAAAAACTAAACCCGAAACACTAAAACACTAAAATAAAACATCAGAAACCCGAAAGACTAAAATCCAAACCCTAAACTAAATACTAAACACTAAAACCTATACACTAAAACACTACACACTAAACCCTAAACACTAAAAACCTAAACACTAAACCCTAAACCCTCAAATAAAATATTATAAAACGTGTGTATATAAAAAAGAAGAATGCATGCATAATCAAGAACAATAAAATACATATATTGTTACATGAAAATGCATAAAACATTAACTACAAATAAGTTTTTTTTTGGGAGGGTGGGGGGTCAGCAATCAGAAAATTAGTTTTTGAAAAAAAAAATTGGGGGGGGGGGGGGTTTGGTGGGGGGTGGGTGGGGTGGGGGTGGGGTGGCGAAAATACCAGATTTATTAAAATGAAATGTATTTTTATGTGAAAACTTTATGCATTTTTGTTTGATTTTATATGCATGTGAAACATGCCTATTTTTGGGCGGTGGTAATGGGGAGGGTTGGGGGGTGATGTGGGGTGGGTTGGGGGTTGGTATGGGGTGGGGTGATGAAAATACTAAAACTGTAAAAATCAAATGCATTTTTTTGTTCAAAGTTATGCATTTCATGTGAAAACTTTATGCATCTTCGTGTGAGACTTTATGCATCTAATCTATTTTGTGAAAATCTAAAAAAAAAAATATATATATATATATATATATATATATATATATATTTTAATTTTTAATTCTGAAAATTATATTCCAATTTTACCCCTCTCCAGATTTTGCCTTAGAATGCCTTGCCACGTGTCACTATCTTGATGCGCCACATGTCATAATTGTGTGGTCAAAAATTGGTCCTACGGTACTACCATAAGCTTGGAAACTATATGATCCTATTCCAATATATATATATATATATATATATATATAGAGAGTATATATATATATATATACTATTAATTATATTTATTAAGATTAATTAATGAATCTTTATATGGAATGTAATAGTTAATTAATTAATAAATAATAAAAAATAAATATGATAAATTTTTGAAATGAAGCCATTCTAAGCATGCCACATAAGATAAGTGGTTTTGCTATTATAAAGAAATTGCTATTATAAAGAAGATACTAGTATTAATTATTAATACAACAGCAAATGTTGTTCGTAATTTTAATTCACATAATTAATCTCAATCGTATAGTCTAAGTATATGACGTTCTTGATTTAATCTTATTTCTCATTTTAAACATTATTCTCATTGATCCATTCTCAGATTCTCTCTATATATATGCATCATTCTCATTGATCCATTCTCAGATTCTCTCTCTATATATATGCATCAATTTAAGTTTCAACAAGGAGCTAAGCGAATTTTGGAGGCTGCGGCGGCGGCATTAGCCTCGGTAGCAGCCGCTTAGGGCGGCGGCGGCGGAGCGGCTTGTGGAGGCGGCGGGGTTGGCGGCGGCGGCGGAGCGGCTTGTGGAGGCGGCGGCGTTGGCGGCGGCGGTGGAGCGGCTTGTGGAGGCGGCGGAGCGGCTTGTGGAGGCGGCGGTGGAGCGGCTTGTGGAGGCGACGTCGGCGGCGGCACCCTTGGGCGAGGACGCAGCGGCGGCCGCAGCCATGGGCGCCGCGGCGGCAGCAGTCTTCCTTGTTTCACATCAGCAACGGGAGTAGTAGTTGGATGTGAAAACGGCGCCGTCTTCAAGATAGAAGCATCGTTGGAAGAGAAGGGGTTTTCCACACATCGTGTGAAAATGGGTTGGTGCAGGAACAAGATGGCAAGCAAGAAGAGATACGACGTCGGTTGCATTGATGATACACTACTTACTATGTTGGATGTGTTGTATCGGAGATACGTATATATATATATATATATGCAGAAGAGATGAGACTAAGCCACCTATAGCTGTCGTTATTGGGTAGTTGTGAAGGTGCAGCTTTTAAAGGGGTGGTGGCAGTCTGGTTCTTGCATTGACTTGACAGTTGACTCCATGACTTACAATTTGTTTTGAGTTGAGAGATCCAACTGTGAAGAGGATCACAGACATATATAACTACTCGATCAATTCTTAGTTGGGTTCCAATTTCCAAAAACATGGAATTAATATTCTAATCTCGTGTTTGGCAACGCACTGTTTTTAAGCACCGGTTTAAAAAATGCACAATTTTTTTTGTACAAATTTTAAAAATATTATAGTTGAATTAATGTATTTTTGAGAGAAGAAAAAATTCTATACTCTTTCAGTCCCACTTCAAGTACTTTATTTCTTTTTGATACGATTATTTAGAAAAATAATAATTAAATTATTAAGTGATGTAATGTGGTATAGAGTTGAAAAGGCGATGTGAACTCCAAAAATTCTCGCTTTTCAAACTAACTTTTTCTAAAAAAGAAAATAAGACATTTGAAGTGTGATAACCTAAAAAGGAAAATAAGTACACTTAAAAAGAAAAACAAGACATGCACTTGAAGTGGGACCGAGAAAGTATTATTTATATTTTTAAAAGAGTGGATTTTAAAAAAATGTCCAAATTGAAATAGTAAAAAATTAAAATCATCCACTAAAATAGAAATATTTAAAAATTAATCACACTTACCATTTCACCCATCACGTAAAAAATTTAAAAATTATCCAGTAATTTTTAGATGGTCGTGTTAAATGTCTCAGTTTAATCATGTATATGCATACGTATAATATTAATAACCCAAAATCAAATGTTGTTCTTATATTTTATTAACTTGTTCATTAATCACAATTAATCACATAATTATTTTTAAGCAAGATTTAAATTATCTAACATTCTAAATTTAATCTTATTTCTCATTTTAAGGATTATTCTCATCGATCCATGTGGGATGTTGGCCCAATGTTCTTTATTTTCTTCTCTGGCCCAACTTTTGGGCCCAGACCTCCCTTGCCCTTTAACCCCAAACCCTAGCCCACTTCACACTGAGATACTCCCTCTCTCACTCCGCCGCTCCATCTCTGATCCTCTCCCAAACCCTAATTTACCTTGACCTTTGGTCTTCCCCTCCCTCGAGCTCCACAACCATTAATGGCTCCCTCCTTCCCAAAGCCCTATTTCACCGTCTTGTCCACTTCTGATCTTGGGTATAAAGCTATCGACTGGGGGAAGTTCTGAGGCTGGAACCTGATCTCTACGCTGAAGGCTCTGCTATTCCTTCTGTACTCTGGTTTCCGTTCTGGTCTCTGGAGTTGTGGCCGTAGGGTGAGAGCTTCCTCTGGTCGTGAGCCTTATCACTGGATTCATGTCCTTAGGTTTCCTGATCGGTGATAAAGGGTGGAACTCTGAGTCACCGGATTCCTGACCTTAGGTTTCCTGATTGGTGATAGAGGGAGGATCTCTGAGCCGCCAGAATCTTGACCACCGGATTCCTGACCCTTGGTGGCTGTGTTCGTCAAACCTGAGCTCCGATCTACTTTTTTTCGTCCCTTTTCTTTCTCTGGTATTGCAGGAACAGGTTCGAAGAAGAAGAAGGACAAGTTCGTGGATCTAAAGTGCTTGAGCACTATAGTAGAGGCGGCAAGACGGCTCGGGAATCAAGTGGTGAACCACCGGCTAGGCGAAGATACCCAACAGTGGTATCAGAGCCACGGTGACCTAGCCGGGGCACCCTCCGACCGCACTTCCTCCATCCCACCACCCTCTGGGCTGTGCCGATTCGCTCCCGACGAGCAAGGAGCTCGGTAAGTCTGGATTCTCCCCTTCTTGGGAGATCCAGCTCTGGTAAATTGGCTGAAACCCTAGCTCCTAGTCTAGGATTGGTTTTCTATGCTATTTTTCTGTTTCTTCTCTAGTATCTTGCGATTCTGGTATGTTGTTGCTTCCGTGTGTTTTTCCTGTTCTGTGTGTGGTTTTCTCTTGCTAACCCTTGGTATTCAAAGCCAAGAAAGGTCTCTTTTATGACGGTCCAGTTCGTCTGGATTCCCTTTAAAGGGTCTCCTCGTGCGAGTACTCTAGATAGCAAAGGAGAAAGGGTTAATTTCGAGCTCTTGTTCCTTGTGTGCTCAGTGTCTCTGGCTCTGTGTGTCTGAGCTCTGGCTCTGTTTGTTTGAGCTCTGGCTCTGTTTGTTTGTGCTCTGCAGTTCTCTGGCTCTGGCTCTGTGTGTTCTGGTGTTACTGCTGTTCTCTGTTAGTGTGTTGGTGTTTTCTAGCACCTGTGAAAATCACTTCTATTGAGAGTTTATGAGGATCTGACCTTGTCAGTCCTGTTGGAGCCTTCTTGGGTGACCTGTGTGAATCCTTGCTCCACAGATCAATCTGTGTTGAGAACTAGGCAATCCACAGCTCTGCAACCCTTGTTTGGCTCTGCTCTGTGGTCTGTTTGACCTGCTACTCTGCTCTGGTGTGATTGTTGTGGCTTTCTGTGAGAAAGTGTGTGTTTGCTTAAGTGTTGCATCTGCATTAATCATGAAAAATGTGCATATGGTTCTTTTTAATGGAATGGATGATTTCCATGATTGGAAAACAAAAATTGAGTGCATTTTGGTTAAAGAGAAGGTGAATAAGGCTCTTTTAACTAAAATTGATGAAACTGTGACAGATGAAAAAACTTCATGATATGAATGATAATGCTAGAGCCACTATTTTGCTGAATTTGAGCAGTTCTGTGGTTAGACAGGTTTCTCATCACAAATGTGCTAAGGATTTGTGGGATGATTTGATCTCTATATACTCTGCATCTTCTGAAGCGTCTTCATGGTCTTTACAAAATCAGTTCATGACTTTTCAAATGGACCCTTCAAAGGATATTGATTCTAACATGGATAATTTCAATAAATTGTCACATGATTTGAAAATTTCTGGTGATGACTCTATTGAGAAATATGCCCCTCAAATTCTGTTGGGATTTATCCCTGAGTCTATTGTAGCATCCGGCGAGCCACGTCACGTTTTTTGTGATAAAAAAATAGATGCGGGATATATTTGATAAAAACCTGATAGTTTGAGGGTTTAGAGAATATTTTGAAAGTTTCAGGGTATTTTTGATAAAGCGGATATACTTCGGGGGTTTTCATGATATTTACCCATTCGTTTATCATGAAATTAAAATTCTTCGATAGGAGTGTGAATCTCAAGAATCATTGTTTATAGTATTTGTTAATTGTCAAAATGAGCGTGAAGTAATTTTCAGGAAAAGAATAAAATTTATTTATTCTTAAATATTTTTATTTTTTTTATTCTTTCTATAAAATATGTTCTATTTTTTATATAATAATTTCATTAACTAGCATCATAAAAATTATCATATATTCATATTATCACTAATACATTGACATACACTGTTTCTACATTGTAGGACCTCTTCTTCACTTATTATATACATGTGTAATTAATGTCTTATAAAATAGATATATGTAACTTTCCAAGTGGTCTGAGTTAAATGTCTTAATTTGACCATGTAGACAATATATATGATCATTAACTCAACATGCATCAAATGTTATTGGTACATTTTATTAACTTGTTCATTAATCTTAATTTACACAATTAATCTCTCTCTATATATGCGTTAATTTAAGTCAAGTTAGTCATGTGCTTAAGTGAATGAGAACCAGAAATCATTAAAACGTGATATAACTAAACATGAGAGCTACAAATTGCAAGAATTCAAACTTTGACAAGCATGCAATCATCCAAGACTATGCAGCTGGCGAATGAGCTGATCTCGGCGGCAGCGGGGAAGATGACGGCGGAAACACCACCGTTTGGCCAGGAGAGAGAGCAAAATCTGGCGGCGGCGGCGGCGGCACGCTTGGTCGTTTCACATCAGCAACGGGAGTAGTAGTTGTACGTGAAAACGGCGCCGTCCTCGAGATGGAAGCATCGTCGGAAGAGAAGGGGTTTTCCACACATTGTGTGAAAATGGCCTCGTGCATGAACAAGATGGCGAGCAAGAAGAGATACGACGTCGGTTTCATTGATGATACTAATGTTGGATGTGTGGTGGAGTTGTTTCGGAGATATCTATATATATAGGCATAAGAGATGAGATTAATTGTCGTTATTGGGTAGTTATTAAGGTGCATTGACTTGAGAGTTGATTCCATGTCTTGCAATTTGGTTTGAGTAGTTGAGAGATTCAACACATGGAATATTCTAATCTCGTGTTGGTATGCACGCTTTTTGTAAAAAAAAAAAAAAAAATATTAGTTGAACGTGTTCTGAGTGAAGAAAAACTTCTATATTACACTACAAAAAAAATCACCTTTGAAGACATCTAAAAATGTCATAATAAAATACTTATTGCAACATTTGATCTATCCCAACATTTATTTATGGTGTCGCGTGTATTAGTGTAGCTAAAGGGTAAGTATATATCCAGACACAACTACGGGTCGTGATATATAACCAATTACAACACCAACCATTTGGATAAATACAATTTAGCATCATTTCCTCATGTCGCTAAAGACAATTTACATTTTACAATATATTATTATTAAATTAAAATTTTATAGTATTACATTTTACAATGTGTACTTATTGCGTATCCATCCAATTCCAAATTGGTAATGCTAATAATTTCTAAATTAGTATAAAATAAAAATAAAATAGCAGAAAGACATGTTTAACTATAACATCAATATTATAATCATTTCAAACATCTATTCGAATTTTGTTACAATTATAAATAATAAATAAACTAAAAGACTTAAAACCAATAGTTGTTATCTTATATGCTATGAAAATAGCTCTAAATCCTAGTATTAACTATCTCCAAACGAAAAGAAAATTAGAGTAGGTTGTCAGCAACATGTTGCACTCTTCAAATTTCTCTGGTGAAAAGTTGGCTAAAATCCTGGCTACAAGAATCTGACATTTTGATAGCTTCTCTGTACCTGAAAAAAAAATTATGACACTTTAGATTTCAAACATCTGATTTCAGTAATTAAATATCAATGAAGCAAAACTATATCATATACCAAAACCAATGTGGAGCAACCATTTCATCAAGGCATCTTCAAATACCATTGCTAGTAATCATAAACTAAATCAATCGTAAAATTACTATAAAAAAGTTAACCCAAAAAAAGTATGCAAAAAAGCATACATGTCACAACATTCAACACTCTCATCTTTTACACAAGCCTGTGAAACTCATTACATTAACCTCTAACTATTAAACTAATTTGAGGCCAATAAGAAGAGATCCAAACCTTGTCGCAATGTTGTTTTAGAGCCATTCCAACTCCTAGTACAACCCTTTCCCATACATAAGTGATACATGCACTTTTCTGGATGTGTATTAAATCATATACTAACTTTAGAAAAATGGAAGGATGTGTTTAAATATTAAGGTCAACAATGAAACCATAATGAATAATGTGAATTATGAAATGATAAAAGATCATAATTTTTATGTCATTTACTCACTTAAGTTATTGGGTCAGATACCATATGAGATGTTAAAAGTCCTTTTAAAATTTCAAAAAGGAACCAATATTGCATTGGAGATAAACTATTGCCTACGAAATCCACCTACCAAAGAACCAAAAGAAATAAAAAATAAAACAAGTAGCAAAAGAAAAGCACAACAAAAATCAAAGAGTCAAAACTACTAATTCTAGGCTTCTTTTCGAATAAACCATTTCAGTTATGGTGGAAACTAGCTATAAGTCATGCCTCCATCTATCTTCTCTCACAAAGCTGGCAGATTTAATCAATTTGGTAAAAAATAAATTGAACTTACTTCTAAAAAGCTGGTTTTCGAGGCTTCCTCTTTGTATGTATTCATATACCAAAAGCTTGTGTTCTTCCTCGCAACAGTGTCCGATAAACTTCATCAACTGAGCTTGTCTTAATTTACCAAGAAAAATCACTTCTGTTTGTAAATAAAAAAATCAAAGTCAACCATATTACATGAAGCACAAAATGCAAATTAGCAAAAAACAAAAGAAAAGACATACCAACCATTCTTTGTGGCCCTGTGATCCATCCAAATCGAGGAGCTTAACAGAGACGAGCTGGGCCTTTAACCAGGGGCGCATCTTGTCATCGATGAAGCCCTTGTAGACCGGGCCGAAGCCACTTTCACCAAGGAAATTACTCGACGAGAAGTTCTGCGTGATCACCTTGAGCTCCTGCAGAGTGAAGATAAGCATATTCGACCAATTAATGAAAATCCAATCAAACAAGTAGCACCACCCATATATCTAATGTCACAGTTTGTCCTCCACTATCTTTGTGCATACATATATTAATTGAGTTTTTGTTAGTACTAATCTTTAAATTAATACACTACGCAGCCAATAGGTGGTAGAGACATCAAATGAATTTAGATAAATAGATTGGCAGCTGCTAATATACATACAGAGATATTCAACCATCTTTATGAAAAACAATCATTTGAAATGACAAATGGAATCGAAAAAAAGGTGAAAGAATGTATGCTTACATTTAGCCTTCAATCTAGGTATCACTGTGAGACAAAATATGCAACCGCCAATTAAGACAAGGATTGCAACTCCAAGTATCACTGATTCTCATAAATTAAGTTATATTGCAGAATTTATGTGCTTTTAATCAATGTGAGAACAAGAGTGAAGATCATCTTACATGAAGCTAATAATATCACTGTCAACCTATTGCCTGCAATCACAATTTAAACAGACAAACCATTTTGGTAGTTAGATTAGGCCAAACAATAGAACAAGACATAAGTTTAGACATGTAGAACACATAGATACAAAGTCTGTTCAGATTAGAGCCAAAAACTTCCACGCGCAACAAAAGCTGCTGGCATGGCATACAATTCCTTTTTTGGCTAGCTTCAAGTAGTTGAAGATGAATGCAACACTATACTTTTTCATGAATGTAAAATTAGACAGAAAATACATGAAATTTGATCGAGAATTTTTAGTTAGCTAGGAAAAAAAAAGTAAATGTGTAAGCAAGCACCTTGGATGAGAGGAGAACTAGAAGAGTTTTCTTTTGGTGGAGAAAACAATCAAACTCCATCCTCAATCTCGAAGCAGAGCAGCTCTGGAATTAACCTCGAAAAACAGAGGCCAGCGGAAACAGCGGCGGGTGCGGAGAGAGAGCGAGAGAGAGTGCTTGCCGGCGTGAAGGAGGAGGCGGTGGTGGTTGACGGCACCGGCGAAAGAGGAGGTGAGGAAGAATGCTAGGGCTTTTAATTTGGGGAGGGGAAAGATTGTGAGGAAGAAACCGTAGGTGGGTAGGGTATGAGATGAACAATTTTATTTCTTTTGAATTTTAGAATATAAAATAGTTAAAAAAATTGGTGGGAGGTTATTAAAACTTTGGTGGGAAAGTTGCCGCTAATATCTAACAAGTATTTCTTCTATTTTGTTTTTCTACTTTCTTTTAAAAACGGAAAACAATTACTCATTTTCTATGGCTGAGATGAAGAATTTTCTGGTGTCATAATTGACACAATATTGCGACACAGGTTTGGCTATGTTGTTATAGTATTAATCGATTTTATATCAATTAATATTAAAAAATAAGTTGTCGTAATAGAGGTCTTATCTAGACATACATATTACATGTCGTTAGAGGCGTGTAGTAATAGCCATATTTTTTTGTAGTGTTATTTATAATACTGTGAGTGAAAAAAATAATTAGCTGTGAATTTGAGCTTAAAACTCGAATTCACAACCAATACTTTCATTGTTAGAGATAGAAATAAATTCTTTTTGTTTTTATCAAATTTCATATGTTGAAAAGCGTTTAAGTAAAATTTTAAATTTCTATGTCAACGTGGAATATGACTTTTTCCTTTCACTTATTGCAACTACAACATGCACTTGCGGCTTAATGAAAATTATAAATAGCGAACAATTTTTACAAAATTTGACGGGAACTTACGAAGAATAACTTTTAATTTCATGACAGGGGTATATTTGTATTTTTTTCACAAAAAATGATTAATTTTTAAAACTTTCATATTGATAGATATATTTTTTTAATGCTATATGAGAATGAATATTTGGATATAGACTCTTTTTAAAATACCATTTTCACTATCTTTCTTATAGTGACATTATTTTCAGTATCTTTCTCTCTAAAGAAAAGACCTTATTTATGGTTAATTTTTTAATACTACCTCCGTTTATGATTAATGTGGTCTTTTTGTCAGTTTTCATTTTAGGATAAGGATATATCCTTATACTTTATCTTCATTCATACATAATATTTACAAAAATATATCATATCTCACAAACTATTTATTTATTACTATCTTACAAATTAATATAATGAGACTATTTTTTCACTTTATACACATCTATCAATATTTTTATAAAATTCGTATTCTTTGTAAGACTTGAAAATGGAAACCAAACACGCGTATTGGATTGGGTCATGTGATTGTGAAATATTTTAATAAAATTTTGAGCTAATTAACTAAAATTCACTGATCCAATCCAAAAATATAATTTCATATTTTCGAAATAATTCACTTAATGAGCGTGTACTCACGAATTAACGAATCAAATAATGTCAAATTCAAATTCAGACTCAATTTAGTTAATGACCAAACTCGACCCATCGCATGTATATATCAAATTGATATCCGACAAACATTTAAATTGATTGGCTCATTTGTAGCCTTAGTGTCTCTGTTTAATTTCTATCCATTCCTCAAATATCTTCTTGACTAAAGGTAACACGAATTTTAATAAAAAATAATTTGTGTATTTGATGTTCAGTGAAGAATGGATCCCACAAAAAATGAAGATTGTAAAAATAATTATTAATGAAATTATTTGGAAAAAATTAATTAAGAAGATGTTTTGAAGACAAACCAAAATAAAAAGGAAAGGAAAATGCTTGAGGGACGAAGGGAGTATATAAATTTTTTATAAAAAAAAAAAGATAGTAGTAGTATATTTAGAAATAAAAATTCATAGCTTCAACTTGGGATCAATTATAAATAAGAATAAACTCTACATTGTCATAATTCATAGTATTTTTTTTTCAGGTCTCGTTTTAAAGAATTACACATCCGATCCATTCTGAAAGAAATAATACTCCCTCCATTCATGTCTCAATCTGACCATGTATATACATCATGTACAACATCAAATATTGTTAACATAATTAATCTCAATTGTATAATCTGAATATATGGCGTTCTTGATTTAATCTTATTTCTCATTTTCAATATATATATATATATATATATATATATATATATATGAGATGATTAAAATAAAAACACTTCTTAAAATATAAAATATAAACAATTTTCAACTTTTAGATCATCAAGATCTACGGTTGATTCGTAACCCTGTTGGATGAATTCGTGGTCCTGAGTTCGAATTTCAAAGATAACAAAAATTTATTTTTCACAATTCGTAACCCTGTTGGATGAATTCATATGTGTTCTACATAAAATTCGTAAATTGAAAAATATTTTTATTTCTATTTTTATTTTAAAAAGTATTTTCACGGTAGCTCTTCCCTATATATATATATATATATATATATATATATATATATATATATATGCATTAATTTAAGTCAATTTAGTCATGTGCTTAAATGAATGAGAACCAGAAATCATTAAAACATGATATACATACCTAAACATGAGAGCAACAAATTGCAAGAATTCAAAATTTAAAATGAGCTGGTTGCAGCGGCGGCGGCGGCGGCGGCGGAGGAGGAGGAGGCGACGGAGGAGGCGGCGGAGGCAGCGGCGGTGGCGGCGGAGGAGGAGGCGACGGAGGAGGAGGCGGAGGCAGTGGCGGTGGCGGCGGCGACAGCGGCGGCGCAGGTGGTGGCAGCATCTTCTCGAGAGGAGAGCGATGTTTTTCTGGAGGAGGCGGCGCCGGCAGGCTTTCTTTTTTCACATCAGCAACGGGAGTAGTAGTTGTATGTAAAAACGGTGCCGTCTTCAAGATAGAAGCATCGTCGGAAGAGAAGGGGTTTTCCACACATTGTGTGAAAACGGGTTGGTGCAGGAACAAGATGGCAAGCAAGAAGAGATACGACGTCGGTTTCATTGATGATACTATGTTGAATGTGTTGTATCGGAGATATGTATATATATACGCAGAAGAGATGAGACTAAGCCACCTATAGCTGTCGTTATTGGGCAGTTGTGAAGGTGCAGCTTTTAAAGGGGTGGTTGCAAGTCTGGTTCTTGCATTGACTTCACAGTTGACTCCATGACTTGCAATTTGGTTTGAGTTGAGATCCATTTTTTATGAGTCGGGAGATTTTTTAGGACGGTAACTTATGTTGATTTGGAAATTAGGATAAAAAAATTTGGACTTGTAAAAATAGGACACTAATTAATAAGCGTCGTAAAAATAGGACATTTCTCGGCTCATAATTTATCGAAAAATGTCTTGCGGATACAACACTTATTAATTAGTGTCCTATTTTGCTCTAAAAAAAACTGGTATCCTATTTTTACATGTCCAAAAGTTTTTGTCCTAATTTTCATATCAATCTAAGTTACTATCCTAAAAAAACCTCAAACTCCATTTTTTCTTGTACGAATTTTAAAAATATTAGTTGAATGTATTTTGAGCAAAGAAAAAGTTCTATACTCACTCCATCCTATTTCAACTGTCTTGTTTGTTTTCAGCACAATTATTTAGGAAAAAAATGATTCGGATTATCAAGTCATGTGATGTAGAGCTTAAAAGGTGATTTGAAGCCCAAAGATTCTCACTTTTGAGTCAAAAAGGGAAACAAGATATTTACAGTGAGACATGCAATTCAAAAATTAAAACAAGACACCAGAAGTGAATGGAGAGGGTATTATTTATAGCATTGTGAGTGAAAAAATTAGCTTGGTATTTGTTGTAAATAATTTTGATATATTAAAATAATATATATATATATATATATATATATATATATATATATATATATATTCAAAAATAGGTGATACATACTTTTTTAGATGAATGAAAATAAAAAGTCACCTATTATATTTTAAAAGAGTGGATTTTAAAAATGTCAAAATTGAAATAGTAAAAATAAAAAAAAATTCCACTAAAATAAAAATACTTAAAAATTAGTCACACTTATCATTTTACCCTTCACATAAAAAATTTAAAAATTATCCATTAATTTTTAGGTGGTCGAGTTAAATGTCTCAATTTAAACCATGTATGTGCGTGATCAGCATATGTACAGTATTAGTAACCCAAGATCAAATGTTGTTCTTTTTTTTTTGAGAATGTTGTTCTTATATCTTATTAAATTGTTCATTAATCACAATTCACATAATTAATTTAATCGTAAGATTTAAATATTTGACGTTCCAGATTGAATCTTATTTCTCATTTTAAGGATTATTCTCATCGATCCATTTTCTCTTACCATATATATATCCATTAATTTAAGTCAATGAGTAAGAGTAGCACTGTAAGCAGGAGAAATCATTTATAACGATGATAACTAAACATGAGAGCTACAAATTTTGCAAGAATTCAAACTTCGTCTACGCAGCTGGCGAAGGAGCTGGTGATCTCAGCCTCGGCGGCGGCGGCGGCCTCTGCAGCCGCCACTTCCAGTGAGTACCCGTGGCGGCTTGTGGAGGCGGCGGCGGCGGCAGGCTTCCTCGCTTCACATCAGCAACGGGAGTAGTAGTTGTATGCGAAAACGGCACCGTTTTCAAGATGGAAGCATCGTCGGAAGAGAAGGGGGTTTCCACACATTGTGTGAAAATGGCTTCGTGCATGAACAAGATGGCGAGCAAGAAGAGATACGACGTCGGTTTCATTGATGATGCTATGTTGAATGTGTTGTGTTGTTTCGGAGATATCTATATAGGCAGAAGAGATGAGACTAAGCCACCTATAATTGTGTCGTATATTGAGCAGTTGTTAGTTCAATCATTAATCGCCTCGAAACATTAAAATGCATTTCCTCGAAAGTGTACCGAGAATAAATGAAATTAACTTATTGAATTTTGATTTTTATGTAATTTTTTAAATTAATGATATGTCACCTACTGATCACGATGAAACGAAGTCTGTTGGTAAGACGTTTCTCTTCCAACTAATAGATCGGGAGTTCGAGTCACCTAAAAGACTAGAGTGTGAGTGTATTTTTCCTTTATTTGGATGTAACAAATTTAAATAAGAAAGAAAAAAAATAATGATGTTACTATTAAAATATTAGAATTAAAATAAATATATAGAAATAATAGGTTACATGAACCATATTTCATATTCCATTTTACCATTTCAGCTTACCTCGTACTCTAGAGTTTGCAATTTTGTATTCATGTTTTTAGGATAAATAAATACTCCCTCCTATTATATGTATAGGTCGTTCATTTGCACATTTTTTAATATAAAAAATTTAGACCCATATTAACCTTATTTAATGATACTTTCTCTTATGGGGAGCATAAATGAGAGACAGTTAATTAATGCCTCTTTAACTAACGAGGTTAATTGTTGAATACAAAACTAAAATGACATATAATATAAAAAAAAAAATATGAAAAACATCAGAACAACATATATATAAAATAGAAGGGAGTAGTTAAATTTAAAGACTGTATTATAATGGACTTGAACTATTGAGAATTTTAACCTCGAAAACTAATTATTCTATCGCTAGACCAACATATGCACTTATTTTGCCTTCATTTTTAATAAATAGTGCTTCAAAAAAAAGAAGAAAAATAATTAAGTTCATTATTAAAGAATATTTTTCTAATGAGATATATAATTACTTAGGTACCACATTTGATTTATTAATAGATCGATTAAAATATAAATTAATTGAATTGAAATGTAAGATGTATACAACTATTGTAAACAAAATATTGCATTTATTAAAGTAAAAAAAAAATATTGCATTTATTAAAGATGTAGCGACATTATATTTTTTGAGACGCATGCGGTGGGTAATTAATACAACCATAAATAATACTCCCTCCATCCCACATTTCATTACTTAGGTACCACATTTGATTTATTAATTGATCGATTAAAATATAAATTAATTGAATTGAAATGTAAGATGTATACAACTATTGTAAACAAAATATTGCATTTATTAAAGTAAAAAATAAATAAATATTGCATTTATTAAAGATGTAGCGCGCGACATTATATTTTTTGAGACGCATGCAGTGGGTAATTAATACAACCATAAATAATACTACTCCCTTTGTCCCGACTTTTGGTATCCAGTTCAGAACAGCACGGGTTTTAATAAAGTGATTGATGTGTTGTGAGTGGAATAAGGGTCTCGCATTTTATGTGAAAGTTAAAATAATTAAAGTGGAGTAAGGGCTCCACCTACTATGACCAAAAATAGAAATGGATACTAAAATGTGGGACGGCAAAAAAAGGAAAGTTGGATACTAAAAGCTGGGACGGAGGGAGTACAACTACAATAAATAAACATTACTAGTATTCGAAATTAGTGTTTTATTTGTTGCCACAGATGTTACCCTTCAATTTTACAAGAAAATGTTTAGACTTTCTTTAAACAAATTGCATGTGAATCTGTCCGTGCCTTAGCGAGAATGCAAACAACAAGAGATGCACTCGAAAAAATGAGTATTCTTCATTGTTAATGATGTGTTTACTTTGATACGAAATAATTCATCTGTCCACATTGACATGGAGTTTAAAAAATTTTGTATTGTTTATTTAGTGAGTAAATAAAAGAGCCCACAAATTAATTAAAATAGTGAGTGAAGAAAGAGGCCCGCAAGTTAATGAGTGGAGAAAGGAATTCATAAATTATTATATTAAAGATTATGATATTTTTTTGTGGACATATGACATATTATGATATATTACATATTATGATATTTTTTCATGAACGAAAAGAGTACTTTTTATTTATTTATTTATGGGAATACAACAAATGAGTATTCTCAAGGCCAGCCCTGATGGGCCTAGGCGATGCTCCAGTGCATCAAGATTTTGGGCCTCAAACTTTAAACAATATATTTTTATATTTAATTATTAAGATCGTTTTTTTTTAAATTATTGTGAGTGATCATGGTTCAATATCCTCTAAGTCTAAATAACAATGACCATTTGATGGGGCGGTCGACCCTCATCTTATCAATTTAATTAAAAAAAAAATTAATTCATCTAGTCAACCAACCATGGCAAATCACCCATCCTCAAGAAATCACAAGGTCTCTCTCTCCATTTCTGTCGTGACAAATGTCAATTTATATTCTGAATTATCGAAAATAGCTTTTTAAATTTTGAGCTATCAATTTTGTATCAATTATACGATTCATCCATTTTTTATGCTTTAAATTTTCAATTAATAAGGCATATAATAATGGCGTCGTCTTATATAATGTAGGTTAAGAAAAGAATAATTCTAAATAAATCGTGGCATCCGACGAGGCACATCAATTTTTTGGAAGTTCAAGGTTTAAAAAGATATTTTCAATAGTTCAGAAATAATTGATAGTGCGAATAGTTTGAGGTTTGAAATGATATCTACTCAAAATTAAATATACATCTATAATTCTATTATTTATTTTTGAAACAAAAATATCAAATAGAATCTTCAGTTTCCCTTTCTTATAGCCTTTAATAATTTTCTTTTGATCTCCATTGTATTCTCTTTCTATATTTCCATTTCTTTTTCTTCGAACTCATCACATCATCACATGGGATCTTTACTAATGTGCTCAAGACGTCAAATTTATTTATTTTAATTTTTAAATATGTATATCATCCCACAAAAGACAATAATCGCAGTGCAAAATAGGGAATCATTAATTTTACATTTATTCACGAATAATAAAAGCTACATATTATAAAATCCATCAAATATAGCACATAATAAAATATTAGAAAGAAAATCTGCAAAAGTAGTGGCCTAACTGCAGTTGGCAAGTTGTCATTGTATGCTCAAAAGTCCACATCCAATCCGGCAATTCCTCAATTAACAATTAATTCTCAATTAAATTAATAATTACCCCAAATATTAAGTCAAATTCTCTTGTATGTTTTTTGTGGGAAAATTATTTTGTACTATGTTACGACAGTCTACATGCGAAGACGTTTCACCGAATCTTCCAATACGAGTTTATTTTTTTTGAGGGGCCAATTTGAAAGCTTTTAAAATTAAATAAACTATAAATTATTCCATTTGGTGATTAATGTTCATAATTATTCGTAATTAATCAAATTAATAAACCCTCTCCAAACCAAATTCTTCGTCGGTCATCTTCACACCTCCAGAAACACGCACACCACGCGAAATTTCTCTCCTTTTTTTCTGCTCTCTTCAGCAATTAAGCATTTATGCGAGGTTTAAGCTTCATGATTTTTTGAGCTCTTTTTGAATTATTTTTTCTGTGTTGACGATTTGTGCCGAATCTGAGCCGTTGAATTTGACGATTCCACCACCAATGCAACTCAGACCCCGTCAATTTAGTCCATCTGTTTACCCCTTTCTGAGCCCTAGTAGATCCGTGTAGAAATTTGTCGGTACTCGATTGGATTTGGAGATTATAAATTTTCTGCGGTTCAATCGGGGTTTTGTGAATTGAATTCGGTTGAAGATGGTGGCGGCGAAATCTCAGGGGCGGCTGTTCACGATCGGGCTGGTGGCGTCGTGGTACTCGTCGAACATTGGGGTTTTGCTGCTGAACAAGTATTTGCTGAGCAATTACGGGTTCAAGTACCCGATTTTCTTGACGATGTGCCACATGACGGCGTGCTCGTTGCTCAGCTACATCGCGATCGCGTGGATGAAGATGGTGCCGATGCAGACGATAAGATCTAGGGTTCAGTTCATGAAGATCTCGGCGCTCAGCTTGATCTTCTGCGCTTCCGTTGTCAGCGGCAACATCTCGCTCAAGTACCTGCCCGTGAGCTTCAATCAGGCGATTGGCGCCACGACGCCGTTTTTCACTGCGGTGTTTGCGTACTTGATGACGCTCAAGAGGGAAGCGTGGTTGACTTATTTTACATTGGTTCCTGTAGTTACTGGAGTTGTCATCGCGAGTGGGGTATGTCTGTTTCCTTTGATTGAATTGTGGTTTGTTTAATTTGGTGTTTGTTTTCGTATTTCAGTGTCTCTTGATACGGGTACCTTTTTCTATTGATTGATATCATTGTGTTAATTGAGCCTGATTGCGACTGCTTGGGGTTGATTTGTTGCAATCCACCTGTTAAAGAATTGTTCTGCTAATTTAGGTTGTGTGTTTGATTAAATGCCCCCCTTTTGCATTTTGGGAAAAAGGGCTTCCTTTGTGTTCCAGCAAACTGATGTTCATCAATTTTAGGTGCTTATTAAGTAGTTCATGTATTAAAGCCATATAAGTAGTTCATGTACTATGTATTCTAATGTCCTCGGCACACTGCTCCCAAGTTTTCTATTTTACTATGTGCCGGTGAAACTCAAATTCTTTTCTGATTGACTTCCTCTTTGATTGGTGTAGGGTGAGCCTAGTTTCCATTTATTCGGGTTTATCATGTGTATTGGTGCAACAGCTGCAAGGGCACTCAAGTCAGTGGTTCAGGGTATTTTGCTTTCTTCTGAAGGGTAAAAAAATTTCTACACTCAGGCAAAACTATATATTCTTGTGAATTTATCATAGGGCTAAGTTACTTGTGTGCTATATTATTACTTTTGTAATCTGAAAGTCCTCTTTCTGTCTGAAGGGAAAAGCTGAATTCTATGAATCTGCTCCTCTATATGGCTCCTATAGCTGTAGTACTTCTACTTCCTGTAACACTCCTCATGGAAGAAAATGTTGTTGGCATCACATTGGCCCTAGCAAGAGAGGATTTCAGAATTATTTGGTTACTGCTGTTCAATTCCGCGCTTGCATATTTTGTAAATTTGACAAATTTTCTGGTCACGAAGCACACCAGTGCCCTCACTCTTCAGGTACTTCTTTCCCAGTAAACCTACAGTCCAGTTCGTGGCGATAATGTTATAAAATCAATGTTTTTGCTTATCTTATGCCAAAGTACTCTTGTTGGGTTGAATGTAGTAATTTCACTTGAATTAATTTTGACTCTTGCTGCTTTGTGCTCGTGTTCTTTGTGACAGATCTTTGTTCTCGAGTATTACCAATTTGTAAAATCTAATATAGTCTCCTATTTAAAAAAAAATGAATTGAATTGGGAAGTCGATGCGAGGGTCGGAATAATTGCTGTGTTTGAAGGAGAATGAAATGACAATAAGATATGTCCCTCCATGTGCGTCCTGTGATTGTGTGAAATTTGTGCATATCCTGTCGACAGCATTTTTGTGCATTTATTTATTTTAACCAGAGAATAATATGCTCGAGGTTGGTTTGTACCAGTTATACTCCTTTAATCTAAATCTCTGCATTGTGAGTTATCCATTTATTATCCATAGAAATCTGCATTTGGCAATATTCACTCCTTCGTATGCCTGTTTAGTTCTGTTCAGTGCTGTCGGAAGCTATTTCTGTTAGTCTATAGTTTAATGTTGAGGGTCTTTTGATGTAAAAATGAAATGTTGACCTGATCATCTATGAAAAGTTTGTCACTGGAATGCATATGTGAATCTCGAATATGCTATATGGAATCAACCAGTGAAACATTTGGAGGAAGTCTCGTAAACGTCTTTCAAATGTATAGAAAAGCCTTGACTAGTCTGAGGTATTCTAGGGTAGAACAACGTTATTGGTGGATTCATTTGCTCAATCTTTTCGAATCTCTTGTTAAATTATCTATACTATTGAAAAATCACAGAGAACAAGATTGGTAATGTACAAATGTTGTTTTCATTACTTTGAAGTATCTCTGTTAGAACATCATGATATATTTTTACATGACATAGTTGTTGCATTTATCACTTTATGATTACTAGATTGCTTGTTGATTATGATGGGGAAACCATGGTTGCTGACGAAATTGTGGGTTCCTTCAGGTCCTCGGAAATGCTAAAGGGGCAGTGGCGGTTGTAGTCTCCATATTAATTTTCAAGAACCCCGTCTCTGTCACTGGAATGCTTGGATATTCACTGACAGTCTTGGGCGTTATCCTGTACAGTGAAGCCAAGAAGCGTACCAAATGAAGGAACGCGTAGACTTTGAAACCATTACCTTCTATGTTGTGATATGAAAAGGTGATACCATCTGATAGACGCAAGTTCAGTGAGTATCGGTGCTGTGCTGTGGGCGTATGAAAAAGACCCTTTTTTGGCCGGGAAGGCGTGGGCGAGGGCTCCAAACTGTACCAACAAACCAACACCTCAATAGCTGTGTAGGAGTTTTTATTGCATTCGGTCTCGGTTACTAAATCAGATCCTTTTTTTTTTTATCACTGTATTCTTTCCTCGACTCGACAACGCTACATGTTATTATAATTCTTTTGAGATCATCAATTAGTGAAAAGAAATCAAAGTTCTATAAATTTGTGGCCTTACATATTTCATTAGGGTTCAATTGTCTCATTCTTGCCATGGATCCAATCTCGTCTGCTTTTGAGTTAGTAGCTGTTCTAATCAGATCCTTTAATTATTCCAAATAATTAAAGAACTTTATCTATTGGAGCAAGGGGCGGACGACGAGCGACTCCTGGAATTCGGCGGTGGAAGGTGGAAACGACGTCGTCATGATGTCGAGCACAGTAACAAGAGATTGAAGGTTTCTGTAGCTGCTGACCAAGAAAAGAAGCAAGATGGTGAGCAAGAAAATCTTGGAGAGAAAGCGTGGTCCGAAAAAGAAGACTCTATGTTGGAACAGGAATTACACAAATGGATGAAAGGAGTCTTCCAAGAAATCGCATCTGAGGTTTTCCACGATAATGTGTCTGCTACTTTCCTCGCACAGGTAATCTTGAAACTTAAGGTGCGATCGCTTGATTAATGTTGCTGAATTGGAAAGTAATTCTTAAGATTTCTGTTTAAATAATCAGAAGTTTGTGATGATTTTCTGTTTGGGTTTTGAGCACTGTTATTGAATTGACAACTTGTCAAGTTTGATTCATTTGATTCTTTTATTTCTTTTTTGTGAATTTCGATATTGCTGTTAGAATGATATGAGCTGCCAATTCTCTCTGAAATTCGAATTCACTGTTACAGAAATGGTCCTTAATTTTAACTTCGGGTTCAGCCTCAACACGGGGCAGCCCCATGGACAGGGCTGGCCCTGAGGGCGGGCGGTCATGGGCGACGGCCCAGGGACCCAAAGATTGAGGGCCCAATTTTTTTTAATATATCTCATTAATTATAGGCTTTATGTATACTAAACAATATTAGATAACATAATTTATTGTCAAAAATTCAAAATTCAATTTAAAATCAATTTCAAATTAATTTGATGATAATTTTGTAACATAATTTTGAGGGCCCAAAAATTTAAATATATCTCATTAATTATAGACTTTATATATACTAAAAATATTAGGCAATACTCCAAATTGTTTTATCAAATTTATATTATATTAAAACTTCAAAGTTCAAATTGAAATGTAAAATTATGCTGGCAATGCCAGTTACTACTTAGGGTTAAATGCATGTAATATCATAAACTTAGGCCGAAATCCAAATTTAGCACGGACTTCAATTTGCCCAATTTATATGGCTAACTTTACTCCGTGTCCAAATTTAACACCGATTTGTTTTCCGGTAGAACTACGTGGCAATGACGTGTCTTTCAAATGACACATCATAATATATAACTTAAAAATGTCCAATTTAAATGTGTAACTTTACTTCGTGTTCAATTTAAATGTGTAACTTTAATCTATGTTCAATTTTAGCACCGAATAGAGATAAAGATAGAGAGAGAGAGAGACAAGCATGGTCAGAGACGGCATGAGCTCCTGCTGTCCAGTCGAGAGCAGGGGAGGCAGCGGTGGTTCAGAGCTGTTGCTTGTCCGGCGAGAGAGAGCGGCGGTGAGGACGGCAGCCTGTGGCTGGATGGCCGCGATTTAGGTGTTTGAAGTTGGGGATTTAGGGTTTAAGGGAAAAGGGCAGCGGCGGCCGAGAGAGACAAGAGAGGTGGCGTCGACCGGCCGCGTTACAGTCGTCGGAATCGTCGCCGGAGGTCGCAAAGGGGGAGTCGGCGACGCGAGCTGTGCATCGTGCATGGAGGATGAGAGGCACTCGCCAACGGGAAGAGGAAGAGGTGTTGGAGGAGAGGAGTAGAATTCGGCAAGCAAAACGCAGCGTTTTGCTCGCCGGCCGGAAACTTGTTCCGGCAAGCCACGTCATTGACACGTAGGATTCAATTTGGGAGAAGAAAAAAAACGGTGTTAAAATTGGACACGGGGTAAAGTTAGCCATATAAATTGGGCAAATTGAAGTCCGTGCTAAATTTGGATTTCGGCCTAAGTTCATGATATTACATGCATTTAACCCTACTACTTACTAACAGACTGTTCTAAAATGAGCTTCTCAAATTTAAAATTGTTGAAAACGTATTTGAGATCGTCAATGTCCCTAAAGAGATTGAATGATTTGACAATATCTATATACATATATAAAAGCTCAATCACTTAAAAAAACAGTAAGTTATGTTTTCCTGCCAAAAATCACCTTACTATTTTTGAAAATAATTTTTTCTTTCAAATTTTTTTATCAATCTACTCTAGATAATAATAATAATAATAATAATAATAATAATAATAATAATAATAATAATAATAATAATAATAATAATAATATAAAAATCATACAAAAGCGTACTAAAAATTTAATAAATGTAAATCATACTTGAAATTCTATTTTTAAGAGATATATATATATATATATATATATATATTAAGCTAAAGAGTTCTAAAATGAAAAAATATAAGTTTAATCTTAGTAACTGCATTAAATTGTTATAATAAAAAATATAAATATAAAAATAATACCATATAGTAAAAAATATAAAATAAAAAAAAACATAATAAAATAAACACAATTTAAAATGTAATGATTCTTGATCATGACAAATTTTAAATTTCATCTTTGCTAGGTTGTATTTGTTAATTTTATCAAAATACAAATTTTAAAATTAAGCTATATTATTCATTATATATAGTACTGTGTATATTTCAGTATAAATTTTGTATAAGTTATTTTAATATAATGTGTATATATTATATCATCTTTAATTTTGTCATGTATGAACGAAATTAAAATTCATGGCAAATTCATGAATGAGCTAAAGTTTATGTATTTATATTGCAACTTTATATAGTTGAACAAATAGCAAAATTCACTAATAGTTTGTGGATTTACAGTCAATTAACGCCTAAAAAAATATTATGAAATGCAAATCAGTAAAAAGTAATTAAAAGTTCCAAAACACCTTTCAAAATTAATAGAAAATTTGAAAGAAAAATATCTAGATATTTTGGTGGAATTTTTTTAAATAGATAATAATAATCGTTAGTTAAAAAAGTTTTGTCAAGATCTTGGTCATTCATTTTATATCCTCCAATTATAAGATGGATTTATATTCATTTTAATTCTATTATCTTTATTAAGAGATTTTAGATAACATAGATTTAACAATATCGTAAATGATTTTGCAAGTAAAAATGCTAGATGAAATCATTTTTTATAAGTAATGGAAAATTTTATTTTTAATATATTGATGTGCTAATATATTAAGGGCCAATTTTTATAATTTAGCCCAGGCCTAATTTTTTTCAGGACCGGCCCTGCCCATGGATATGTCGCCTCCTGGCTCAGCATCAATGGCAATGGGCAGCCCGATGGATATTTCTCCTTCGGGTTCAGCTCAACTGCACAGGGCGACCCGATGCTGACCTCCACAGCTGGATCAGCCTCAACTGCACGGGGCACCCCATGGATACGTCGTCGTGTAATACTATTTTTTTTTTCAAGTAAAAAAAATAATAAAAAAATAACTTTTCAAAATTTAGTTATCAGTTATAAAACGCTCTTCCCTCTCAAAAAAAGTTATAAAACGCTCTTCACTCTACTCTTTTCTTTTGATAAAGCTCTTCACTCTAGTCTTAGTTCTGTCTCCGCACTAGACTCTCAATTCTCTCTCCGCACTCGATCTTAATTCTCTCTCTCCTTTCGACGTAGACTAATGGCCGATGATGACAATGCTGCTACTTCAAAGAAACGCCAACACTCGGATGAGGCAGGTCATGATGTCAGCGATGCTGGCAGTAACAAGAGATTGAAGCTTGCTGCTGCTGACAAAGGAATGAACGAAGAAAATCTTGGAGATTTCGCATGGTCCGAAAAAGAAGATGTCAGCGATGCTGGCAGTAACAAGAGAATGAAGCTTGCTGCTGCTGACAAAGATTCGGTCAAACACTTAATTAATGAATATTATACATGTATTCATTTTAATTAATGAATTAATGATTAAAAAGATTCGGTCAAACACTTAAAAATAATGAAATATTGAAACCACAAATATTGAAATACTGATAACACATTAAAAATAAAAGGAAGACGAATAAAAAAAGATTCAATGATATCGGTTAAAAAACTACCGAAAATAAAGAGATTTGTTTTGGATTGAGCCTTGAACATAATTAATTGCATAATTAGACAAGTTAATGACATAACTGACGGAAATGATCTAAACCGCTAGATCTAATAAATACAAAGGCTAAGATTAATTCTTTATTATCAAAATATATGTGATTCTCTATGGATCCATTCTCCCATAATATATATCTATATCTATATCTATACTATATTAAAAATGGAGTTTTCGATTTCAAATTGACGAGGACTGCAATACCCATCAGTGTTGTGCTTAGTAATACAAGGATATTTTACATGATTATTGTTATTATTATTATTATCACAGAAACTAACCAGCGCAGATCTAACTAAAGACTTGGGATAACAAATGAATACGAAGAGCCAGCGCAGTCGAGAAGCGCCTGCACAGTCAAAGATACCAGAAGTTTCCGCGCAGCTTAGAGGCAGCTCTGCCAGAGTGCAGCGCTACCAGATAGCCCTGCCAGAGTGCAGTGCTACCAGCCCTTCCAGAGTGCAGCGCTTCTAGAGTCAGACTTACCAAAATGCAGCCCTGCCAGAGTGCAGAGCTTCCAGAGCCAGACCTGCCAGAGTATAGCGCTACCATAGCCAGTCTTGCCGAGAGCGCAGCTTTTCCACCGAGTTGGGCTTCACTTCTCTGTTTCGTGGGCTTTAGGGTTAGGAGCCCAGCTTTGCCACCGAGGGGATTTTTCCAGCTTTTCCCGGAGTCCTCTCCGCGGGTTTTTCAGCTCTGTTTGGTGTGCTCGGAGAGAGTCTCCAGCTCTGTTCGGTTCTTCAGCCCTGATCGGGTCATTTAGTGCATAGCTCTACTCGAGTCTCTATTGCAGTTCTCCAGCTCTGTTCGGGTTTGCGTGATGGGATTTTTTCAGCTCTGTCTGGAGTCTTCTCTGCGGGACTATCAGCTCTGTTTGGTCTGCTCGGAGGGAGTCTCCAGCTCTGTTCGATTCTTCAGCCCTGATTGGGTTTAGTGCAGCGAGTTTCCAGCCCTACCCAAGATTTTTTTCGCGACACGACAGGGAACTTCCAGCCCTACTCGGGACTTCTAGGGGGAGATTGCTGCAACAACAAACCCTAACTTGTGTTAATGGCTGTAACTTCTAGGGGTTCTAATATCTATAAGTTTTATTTATTTTACTAACTACCATCGAATAATATATAATTTTTTTTTTATATATCCACGAAGTTAATCCATAATATATATCTATATCTATATTAAAAATGGAGTTTTCAATTTCAAATTGATTTCAAATTAATTTCAAAATTGAGTGGTAATTTTGTAGTTAATTAGAATAAAATTGAAGGTTTATTTATAAGCTATACATCTTTTTTTTCTTCTTCTTTAATTTCCTGTTTTTCTAAATTATTTCTTTTATAAAATCATGAAATTCGACTAATTATAAAATATTTGATATGCATATCAAATTAAGATCATGACAAGAACTTTAATTTGATATATGTTACGTGAATATTGGATTTAAAATATAAAAAGTATATTTATTTAAAGATTAAAACTTAAAGAAAATTCTCTCTCCTCTCTCCTCTTTTTTTTTGAATAATTTTTTTTTCAATTATCTTTTAACTTATATTGTTTTTTTTTTGTCACAATATCATTTTTATTAATATGAATTATTCTTTATTATTTTTATATTAAACTAAAATATATTTATTTTAAATTACATTTTTAACTATATTTTGAATTTTTATATAATAATCAAATGATAATCAATTTTATATATATAATAAAATATAAAAATATTTTTCGTGTGTCGCACGAGTGAAAATGCTAGTTATATTAAAAAGGGATTTTTCAATTTCAAATCAATTTCAAAATTGAATGGCAATTTTGTGGTTAGAATAAAATTGAAGGTTTATTTATAAGTTATACATCTTTTTTTTTCTTTTTCTTTAACTTCTTATTTTTCTATCTTAAGAAATGCTCTTATTTTAGCCATATATATATATATATATATATATATATATATATAAAGTATCTCAATTTCTAGCACTAGCAGGTATGATTAAATATTCGATATTACAATATAAATTAATCAGCTTACAATCTTCCAAGGAATTTTGTTCTAGTTTTGATTTATTGAATTATATGACTTTGCTTTTGGTTTATATGAAAATATTTTATAAAATATCATTGTTTTGTATTTTGTTTCACAATATGAGATTTTCTCTCTCCCTTTCCAACTCTCTCATTAATATAATACTTAAATTTATTTATCTTTTCCCCTTTTAAAATACTCTTTAACATCTAGGGTTTGCATCTATATATGTCTATCAAAGAGGACCTACACGGCTGCTGCAATTATTATTATTCTCAGTATATTCAGAGAGTGTTTCGTGCATCTTCTTAGAGCATACCGTTCGTGCTTTTCAGCGTGGATTGAGCAGCAATCACGTTAAGGAAGTAAGTTTTATCTTACTCTGCATAGTTCACGTAGGAGAAGGTTTGGGAAGATATAGAGGCTAGAAAGATCGAGTCTTCGCGTGTAAGTCCTTTGTATATCTTATCATCTCTAGTGAACTATTTGAACTGGGCGTGGCCCCCTAGACGTAGGTGTTTTATCACCGAACTGGGTAACCATTGTTGGTGTTCTTGTGTTCTTTATTTTTCTGCACGAGTTTCATTATTAGTCTCTTTAAGAGTTTTGACTGTGTGGTTGTGGGAGATATATTTTACTTGGATAGGTACAATTTCAGTCTCCATATTAATTTTCAAGAACCCCGTCTATGTCACTGGAATGCTTGGATATTCACTGACAGTCTTGGGCGTTATCCTGTACAGTGAAGCCAAGAAGCGTACCAAATAAACTATACCAACAAACCAACACCTCAATAGCTGTGTAGGAGTTTTTATTGCATTCGGTCTCGGTTACTAAATCAGATCCTTTTTTTTATCACTGTATTATATTCTTTCCTCAACTCGACAACGCTACATGTTATTATAATTCTTTTGAGATAATCAATTAGTGAAAAGAAATCAAAGTTCTATAAATTTGTGGCCTTGCATATTTCATTGGGGTTCAATTGTCTCATTCTTGCCATGGATCCAATCTCGTCTGCTTTTGAGTTGGTAGCTGTTCTAATCAGATCCTTTAGTTGTTCCAAGTAATTAATGAACATTATCTATTAGAATTCATATCCTTAATTATGATACATATTGCAAAATGGGGGTTACTTTCCAATTATATAGTAAACTGATTGAAATGTAGAAAATTTAATAGGGGAAGAGAGATAATTAAAATCTTATATTTTGGAGCAGGACCAAAAGCTTAAAACATTTTATATTTTGGAAAGAAGGAATTATTACTTTTGTCTTTCAAATTATTCTCTCTCTCTCTCTCTCTCATAAATATGGCAATCATAGTTTTATTCACTCTAAATCTACACTAGAAAAAGCTAGTTAAAGTCTGAACTCCCTTAATTTTACCCTAAAACAGAGTTTTGCAGTAACCTTTAGTTCATCCATGTTCAAACATGACTACTCAAAGAGTAAAATAGTGCAAAAAGCAATACTATAAATTAAATATCCAACCACTTTCTCTAAAAGCAAGTCATACATACAAGCAATCTTGAAACTGAAGACTTGAATATTTCAAATGATGCATTAAATTGAAACTAAATTCAAATCAATGACTAGAACAGAATCTACCAGATTCCCATCAAAACTATTATCAAAATGTAGGCATCTTATCCAATTTCTTGATCAATTAATAGAATGCATAGAAATTCACAGAAATAATGCAGAGATATGATAAGAATCTCAAGCTGGTAAAGCAAATCTCATTGGCAGCTCATCATTCTAACAGCAATCCAAATTCCCCCCCAAAAAGAAAAGAATCAAATGAATCAAACCCAAACAGAAAATCGTCACTAACTTCTCATTACTTTCCGATTCAGCAACACGAGCAGAAGGCAAGCTAGATTAATCAGGCGATCGAACCTTTTATCAAGATTCCGCGGCGCATCGGAGAAATGGACCCTGTACTTCATCGTCATGTTAGGGTACATGATCCCCCATTGTTTCCCTCCGGCGGCGCGGCCACTCATCGACGCATCACTGTTTGTACCATTCGTATTGTTGAAGGTACTCTTCTCATCAAACAGCTCGTAGACATACGCCTCCGCCGCCCCTTCCTTCCTCAGAGGCGTTCCCAATCCAGATCGCAGATGCCTCAGTAGCCCTCTCAGGTACATCTCGGCGTAGTTTCCGGCGTCCTGCGCCTCCGGCTCGCTCGGCCACCCGGTCTCCGTCACGATCAACGGCACATTCTCCTGCCCTGACACCGCCATGGCGGCGACGATAGCGTCGACCATCATGTCGAACAAGTTCCGGTATCTCACTCCGGTGACCACGTCGTCGCGGAAATTGAACGGATGCTCCTGAAATAGAACGAATCCGACCGGAATTTCGGAGTTGATTTTGAAGATGTTGTAGGGGTAGAGGTTGATGAGGAAGGAGGAGTTGGTTTCGTCGAGGAACTGGAGCAAGGGGCGGACGACGAGAGATCCGATCGGCTCCTGGAATTCGGCGGTGGAAGGGGGAAACGACGTCGTCATGATGTCGATGAAGGAGAAGGTGGTGGAGACGGAGATGGTGCGGATGCCGAGGTCGAATAGGGCGAGGCGGAGGTTGCGTATGGCCGGGAGGAGGGTGGTGGAGGGGTCGGCGGTGGGATCGGAGGCGGCGGAGGTGGTGGTGATGACGTCGGAGCCGGCGGAGATCAGGGAGATGCGAGTGCGGGGGTGGTAGGGGAGGACGTGCGAGCGGAGCCAGAGGGCGGCGGCGGAGCGATTGGCGGCGAAGGAGGGGATGAGGTGGTTGGGGACGGTGAGGAGGAGGGTGATGTTGGTGTAGGCGAAGGCGCGGACGGCGGCGGGGGACGGATCGAGGAGGCGGACGGCGGAGATACGGAGGGATTGGAGCGTGGAGACTACGCGTTCAGGCGGGGGGAGGTTGGGGGCGGAGGGGTTGTACGTGACGCCTATGGTGGTGGCGGCGGCGGCGGCGGAAAGGAGGAGGAGGATGGAAGTGATGAGGTGGAGAGAAGGCATTTTCGCGTGTGTGTTTGGGGGTTTAGAGGTGATCAATGGCGGGTTTAACCGCTATTTTGCAGTCATATATATACTCCCTCCAACAGCACGCTAACCGCTATTTTGCAGTTATATAAATTTACTTTTTTTTTTTTTTTTGTATAAACAGAATATCCAAAAATCTCTCTATCTGCTTCAATAACACAAAAAGCTGTTTGCGGCAGTGAAGATTGCATGTGATGAATTCTTGATAAAACTGGTTAAGAAGAAATGATTGCCTTCTGCTCGTGTTGCCGAATTGGAAAGTAATTCTTGAGATTTTGGAGCTTGTGTTTAAATAATGAGAAGTTTGTGATGATTTTCTGCTTGGGTTTTGAACACTGTGATTGTTCAGAGAAGTTCACTAGTTTGATCCATTTGATTCTTTTTTTTTTTTGTGAATTTGGAGCAAATCCTGTACCATAGCCATAGGGAAATTATTATCACTTACCACCGTTTCATCATTTGATACATTGGATTCCACGTATAATTAATGTAATTTTTGGATTCCAACTGGTACAAAACAATAATCAAATTTATCCCACTAAGCATGACCCAATTTCATTTTTGGTTTGTCCCACGAAGCTTGACTTGTTTCTAAAAATGACAACAAATTTATCCTTTATTCATATTTTAACTTTTTCACATATCACACTTAACACGCAAAATACAAATTTCTTAATTTCTGTGCTGAAAAGAAATGAGTCATGCTTCATGGGACGAAGGGAGTACTAATTAACCTACTTATTAGTTATTACTGTCCTCATAAATGAATATAGGGCTAACTGCTAAGTATTTCCTTGTGTATATATGTTTTTTGTAAAAACGACTCGCTCCATTCACTCCGGATGTTTGGTTTGGTTGGCCGAAAATGCTCGACCATGGAATCACCATCCACATTATATAAGAAATTGCATATATGGATTTTGAGAGAAAGAGAGAATGATGAAGAAATACAGCAGTAGCGTTGTAGTTATTTTGGGAATGATGGTGATGGGTTTAGTAGGTGGTGATGGTGATGGGTTTTGCGAAAAAGGTAGCATCTTGGGTTGGATTTAGTAATTAATTTCACTTGAATTAATTTTAATTCTTGCTGCTATGTGCTCAAGTATTACCAATTTGTAAAATCTAAGCTAACCTTTAGTCTCCTATTCATCTTTCAAATGTATCTATGGATTTTAATATTGAACTGATTTTTATTGATTTCATTCAAAAAATACACATGAATAAATCCGGCCTCAAACTAGGAGAATTCGGAAATCTTTAAATTTCAGCGTCGGCTAGGCTCCAGCGGCAGCGGCTTGAAGAAGCCAGCGCTGGCTGGGCTCCAGCGACCGCTGCGCGAAGTATTTATGGTTTGATCCCTAATTCTGCTAATTAAAGTCCACTATGAGATGTCCCCCTAAATTAATTTCTAATCTAATTTACCAATAATTTATTGCAATACGACCTGTTCGTGTTCGTAAATTGGAAATTGTTGTCAAGTACACAGACACAAATGCATCACCTTTTGTACTTGGTAATTTTGATGAATATTTGTTTATAAACAATTCTTGTTTCCGGCTTCAGCGAAAGAGGCTATAGTTGACAGCAGTCTAACCAACGATCGTTGGATATTAAATCTTATGAAGCCAGCGGTCGCTGGCACCCAGCGATCGCTGGGCGCTGGGTCCAGCGCTCACTTAAAGCCAACGAGCGCTGGGATTTTTGGTTTCAAATCCGTAAAAATCACGTCAAATTCTTGTTAAAATCCGTTCAAAATCTGTGCTGATTCATATTTAGAATTCCAAAATACATGAAGAATCTGTGTGAAATCTGTAAATTTTTAAAATCCAGAGATTTTAAAAATCTACAGAATTCCTGAACAAATACACTCCCCTTAGTTTAAAGTTAATGCATAATTTGAAATAAATACACGTTTCAGAGGTACTGGGATATCCTCAAGGAAAAAGATGCTGATAAAGTTGACTACGCGACTCCTATGAATAAAACCGGGTCTAGGACTGGTTCTCCCCTTGGCTCGCCGCCCAGTGTCGACGACCCTGTTCCGATGTCCGTTGAGACCGGGTCTCCTGGTTCTTCCGATGGCTCGCCCAGTGTCAACCAAGGTCCAGTTGCTCTGTCCATTTCGCGTTCATCTGTCGGTTCGTCGCCCACTCGTTCTGTTGGCTCGCCCAGTGTCGACCAAGACGACAATGCTATTCCTGTGCCCATTTCAGGTGGCTCGTCTGTTAGATCCTCATCGATCGATTCTTCGTCAACGGGTTTCTCGTCGACCGGTTCTTCAGATAAGTCTGCACCATAAATGTAATGCTCTGTGTCTTGAATCTCTACTAATACAAAAAATTAACTATTGAAAACCCCCATTTTTTATTTATGTAATTTTTTTAAAGGATATGTTTTTATTTTTGATGACAATGATAGCATGTAAATTTAAATGTGTATTCGTGCGTGTATTCATGGATGTAATTTTTTTAAAAAGATATCATTTGAAATCTTTTTTTATTTTTTCATTATTTTTTTAAAATTAATGAAGTTTAGTTTGAAGTAAATTGTGTTATTTAAATTTGTAATTTCTTATTTTCGGATGTAGTATGAAGATGAAATTATTTTATAGTTGAAGCCTTATCAAATGAATGATCAAGATTTTGACAAACGCTTTTTTATCTAATGACACTATTATCATTTTAAAGTTTTCACCACAATACCTAGATATTTTTCTTTCAAATTTTCTATTAGTGTAGAAAGAGTTTTTGGAACCTTTAATTATTTTTTATAGATCAATATTTTACAATATATTTTTTGAAACGTTAATTGGCTGTAAATTCACAAATTATTAGTGAATTTTGATATTTTTCCAATTCTATAAAGTTGTAATGCTAATACATAAACTTTAGTCAATTTCAGAATTTACCATGAATTTTAATTTCACCCAAATAAAAAATGACTTGACAAAATTAAAGTTGATATAATAAACACACATTATATCAATATAAATTGGTTAACCCATATTTTGATTAGATAATAAAATTTTAATTGGATTAATAAATTTTATTTGTAGAGATTCTATGTTGTTTTGTGTGATAAGCATATTATTTAATTTCATATTATCATTTAAACTATAGTAATTAGAGACTGTTTGTCTCCCTGTATATGTAGTTCGCGTTATTATGTTTGGATAGGCGGCGCAATATGCAGTGGCGGATCCACCTTGGAGCATGGGGGTGCAGCTGCATCCCTAAAAAAAAAATATAACCTCAAAGCAATATAAACTCAACTTAGAAACATTCAATATGTAGTCATTTGTAAAAATGGCCTGAACTTTAAAGTCATTTGTAAAAATGATATAAACTTTTAAAAATCCGAAAAATGACATGAACTTTGATATCATTTTTAAAAATAACACGAATTTAAAAAAAAATACAAAAATAATTTGAATTTTGAAAATTTGTAAAAATGGTATGAACTTTAAAAAAAATACAAAAAATAATTTAAATTATGAAGATTTGTAAAAATGACCTGAATTTTAAAAAATCTAAAATGACTCTATCTTTCATAATACAAAATCTAAAATGACCTGAAAAGTATGTGAAAATTCTGTCTGTGCGTAATATGAATTTTATGTATTCGAAGTTTAAAAAATTCGTGTTGACAATAATATTTTAGGAGAGAAAAATTATTCGTACGATGTTAAAATTCTTATGATAAGAGAATTAATTATCATACTTTATTATAAATATTCCAAGTGAATTTATAATTTTCACGTCAATGTCAGACTTTCCACGTTGTCATAATTCGATTCCGAAAGTGTAAGCTCATTCCCTTTTTAAACATTTGATAAAAATTGAGTCATTTTTTGTATTAATAAAGTTCATGCCGTTTTTACAAATGACTTCAAAGTTCACGCCATTTTTTTGTATTTTTTAAAGTTAATGTCATTTTTACAAATGACTCCAAATTAAGTTCAGGCCATTTTTACAAATGATTTCAAAGTTCAGTCTATTTTTTTGTATTTTTTAAAGTTCGGGCCATTTTTGCAAATAATTTTAAAGTTTAGGCTATTTTTTATATTTTTTAAAGTTCGGGCCACTTTTGCAAATAATTTTAAAATTTAGGCTATTTTTTATATTTTTTAAAGTTCGGGCCATATTTACAAATGACTCCAAAGTTCGGCCATAAACTACAATTAACCCTTTCAGTAATATATACTCCCAATATTCAAATGTATCAGGATTTGGAGAGACCAAGCTCCTGTCCTGTCCCCACCAGGCCTGTACTTGAGGGCATGCTCAACATGCTGCTGCATAGGGCCTCAAATTTTTGGGGGCCCAATTTTTTTATACTCTGTATATATATAAAAATTATTTTTGTTTAACAAATAGTATTCCAAAAATATATGCAGTAACTGAAAAGGCATTCTAAAAAAAGTGAATCAATAGGCTTATCTACGATCAATTATGTCGCAAGACTGGTTGAATGAGTTGGCTATGTTATCAATTGAAAGAAAATTGGTTGATCAGTTAGATTACACAAACTTGATAAATACATTTGCCTCTAAAACTGCAAGACATGTTGTATTTAGATAAAGTAAGAAATTTATCCCTATTTTGAACTTATTTTTATTGTATGTTCTATCAATATTTCATATTATTTATTTTTTCTCAAATTCTAATATTTTTGTCCTTTTTATCCTTGCTAGATATACAAAAAATTGTGTTTTGGTTAAATATTGTGGGGACAGATTGCATTCAATGCTGTTGCTATATATGGTGAACCATATTATAAGGTTATTTACATAGCTTCGTCTTATGAAAATTACTTTCTTCATTTAGATCATATCGTTAATGTTGAATTCTTACTAACTTATTTTTTCTTCTCTTTTGATTGAAAACACTTTTGAATAATTGGTTGAAAAAGTTTATGTTAATATATTATTGTTGTTTTGTTCGATAAAAAAATAAAAAATAAAAAATTATAAGGGCCCATTTTTCATTTTTTGCTTAGGGCCCTATGAGGTACAGGACCGGCCCTGGTACCCACCATGCCCGTATAAAAATACGTATAAGAAAAAAGGTGTAGAATACACAGAATACTGTATACATAATTACTATATATATTGCCGGCGAAAAGCAAAGCCAATCAGCGGCGCGGCGAAGCCAATCAGACGAAGTCGGGACACAGTGCCGGCGATTGAGAGAGGGAAGAAGCAAGAATATGGAAATTAATCCTAAATATTTTTATATGTGTGAAATTACTATATTACCCTTCGAAAATCACAACACGCGACCACCGCCCTCTGTTCCACCATTCACACACAGTCTCCTCAATTGGCTAAACACACAACGAGAACATGGCGTTTTTTGAGAGGGAATAAATTAATGAGCAAATCAAACTTGCCACATCAAGCTTTCATATAAAACACGACAATCATCATCAAACACAGCGAGTGATGTAACAGAATTATTGAGAGAAACAAACATGTCCTGTTACAAAGATGAAAATGGATGCATGCAGGTGTGCAGCAGTAACATTTGACAATGGAGACTACTTACAATCGGGTTTACAAGATCCCACCGTTGGCTTAGGTGGTGGATCCGATTGTGGAAATATTCTCCCCATGGAAGGAGGAAGGGGTGGCCCACCAGTAATGCCTCTCTTGGTTTCTGGAAAAGACGGCGGCGGCGGCGGCGGCGGCGGCGCATTTGGAATCCTATCCGAGAAAGAAACATCATTGGCGGAGAAGGGTTTTCTCACACATATTGAGAAATTAACTTGATGCGTAATCAGCAACAACGTCAAAATGAAATACTTCATCGGAATTTCTTCTGCAGCTGTTATGGTGGTTTGTATACTTTTTTTTTAGTTATGACAAATGGTGGTTTGTATACTCGCTCCCTTTTGCAGCCGTATCTGATTTTGGGTCGGTAAAAGTCGAAAGCCCGGTGGGTTCGGGCCGGGCTGGCCCCACGTGATAGTTGCTGCAATTGCAAGGATGTTGACATGTAATACATAAACTTTACACAGTTTTTGATTTTTTCCAAAATAAATAAAAATTTGTTTTAAATACATGAAAGTTTGTGTATTTAAAACACTTTTTTATTTGTTTTGGAGAAAACCAAAAATTGTGTAAAATTTGTGGATTTAAAACAAATTAACCCTTAAAAAAACAAGTGTCAATTTCGGAAGCCAAATGCAAAAACCAGTTTTAAATCATGTTGGGCTTTGTTGAAGGGGGATTTGAAATATTGACGTTGGGCTTTCTACTTCAAATTTATAGAGAGTTATTATGCCGTATGCGCATTTTTTTGTGTTATTAATTATCCAAATCTTTAGGCAAATTTAATTTAGGGGTACAGATAAAACAGTACATTTACAGATACATTTTATTATTTATTTTAAATATAAGATGCTATAAAAACAGGAGCAAAATTAAAGGCGAATAGAATTATCTAATTATTTCATTTTTCCAAATTAATAAGTGCAATAATAATATAAAAAAATATTTAAGAATTAATCCTTAATTTTTTATCATCTTCCAATCTTCTTCTTCTCTTCTGCTTCTTCTGTTTTTTCTTTTTTTTTTTGAACGGATGCTCCTGAAATAGAACGAATCCGACCGGAATTTGGAGTTGATTTTGAAGATATTGTAGGGGCAGAGGTTGATGAGGAAGGAGCAGTTTGGGGGTTTAGTGGTCGTTTGGTTCGAGTAGAGGAATGAAAATGGAATGGAATCAAATAAAGGAGTGAAATAGTAACAATAAACATTAATTTTATTGAGTGTTTGGTTTATCAATGGAAATGAATCATTAGTAAGGGGTTATCTTTCTTCTGTTTCCCCTCTATTTTGAGAGGTAACAAATTGGGTGATTGAATTACCTCCAAATAAGGGTAATGATTACCTTATTATCCAAACTAAACAATAAGAAATGGATTAATTAATTGATTCTCTTTCCAATCTTCAAAAACATTTAACCAAACATGGGCTTAGAAGTAATCAATGTTTAATGCGCATGTGCGTATGTTAGCGCGCCCAAATTCACTTAATACTGTTGGTTTATCAAAATAATAATAATAATAATAATTCAGTTATCAAAAAATTCAGTTATCAATTAAATTTTATATAAACCGCTCGACTCTACTCTACCTTCTCTCGATCTCTCTCCGCTCCACTCTAATGGCTGACGATGAGATGATAAAGCCGATTGAAGAAGTTGATATGAAAGTAAGGGTATTGATGAGGAGTAATATATGCGGAACAGAGGAATGACTTTACCAGGGGAATCACGGGGAGCAGCGAAATGGCTTTCATCAGAGGAGTCACACTCGCTAGAGGAATCATACTTGCCAGAGGAATAATACTTAACCAGAGGAAAGGTCCTTGCCAGAGGGAAGGCTTGCGCCAGAGGAATCGTCCACCTCACCAGTGAATCTACCTTTTTGCCCCTGACCACGCGGAGTGCATGTTCTTAGATAGAAATTTACTATTTTGCCCCCGTCCATGCGAGGAGCGTGTTCGGGGAGCGAAATTACTTTCTTATCCTTAGCTTGTATTCCTCTATAAATACTCGTGCATGCACACGTTGTAAGACTACGTTATCTTTTATTATCAAGCAGCAACTTTACTCTCGTGCTCAAAAATTCCGATTACTCTCTTTTGTCTTCTCCGATCAAAACTAGGTACAATTCACGATTCCCCAATAATTCACCGATTAAATAGATACCCATCCTTTTATGATTCACCAGGTATCATTTATATTACTTTTTTAATTGACATTGAATGTTATTTTTGATTTTTTTTATTGAATTGATCGTTATAGGGCGAGCAGAGTGAGCACACTAAGAAGAAACGCAATCATTCGGAAATGGCCGATGAAGCATCTCAGAATGTCATCAGTGCTGCTACGATGGCTGGCGAGCAGAGTGAGCACAGTAACAAGAGATTGAAGCTTTCTGTCGCTGCTGACCAAGAAAATAAAAAGAAACAATAACTCAAAGCAGACTCAGTGAATCTTGGATAGAAAGAATGGACAGAAAAAGACCACTTTAAGCTGAAACCAGAAGTAAACCAGCAGATGAAATCAGTCTTCTGTTGCCTCGCCTATTTAAATTTGTGCAATTAAATTTAAATGAAAAATACGAAACTCAAAACTAATATAATCAGGTCAGCTATTATGTCATCCCACTGCAACCTCCTTAACCCAATGTGGTCCCCCCTCTATCAGGTCAACTATAAGATCACCCCCACTGTGGATGCTCTTACAAGAGAAACTAACCAAGTTGCCCATAATTTAGCAAATTTTGCTACTTCGATTACTGATGTAATGATATGGAAGTCTAACATTTCGAGTTGACTTTCGCATATTGTTCATGGAGATTTAATATAATTTCTTATTTTTTCTAAAAAAAACAATCAATCGGATATTGCTTCAGTAGTTGATGAAGTGTGCTCAGTAGTTAATTGATGATTATCGATAGGGGTGAGCATTCGGTTATATGGTTCGGTTTTTGCTAAAACCAAACCAAACCATATTTTAGTTCGGTTTTAAAAAAAAAACCGAACCGAACCGAATTAACCGAACAAACCGAACCGAATTAACCGAAATTTTTATAATTAAAACCGAACCGAACCGAAAAACCGAATTAATCCGAAGAAAACCGAAATTTTCGAAAAAAAACCGAAAAAACCGAAATTTTCGGAAAAAAAACCGAAAATTCCAAAAAAAAATCTATAAAATTTAAAAAATATTAGAAGTTAGATATTATAAAATTATAATTAAAATATTATATATATATACACATATATTTATATATATATTATAAATATAATTCGGTTTTTCGGTTTTGTTCGGTTTTAAAAAATCCGAACCGAACCGAACCGAAAAACCGAAATTTTATGGAAACAAAAACCGAACCGAACCGAAAAACCGAAAAAACCGAACCATATTTTAAAATTTCGGTTTGGATCGGTTCGGCTATTCGGTTTCGGATTTTTTGCTCACCCCTAATTATCGATGTATGTGTTTTCTAATTTCTTATTTTCGAATGTAGCATGAAGATGAAATTATTTTATAGTTGGAGCCTTATCAAATGAATGATCAAGATTTTGGCAAAACTTTTTTTTATCTAATGACACTATTATCATTTTAAAGTTTTCACCAAAATACCTAGATATTTTTCTTTCAAATTTTCTATTAGTGTAGAAAGAGTTTTTGGAACCTTTAATTATTTTTTATAGATCAGTATTTTACAATATATTTTTTGAAACGTTAATTGGTTGCAAATTCATAAATTATTAGTGAATTTTGATATTTTTCCAATTCTATAAAGTTGTAATGCTAATACATAAATTTTTAGTCAATTTCAGAATTTGTCTTGAATTTTAATCACCCAAATAAAAAATGACTTGACAAAATTAAAGTTGATATAATAAACACACATTATATTCATAAATGGACAGATAAATTTGATCAAATTCAGCCAACAAACAATTAAAATTTCAAATCAAAATAATAAATGATGTTGCCCCCTTCCCCCCAAAAAATAAAAATAAAAAATTTACAACTGTAGTTTAGGTGGATTTTTTTTTATCATTATGTTATTATATAGATAAAATGAACTTTCAAATTCTAACACTATGAATAGGGTGAGAAAATTTAAAAATAATATTTTCAAAATCATAATTATTATACTCCCTCCGTCCCACCATTTTAGTCCCTTATTCCATTTTGAGATGTCCCAAAAAGATAGTCCACTTTTCTAATTACTATATAAAAATATTGTTTTTACTAAATTAACCTTATTTAATGCTTCACTTAAATGTGAAAAGAATGTGTGAAAATAATAAATAAGGGTATAAAAGATAAAAATATAAAAATTAAATGCATTTTCTTAATATGTGTGAAAAGTGGGAGGGGACTAAAATGGTGGGACGGAGGGAGTAACATTCTATATGGAATAAGTTAATTTAATTACACAAATTATATCATAATCATATACATCTAATTTGACTGCCATAATTTAATATATACCTATGCGTATGCGAATATCTACACTTATAAGATACGTGCTAGTTTTATATTTAAATTAATTACCTTTAAATAAAGAAATATGCAATTATCTACACAGATTATTAAAATTAAAATTGAAAATATATTAATTGATACTAAATTAAGTTGATTAATTGATTTAAACATAGAAACTATTTAAACAAATTATATATATATATATATATATATATATATATGTATATGTTAGTGTAAATAATAATTAAATTAATTTTTATTTTTTTAAAAAAATTGAAAGTTTGGGAGGGGCTTCAGCCCACCCTAGCCTCCATGTGGATCCGCCACTGCCCGGCAGTCGCGGGCCGCCACCACTCCAACCCTTCCGCCTTCTAAAATTTACAACCGTTCCATTCAGACGGTATTTCCAAAATCGGATCCACCACCAAAGCCAAGTCCACCATCTTGTAAACCCAATTGTAAATATATAGTCTCTCTAGCTATGTCAAACGTTTCTACTATTTTCATATTTGTCATACCATATGTTTGTTTTTCTTGATAATTATGTAACTTGGCTGTTGTCTTGTTTAAATAATTGAATTTAATTTGATATGCCAATTTTTGCTTACGGAGCAGCCACACCGTCCTACCTATTTAAAGTTTGAGAATAGGTCGAGGGCATTGCGGCACCCCCGATGCCTCTAACCGATGGGACTCGCACCCGATACGCCAAAAATAATTATATATATCACTAGTTAGTACCATTATATTGATGGTTAATATTATTTGCTAAAAATGAGACTGAGTTAAATTATTTATTTTACATTCTATAACGTCTTTAATTATTGTTATATAATACACATTAAATTTAATATTATACTCATTAATTTGATAATATTGATATTATGCACTATTTTAAATCAAAGACTAATATTTAAGTTAATACCTAATGATATTTTTACATAATTAAAATTCTTTAAAATAAATAAATGTATTGTGACCCGTGCATCGCACGAGAGTGCATACTAGTTATATCTATAAATCACAGCTGGAGAGGCAAACAACATTAGAAGAGTAGGTAAAATAAGATATGACAATATTAGTTATACGATCGACAAATTGATATATAGGCATGTTTGATAGCCCTAGATAAAGCAAAATAGATAAATAATCATGTTTTATCTAAGCGTTTGATAGCAATATTGATTAACAAGAAGACCCGCATTAAGCGAGAGGCCCGCTCTTATATCACTGTTCCACTAGGAAATATAATATCTCCTCCCTCCCTTGTAGTATTATTTATCAAGGCATTATTTATCTAAGTTTTATTTATCACCCTTTATCTCAATTTATATATCAAACACACCATATAGATTAAAAATAGAAAATGATAAAGTGAAGTGATGGTTCGGATGGAAGAAAAGATAATGTATCTCCAAACTCGAACCCAAAACCTTCAATCTTAGGCATTAACAACCACTCAACATTATGAGAGTTATGAATGAATATCGAATGAGTAATGTATAATTGATTGCCCATTTACTCCCTTTCCATAGTGGGCTTATTGGAGTGGCAGCCGAAATTGGACCTTCGTTGGTCTTAACTGGCAAGTCTTCGCGTTGGTCATATATATATTTCAAGATTTATTCCCAAGCCCAAGCATGATGCAATTGAATTGATGCATTAATCCGCTTATATATATATTTTCTAAACCAAACTTTATTATTCTATTCTATTCATATTCTTTCTGCTATTCATATGTCTACAACAATCAAGTTCTCTTCTCTTTACTTGTTTTTAATCTTCCTTTATATATAATACTCTTATTTTATGACATGACAAGTTATTTAAAGCATAAATTTTGTTGTTTATTAATTGGTTTAAGAAATCCCTCGGAATCCCATAGCTTCACTGCGTTGAGACTCTAATTGCACGGCCTTCCTCAAACGCTCCCATATACAGAAAGCAAGGCTTCAGATGAGCAGGCAGATGGGTGTAGCTCATTTTCAATATTCCCAAGCAATACTATGATGAATTCACTATTGAACTCAAGTTTTTCTCTATGTGCTCCCAATGAGTCAAGGGATTTTTTAGGACAATAACTTATGCTGATTTGGAAATTAGGACAAAAACTTTCGGACTGTCCTAAAAAACCCTCGAACTCTGCTCCCAATACTCTTGTGTGTGTGGTGATTTTGCCAAGAGACCCCCAATCACAACAATTGACAGAGGAAGTCCATTACACTTGTCCACGATTTTCTTTCCAATTTCTTTTAGTTCAAGAGGGAAATAATCACTTTCTTCCCCAAAAACAGTTTTGGAGAACAAATCCCAGCGGGGATCATCCTCCAAGAATCTCATATCAAGTGTGTTGGATTTGCTCAAGTGGGCAGCCAAGTTTGAGAGCCTAGTCGTCACCAATATTCGACTTCCATTGCCATCATAAGGAAAGAAAAACTTCATCTTATCCCACACCTCGATGCTCCACATATCATCCATCACAACCAGATATACCTTCTACCGAATAAATACTTGTGCAACTCTTCCCCTAATTCTCCCTCTCTCTTCTCTCTTACTTGAGAGAGAATCTCGCCAAGAGTTTCTCCTACGTTGTAGTTTTGAAACTGTAGCCCAGACACAGACATGGAAATGATTCTTGATAAGTGGATTTTCAAACACAGTTGTGGCAAGAGTGGTCTTACCGATTCCGGCCATCCCCACAATAGGGACGATTTGGCGATTGGGATCTCCTCCGACGAGCATATCCATGAGTTGAGGAAGCACATCATCAAGGCCCACCATGGGACTTTTCCTCTTCCGGGAAATGGATCCGACACGACCATGATGATCGGAGATGTTTCTATGCAGCTCACTGCAGCCTTCTTCTCTGCCTTCGTCTTGATCAAATCCATCTCTTCTATCACTTTCTGTAGATGTTGATGAAAGTGGGTGCAACTTGTTTGTTCATCATCGAGCTGAATATTACAGCCCTCGAGGAACCCTAGCATGAAGTTGAGCTTTTCAGTGAGAGATTGAACTTGTTGATTGGGGAGGGAAATTGGAGGAGAAGGATGAGCCTTGATATCATCTATAGTATGCATGAGAGAGACCAGAGCTGCATAAGCAGCCATGATCTCTAATCTCGTCTTAATTCTTGCAAAAATGCACAGACAATACACAGTGTAGTGTGAATCAAAATGAGAATTGGACCTTTTCCATCTGTAGATATGAAAAAGGTGGAGTGTTAATTTGTTAAATTTGAAAGATCATTTCACCATAAACTTGATATAGTATTGCAACTTGATGTTACAGATGCGTAATCAGTTAACACGACAGGCTGGTTTAAGTTTGACAAAGCATACCTACATTATTGGTTTAACAATTCGTCGTTGAAATCAATTAATAACTATTTTATTTATAATAGAGGCAAATATTAAAATAACTATTTTATTTATCTAAAAGTTAATTGTAACCACAATAATAATAATATATTAATTATAAACACTCTTACCAAAATACCCTTTATTATTTTATTTTAAAAATTATCAAAAGTTTAAAATTTTGAAACCAAAAAAAATATCGGCTCCTTCCCACCACCGAATCATCCGCCTCTACCAACCCAAGCCCCCCTTCCCTCTGCTACAGCTAGCTCACCGCCGCTTCCATCACCACCGTCGTCGACACCAACTGCCGGCAACATCAATTTTTATACTCGAGCTCAAGCATGTGAAAGAAAAAATGTATGAGCTGCAAATGTTATGGTGTAATTACAGATAATGAAAGTTAGGGGAAATCAGATTCGTGAGGAAGGGGAAAGCTGGGTGGGGAGGGGGTTGTGTGTGTAATTACAGAGAATGAGGTTTGGGGGAAATGCGAGTCGGGGGGGCTTGTAATTTACAGAGGATGAAGTTTGGGGGAAATGGGATTCGTGGGGAAGGGAAAAAGGGTGGGGGCAGGTGATTTTGGATAGTTTGCGGATATTTCTTAAGTTTTTTATTTTCTTTCAGAATTTTTATTTATATATTCTTTAATTTATTTTTTTCTTTTTTATCACAATTTTACTAAGGGTAAAATAGTATATTTACATAAAAAGTTATTAGAATTGATATATTTTTATTTGTATGGTCATAATTAACTTTTTGTTAAGTAAAATGGTTATTTAGAGATATTAACACTTTATTTAATAATATGTCTCACGAGACACCAGAATCTTTTCAGGAAATTATGCGATTTTTTTTTAAATAACAAAACACTACTATTATTTTTTAATTAATAGTATAATTATGCTAAAAAGATTAAAAATTTAACGCGTATCAAAAAGCGAATTGGCACATCACACAACTAAAAATAAAAATAAAAATAAAAATAAAAATACATGCAACATGTTAAATATGAAACGAAAATACACATAAAACTTAACGAAGACATTAATCACCGTCGAAATCGTACCCACACATGCTTAACCAAGACGAATCGAAATAGAGATTGCAACCCAAGCAAATAGATATAAAAAAGGGAAGAAACGAGATGAGGGAGAGCGAAAGAGAGGAGAAAATCCTCTCATTTGATAGAGCTAATTGGTAAAACAAGACTTTTAATATTTTTGAAAAATATGAATATATGTTACCAAATTTGAAAAAAAAGATATTAGTTTCTATTTTTTACATTTACACTCCTATTTAATACATCAAAATGAGGGCTATAGCTTCCATCATGGCCAAAATAGAAGTGTAAATGTTAAAAATGAAAGCTATAGTCCTTATTTTTAAATTTCGTAACTCATAATCTTCATTTTTAAATTATGTAATATATAGTCATCTTTTTAAAAAACATTAAAATTACGATCCTATTTTAACAATTAGTTACCTTTTGACATTATAAAATCAAAAGTTTAACTTAAGTGTAGCATTAACAAGAGGATTTAGGGCATCTTTACGCATGCACTTTGTGTTTTATTTTCAACCCAAGCAAATAGATATTTTTCAATCTAAAAAATATGAAAGTTATACGCATGCACTTTGTGTTTTATTAAATTAAATGCAATATTTTGTGTTAAGATTGATTTAGGGCATCTTTACTTATCAGTTATCACATTTGATTTAGCAACTATGAATATAAATATATAATGATCCAACCGCGCGCCCAAGCCTTATACTGCCGTCAAAGGAATTCAACAACAAAATGTAAAGATAAATTAAGGGGGTGTTTGCTAATTAAGCTTATTCTAGATAATTTATAAACTACAAGAGTTTATAAAATATTTAGGAGCTTATAAAATATAAGGTCTCAAAAGTTTACATTTTATAATTGAGCTTATAAGTTAAAAAAAAATAAAAAATCTTAATAATTATAAAGAGAATTGAAAATTGAAGATCTAGAGATGAAATTAGAAGGGTATATATAATTCGAAATTAATAAACCATAGAAGGGTTATTTTTATACACACAAAAATTTGGGACAATCAGGTGTATCGTACAACAGGGTTGACTCGCACCCAAAATAGTATCATTTACACGTTCGGGTCAGAATGCGGATTCAAAATCAAGGTGCGAGTCAGGATCTGAATACAAGTGCAATCCGATTGTACGGTACATCCTATCCAAAACCACCTCTCTTATTTTTACATACGATGTGGTCATAATGAGAAGAAGAAATTTACTTCGAATTATAGACTAGATTGATAATAATATTGGTTGTTGTCGTGTTTGAATAATAAAACTACCAGCGTTTTAGTTAAAACGTTTTATGGCTTTGTACGGAAATTTGTTTTTTTGAGGGGAAAAACGGAATTGTATTAAATCATGGTAAATAATATCGAGAAGTCAAAATAAAAAGTTTGACTTTTAAATCACTATATCATTAATATTCGAGATTTGCTAAAGAATGAGAGCGAAATTTGGTAGGGAAATTTTATATGCCAATGTTTGCTTATGGAAGTTGACAATGATAATTGGATTCGATACGTCAGACATAATTATATCTTTAATTAGTACCATTTACTTTTTTTTAAGGGATAATTAGTACCATTACTTGTTTTTGGAAAATAATACTTTCATGTTTGTGTATATTTTCCATTTAGTATGTCCTCATAAATAATTCACAAAAATAATTTTAATTTTATAACCTACGTATATATTTACTCACAATCTACTTAACAATATTGTTAATATGAAACCCTTTTCCCCTTTCAATACTCTAAAAAAATTTACATTAAAATTCGTACCGAAAGCACCTATGCATATTTATGATGATGTAGCATCTATATATTCAGATGATGAGGACTAAAATATGTGTCAGGACGGTAGGAAAACAGGGTTGAAATCTATTTTTCTATTATTATTATTATTATTATTATTATTATTATTATTATTATTATTATTATTATTATTATTATTATTATTATTATTATTATTATTATTATCAATATTCTGTGTGACATGCAGTGAGCTATTTCTAAGATGGTCTGAATGTTTTAAATAATTTGAAAACAATTTATTTGTTTAAATGGATACCTACTTCAATTTTCCTGAAATGGATACCTAATATTCTAAGATAGCATATAACCTTCCAATTAGTTGCAATAGAATAAATACTCTTTTTTCTCCTTTGGTGTTTTTGATTTCATGAAATTTTCGCCAAATGACGTTTAAATAAAGGCTTTGGCCTTGAGGGCTCCCTCCCCCCCCCCCCCCCCCCCCCGTCATCTTTTTAATTGGTTAGTTTTTTTTTTTTTTTTTTTTTTGCCTTCTGCTTTACTTCATCTTTAATTTTTTTTTATCTAGCAACAAAAAGATGTCTAAAAAAAAGTGCACCTCGCAATATTTGATACTCTAATTAAAAAATTGATAGTACGATACAAAATAGGACATCAGAGATAGAGGATCCCAAATATTGAAGCTATTTTTCACATTTTTTAAAATTAGAAGCATAAAATAACTACGTTATTGACAACAAGATGGGTTAAATCTTTTACTCGTTCATCAATAGTACTCCTTCCGACCCACCAATTTAGTCCCCTCTCCTCACTTTTCACATATATTAAAAAATACATTTAATTTTTATGTTTTTACTTTTTATACCCTTATTTGTTATTTTCACACATCATTTTCACATTTATGTGAAACATTAAATAAGGTTAATTTAGTAAAAATGATATTTTTATATAGTATTAATTAGTAAAATGGATTATCTTTATATAGTATTAATTAGTAAAATGGATTATCTTTTTTCGGACATTCCAAAATAAAATAAGATACTAATTTCATGGGACGGATGGATTATTAATTAGTAGTATTCGGATTTCTATAACATTCATTATGTACGTACGTCTACAAATATATGCAGGATTTTCATATAAATTACTATAATTTAAGTAGGCATATATTTATACTAAGATGGTAGGTTTAAATATTTAGTATCTCAAATTTCTATAAATTCATTACTTACAAAAAAGATAAGAATTGGTTACATATATACGTTGAATGCGGGCCGGGCCAGCAGTCTTGCATATCTACCAGTAAAAGAAAACATTGAATTTATTCTTGCATATTCGCTGCTTGAATTGGTGGTCAGAATTTGAATATTTCAAAAAGAAAGAATTCAACAATCAAGATTCACATTCAATTTAGATTCACATTCAATTTAGCACATATCAATATATATATACGATGCAATTCAGCATCGAAATATAAACATAAAATCCAGACTTTGAAATTCATATTTAGCAAAGTCCTTAGCCCAGATCCTAAGTTTGGAACAACGACAGAAGCATAGTAATTAATTACAAATTTCTATTTTTCAACTGATTTTATATTTTGTTTTATGTCAAATATTTTTCTATAAATATCTGCATGCAAATTTTAGTATACGTACCCTAACACAGCTGTAGAAGAAGCTAAGTTCCAACATGCATTTCTTTATAACTTTGTTGCTGATTATGCATCAAGTGATTTTCTCACAATGTGCCATTAATGAAATTTCTTTCTCGGATCAAACCCTAGATAGGCTTAGAATTAGGAGCCCATCATTTCCTCACACAACTCCTCTTGTTCATCACATTAATCCAAGTGGGCCCTCGACCTCGCCACCACCGACTCCTACGCCACCTTCGCCCGGCAGTCGTGGGCAGCCGCGGCCAACCCCTCCGCCTTCCAAGGTTAAAAATCGTTCCATGCAGACAATATTTCCACAATCGGATCCACCACCTAAGCCACCCCCAGCATCTTGTAAACCCATTTGTAAATAGTCTCTCTAAGTCAAACGTTTCTACTATTTTTCATATTTTTGTCGTACCATATGTTTGTTTTTCTTAATAATTCTGTAACATTATCATTCGTTATATTTATTCATTGTTGTCGTGTTTGAATAATAAAACTAACCGCTGTTAATTAAACGTTGCGGGGTGTTTTTTTTTGTTGTTATAAATTTATCATTATAAAATAAAAAGAAAAGATTGAGAAAAATTTATCACACTTTAGTGGTCCCCATTCTTCTTATTTTATTTTTTCTTTGATGAAAAAATATATAAAAATATTATGAGTGAAAAGGAAGAGAAAGAACGAGAAAGATAGACAGACGAGTTAAATATATTTTGAGGGTAAAATTAAAAGATCATAAAAGTATATAATATGGGAAAATATTATCACACCTATCACTTGTGATAATATTATTATGAATTAGAGTGAATGGGGGAAAATGAGTTGCCCAGAGTTTTTCTTATTAACCGAAGATAATTTTTCAACTTAAGAGAGAACTTTGAGAATGCACTTTTATGGTTTTATATGAAAAGTTTGATATGCCAATTTTTGCTTATGGAAGTTGAGAGAGAATCCGAAATAATTATCACTAATCAGTATCATTACTTGTTTTTGGAAAATAATACTTCATCCGTCCACATAAAATAATTTTAAAAGGGGACAATACGAGTTTAATTTAATAAAAATAATTAGCTATTGTATTATAAATGGAGAAATGATTCATTTAAAAAGCAGTGTTAAAAATAATAATAGTAATTAATTCTACCGTGAATGACGAATAAGGCTCATTATGTAATAGAAAATTTTTTAAAATAGAAAATAACTAATTTTTATGAATATTCTAAAATAATAAAAAATATCAATTCTTTTGTGGAAGGATATTCTCAGGTGATAACGGAGATGCATCATTGGATTCATTGCTATTAAATTTACTCGGTCAACATTTTCTGTGTTTCGCTTTCATCCCACTATTAAATTTATTATTCCAACAGTATTTTTATTAATTAAACAAACGCTCCCTTGGTATAATACTAATAAATCAGTGTCATTACATGCAAAGAATAAATCAAGCGTATATTATTCAGAAAAATATTACTATGAATGAAAAATAATAGAAAATCGTTTACTATGCTTCCTCGATATTCGAAATGTCAGTTGTGTGTACCAAACTTACAATCCGCGGTGAAAGCTTTTGCTGGTGAATTTCAGAGTCGAGACTTTGAGGATGTCTGGGTGAGGTTATAAGTTTTTTAAAATAATTTATAAGTATTGCAAAGTGTTTAGCAAATAAGTATTTAAACAGCTCATAAGATGTAGAAATAAATTTCAATAATTTATAAGTTCCCAAAAATAAGTTCCTCACCTTCAATTTAAGTTTTTATATTCTTAATTATAAGCAACAATTATAAAAATAACCTTACTATGATTTCTTATTAGTTTCCAATTATAAATACCCTTCTAATTTTATTTATCTTCGATTTTTTCTTTCTAATTAGAAATTTCTTTCTATAACTTAAAGCTCCATTGTAAGATGCATGTAAATTTTTGAGACCTTACATCTTATAAGCTCTTAAAAGTTAAAATACTCACTCCGTTTCGCAAAATTTGAGCACTTTCTATATATGGAAAATTGTTTTCTCTTTATTCCTTTTTTTACCTATGACATTAAGCACATAAAATACTAATTACTTAAAATCCGTGTAAAAAAAACAGCTCAAATTTCGCGGGACGAAAGAAGTATATTATAAACTCTTGTAGCTTATAAATTCTCTAAAATAAGCTTCGCAAACACCCCTTTTTGTCTTTACGTTTCGTTGTTGAATTCTTTTCACGGCGGTATTTATACGTTTTGGGTTGCAGTAAATGAAACTATAAGAGTCCATAATGATATAAATGATCTAAGCCCAAACATATAACATCATTATTAATAAATTTGTGGGGGCCCATAACTTAATCCTAAGCCCACAGCCTCCTCTCAACTCTCGCTCTCGCTTCTCGCCGATGACGGCTAGCCACGGCAGCAGCGTGACAGCTGCGGCGGCGGCGCCGCCTCCCCTGCTCGCTCTTCGCCGACCGCCATGGCGCATGTCTGTGTCTATATGTGGTGTGTCTTGTACAAGCTTTGTTGTGTTTCTGTAGGATAAATGAAGAAGGAAATAAGGTAATACTCCCTCCGTCCCACTCCAATAGGCTCGTTTTCTTTTTTGGGACGTCCCACTCCAATAGGCTCAATCTAAAATTAGAAATAATTAGGGACTTCTTAATTTTTATTTTATTTTTATTTTTTAAAAATAAAAAGTTACAAAAAATAATTATAAAGGGGACAATACAATAAAATAATTATTTTTCGTAAAATAAAATCCTTTCTTAAAATAAAAATAAAAGTGGATAATTTTTCTTAAAATAAAATTCTTACGAAAAATAATTATTTTTCGTAAAATAATTATTTTTACTAAAATGAGATAGGGGAAGCAAAAGTAATTAACAAAAATTAGGGATGTACTTAAAAGGTTAAAATTGTGTGGGCCACACCATTTATCTATCAAAAAATGAGTTTCTTAATCTCCGTGCCGAAAAGAACCGAGCCTATTGGGCTGGGACGAAGGGAGTACTACAATACTTGAAAATAATGAAAATTTTATATTTCAATTAAAAAAAGTGAAAATTTTATACAAAATAATAAAATTACATGTTGCTGTCGATGAGAGGTAGTATAGTTGCCTGTTGCCGGCGGATCCACAATTTATCATTTGGGGTTGTTGAATTTAATGAAGTATGATGTCTGAAAATATTTTTTAAAAAATATTTCGTGCAGTTCATTTTTATATTCAGCTAGAATTTTAATGGACTTAGAATTATAATTAATCACTTAATACAATAAATAGTTGTTCGAAGCTCTATTGATTCAACCGAAAATACATTGAAAGCATATAAATACCTACTTCTACTCTTTAAAAAAAATTATTTCATCTTCTAAAAAAATAAAGTAATTTATTATTTTTTTTGTCAAGAATAAAATAATTTATTATTAGGAGTTAATGAGTTATGGCCAAAAAATACATGAAGTTTGAAAAAAATTGTAATTTTCACCTCAACTTTCAATTAAGCCTCAAAATATATGAATTTATATTTTTGTTGCAATTTTCACCTAAGTTTGATTTTCAACGAAATTAGAGCTTAATTGACAGTCGGAGATTCACCTGATGTTGATCTAACTTCTAATGATTATGAGTATTTAGAAGTTTGGAGGTTTAAAAACGCAAAAATTAATATATTTGACTTAATTTCAATTGTCAATTAAGCTTTAATTTCGTTGAAAGTCAAACTTATGTGAAAATTACAACAAAAATATAAATTCATGTATTTTGGGACTTAATTGAAAGTTGAGGTGAAAATTACAACTTTTTTCAAAGTTTATGTATTGTTTTGCCATAACCCCTTATTATTAATAGTTCATAATTTTACTTTGACTCGATCATTGTTTCGAATTCAACATTTTAAATTAACTAAAAAATAGAAAATGAGTTAGACATAACACAAATTAATATAACAAATCAATGTAAATTATTAAATAATCAACGTGAATATTATAATTATTAAAATAATATATTATATCTCTTATACTCCCTCCGTCCCTAAAATAACTTCCTCTTTTTCCATTTTGGGACGTCCCCCAAATAACTTCCTCTTTCTTTCTTTCCATTTTTGGAAACCTACCCCACCACTAATAATACTTTATTTATTCTTACTTTTCACTTTTCACCACCCTCAATACTAATTATAACACTTTTCACAACTTCCAATAATAATTACATCATTTTTTCTTCATTATCAATACACTTTATAACTTTTTATTAAAACCCGTGCCGTCCCCAAAGAGGAAGCCATTTCAGGGACGGGAGTATATAATTTGGGGCACAGTAGTATCCCTTGCAAGAACGTGCATCCGCCAGTCTTGGTTAAGAAGAGGTCAGAATAAGGCAGACATCTGCTTGAGAATTGAGATATAAAGGTGGTGAGAGTGACCATTGACTATTGAGGCAAAAAATAAGGCAGACATCTGCTTGAGAATTGAGATATAAAGGTGGTGAGAGTGACCATTGACTATTGAGGCAAAAAAATATGGCGGTCGTGTATTGACTATTGAGGCATGGCATGTGTGATATGCAACAAAATTTAGCTTATAAGTAAAAGTATCTCAATCATTTACTGTATTAAATACTAAAAATCAAATAAAAATTACTCTTTCTCCGTTTCATTGCAAATGTCTCATTGCTTTGAGCACGAAGATTAAGAAATATGTATAAAGTAGATAAAATGAGTTTATGAAAATTATTTAAATATTATGTATACAGAGAGAATATGTATTATCGAAAAAGGAATGCGACATTTGTAATGAGACGAAGGAGTAGTAATTAATAATACTCCTAATATTATATAAATATTTAAATAGATATAAAGGAATGCCCAATAAAAAATTCAAACTTTTAAAAATGGAGTGCCCAATATAAAGGAATTATTGAAATGTTTATTCATGATTCAGACTTGAATTAATATCCTTGAGTTTATGAATTTATATATTTCGAAAGGCATAATTTATCATTCAAGGTCATACATTAAACTATGGGCTTGATTAGACGATTCACAAATTTGACATATCTACCTTCAACGACTTTATGATTTAAAACTTTAATATTTCATAATAACTAAAGTTTAAAATAATTTAGAGTAAATAACTTCGGATAAATGTACACTAAACACACACACTCTCTCTCTCCACACGAATCACGTACAATCACATATACGTACTTGGGTCACTTTTCTTATTAGAATATAGTCCGGTATCTTTTCCTTATCATTCATCCTTATAAATACCTCTTATTTACAAAAAAATCCACCTCTCATTCAATTTCAACCACTTATTTCAAACAATTGTGATACTCTTCTCCACTATATAAAATTCATCAACCTTTTCATTAGATCACGTGTCCAACCAAAGTAACATACTCTTGACAGATGGAAGGAGTATTAATTTAGACCCGCCATATATAGAAAATGCAAATTATAAATAAATATATTGAAGGGCTTAATTCCCTCCCAAAATTCTTTTTTATTAATTTTATTCCGATGATAAGATTTCTCTTCATAACCTAGCCTGTTTAACTCCTATCTATATAGTAAACTAACATACTAAGCTGGTGAGCTTTTATAAGTATAGCACGACAAATTAAACATGCAAACAAATCTATGACAATATTTACATAAGTGAAGTGTTTAAGTACTAATATATAACTCATTTTACAATAATTTGAAACCAGTATTTTTCCTCAAAAAACAAAATACCAGTATTATTATACTTATTCAATTAAGTATATTTGTAGCTAAATAATACCCAATAATGCGATAAAAGGACTATAATATAGTTACACCAACCCCAACATATAATCTTAAATTGACAACAAAAGGCAACTTAATTAAATTAGATTCGAAATTGGAATCATCATCAAGAAGAAATGAGGAATTATTATTAAAAAAAAATCATTACAAAAAAAATAAAAAATCTTAGAGTATATATTTGGCCATTTGGGAATGAGAAAGTATGTAGCATATTTCAGTAATAGTACTATTTATGTCCAACTGAAGAAAAATGATAAATTTTGCATCATCGAATGCAAGAAAACATCTCCATATATTCGAATGTATTGGAACACAAATTTTTGTGTATCACCAGTGGCACCGTGCCACCGGGTCATACCCACAATACCTTTTTGTTTTTTTATACTCCCTCCGTCCCTGAAATAAGTTCCTCTTTTTCCATTTTGGGACGTCCCCCAAATAAGTTTCTCTTTCTTTCTTTCTATTTTTGGACAACTACCCCACCACTAATAATACTTTATTTATTCTTACTTTTCACTTTTTCACCACTCCCAATACTAATTATAACACTTTTTCACCTTTTCACCACTCCCAATACTAATTATAATATATTTTTCTCCACTATCAATACACTTTACCATTTTCCTTAAAACTCGTGTCGTCCCCAAAGAAAAACTTATTTTGGAGACGAAGGGAGTATATAATATAAACGGATTCCCAAAAAATTCTCACTTTTTGAGATTAATTTTTTCCACATAGGAAAACTTAATATTTGAAGTGGACGATTCAAAAAGAAAAATAAAATACTTGAAATGAGATGAACGGAGTACTATTTTTAAGTCCAAATGTCCAACTGTCCAACTGAAGAAAATAGTAAATTTTGCACCTTCCTATATATACATATATTTTCGAGAGAGCATCTCCCTATATTCGAATGTAAGAAAATGATAAATTTTGCATCTCCCTATATTCGAATGCAGCGGCGCTACATACAAACTTTTCCCTGAGAGAACATGATCTTTCCCCGAGGCGACATGATAAGGGACCAAACTTCCATTTTTAGTATTTTGAGGGTCCCACTTTGACGTGGGAGGCAGATATATTACTTTCTCTTTTTCCTTCTTTTATTTTTCTTGTCCTTTTCCTTCTTGTTTCGGTGTGTTCCTAATTTTGTTTTGTGCTTTTTTTTCCGGTTTTCGTTTTTTTAAAAAAAAATCACTAATATTTTTTCTTCAGATTTCATTACTTTTCATTCTTTTACTTTTCCTTTATTATCTTATTTTTTTTATTAATTGGGGTGTTAATCTTGTTATGTTATCTTTTATAAACTAATTAATTTATTTTTATATTACTTATAAATAATTATTATCAGATTAATTTGAATTAAGTTATAAAAATAAATATCAAATTTGTAAATAAAGATTGAATGGGTTAAAGTGAGTAGAATCAGATGATATGCGTGCCAAAACCTAAAAATGTGGAGGTATTGTTGGAGATGGTCTTAGGAGGGCCTAATTTTTTTTAAGGGTTAAGGTGCAGATATGCCCCTTAAGTGGAGGCCCTTAGAGCGTTTCAGTCCCCTTACTAACTGTGTGTGCAAATTGGCCCCCGAACTCAAAAAAACGGTGCAGATCGGCCCTTCTAACTTAACACCGTTATGGGCCGTTAGTCAAGGGGGCGATCTGCACCGTTTTTTCGGAGTTCAGGGGCTAATCTGCACCTTTTAACTTTTTAATTAATTCATCTCTCTCGCTCAAAATTTGATCGTCGTTGTCGCTGATTCAAGCTTCGGCGAGGCCGGCGGAGGGCGCCGCCCCTTTCTTTCTCTCTTGGGCCCTAAACCTCGGAGCTCGCTCGACTGCACACGCTTAGCGTCAAGGACGAGCCCTAATTCTCCCATTCCGTCGGAAATCGCCGCCGCAATATCCGGTGAACCCGCCGCCTGGCTTTTCTCGATGAGGAGTCGCCTAGCTTTTCTCGATAAGGAGTCGCCTCTTTCTCTCAAATCCGGCGAAATCCGGTGAAAAAGGCCGACGATGCCCGTCGCCATCTACACTATCGACGTGCTGTTGAAGAAGGACGCCTCCAAATCAGAGACCATGGCCAACATGATCTCGATCTCGATTGGGGTCACGATCACCGCCTACAGCGAGGCGAAGTTCGATTCGTTGGGGGTGATTCTGCAATTGGGGGGCGGTGACGTTCGAGGGAGAATTCGAGTTTTCATTTCGATTATGTGATTTTCGGGAGCAATGACGCCGATTTGGAATTCCCGATTTGGGGCTTGGGAACTTGATTTCGTGATTTTCCTCATCTGACGGCGATTGACGACGGAAAAGTTGGTCGGAGAAGATGAGATGTGATTTTTTTAATGAACGGTGTGCAGATTAGCCCCCGAACTCCAAAAAGGGAAAAGGTGCAGATTAGCCCCTGAACTCCAAAAAAACGGTGCAGATCGCCCTCTCTGACTAACGGCCCATAACGGTGTTAAGTCAGAGGGGGCGATCTGCACCATTTTTTTGAGTTCGAGGGCCAATCTGCACACACAGTTAGTAAGGGGACTGAAACGCTCTAAGGGCCTCCATTTGAAGGGCCTATTTGCACCTTAACCCTTTTTTTAAATAAAAGTAATAATTAAATAATAATTATTAATATAATTATAATGCCATTTAAATTATATAATAAGTTAAAAAAACAAAAAACAAAACAAATATGATTGTTTCAAAAATCACAACATTTTTCTTCATAGATCAACTTCAATATTCACTTATTCTAATGATGTACTTATTTTAGTGATGCTTCGGGTTCAATAGAACCAATAATCGTGGAAGAATGAATCATTCATACGTGCAACAAGTATATTATTATAATATCGTTTCATTTTTTATTAGAATAGAAATTAAATGAGTATATTTTTCAATCAATCTTAAAAAAGACAGCTGAAAATCAATGGGCAAAAAGAACTGAAATGGGCAGTGCGCCAAACCATACATGGGACATGACATCGCTGGTTCAAAAATTGCTTGTAAATAAATTTGCACAACTTTTACAAAATGAATTTTTAGTTCTTAATGTAATATTGTCTGTCATAGTAATCTTGAAAAAATAAACCATGTGATAGTATTAGTGGGGCCAACGGGTGGAAATGAGATTATATATGTACAACACATTATGTCCCCATCATTTTTAATTTTATTTATTTTCTTATATATTTTTTCTTTAATTTTAAATTTGTATGCTTTAGTTTAATTTTGTGATTATTATAACTAGGATTTATTCCATCAATTTAGGGTATATAACTACTTTTTACCATTTAACTAGTACGCCCGCTCGTGCGATGCACGACTAATATTAAAAGTGAGTGACATTTTAAATAAATAAATATACATATTAAATGTAAGTAAATATAATTGATATTGTGTATAAATATAAAAATCATCAAATATCAAAAGCAAGTAAATGATAATGAGTATCATTATGTATCATATAATAATCTAAGATTTACTCCTATAAATTTATACAAATCTAAATATCACCTTTAAAAATTTACTTTTAAGCTAAAGAGTTCTAAAATGAACAAATTATAAGTTTAATTTTTTTAGTCGCATAAATATTAAAAATGATGTCTAATAAAAATACTATAAAAATAAAATTAAATTAATAAAGAAAAGGGAATGAAATAGGGAAAAGATATAACCGTGAAATTCAAAAGAATGGATTTAGGAGAGAGAAGATGATAGATGAGAGAGGAGAGAGAAAAAGAAATAAATTTATGACTTTAAATAATAATAACTTATTTATTTTAAATTTATTTTTTGTAATTTTTACATCAAATTAAAGATCTTTTCATTATCTTTAGTTTAACATCCATATTGAATATATTTTTATGAATGAAAATTGATGATTTTTAAAAAAGAAGCAAAATTGAAAAAGAAAGATGAAGAAAGAGAAAATTGGGTGGGAAAAAGTTTACGTTAAACTGGTATTTTATATATTATATAGATTTCACTTTTATTGGATAATCATAAACTTTGATAATTCAAAGTCATGATATATATATTTTTTAAAATTTAGTTTTTTGAAATAAAAATTAAATATAATTCATAGTATTATAATAAATTTTTAGTTTTATAAAAAATATTTTTAAAATAATAAACATAAGAATGAGATACAGTGACACACATAAAATTGTGGGACTCTGGATCTCATCCCCAAGGGGTGGGGGTTGGCGTGAATGCTTGTTGTCACGCCGTTCAAACGAACCTTTGAGCCAGTATATATCAATAACAATTTTCACTCAATATATATATAAGCTTAAACTCTGAATACCAAATTAGGGCTAATAATATTTTAATTATCCACAATATTCTCTGTCAACAAACAATTATACGAGCAACTGGGAAGATAGAGGACAAACAATTAACGAACAATTACTATATATAATATCCCTACGAAAATCACAAAAATTCCAGAGCGTCCAGTAGGGAGAGAGAATATGGTGTTTTTTGAGGAGGGAATAAGCAATTCAAACTTGCCATATCAAACTTGGTTTTATTAAAATACGAACGATAATCACCAACAGATATATACAACTATCGATGGTACAGAGTCATTAAGAAAAACAAATTAACATGTGGTATTACAAATATGAAAATGGGATCACCAACATATGCATTCTATTGCTAGGTCATGTGTAGTAGTAACATTTACTTACAACTGGGTTTACAAGATGGCGGACTTGGCTTTGGCGGCGGATCCGATTGTGGAAATATTCTCCCGATGGATCGAATCTTTATTATTGCAGGGGGCAGGGGTGGCCCACCAGTAATGCCTCTCTTGGTCTCTGGGAAAGGCGGCGGCGGCGACGGCGAGGGTACATTTGGATTTTCATGAACAGGAAGAGTTGTGTGAGAAAATGATGGATTCCTAATCCTTTCTACGGCTTGATCCGAGAAAGAAATATCATTGGCGGCGGAGAAGGGTTTTGTCACACATTGTGAGAAAATAACTTGATGCATAATCAGCAACAACGTCAAGAAGAAATACATCGGAATTTCTCTCTTTGGGAACGATCCTAGATATTTCCAAACTGTGACAAGATGAGCGTTTCATCGGAATTACTTATAGAAGATCTAGTTTTCAAGTGGACGTGAAAGCTAAGCTCTTCAGATATCCTACGTGCCGCAAACTGACAACAAGTGCAACTGTGCAAGGAGACAAAGTGACTCACAATCTAGTTTGATTAGGAACTAGACATGTTTTAGAATGTTGACATATAAAAATGACTTCACAGTTCAAAAATTAAATATTTTATAATAACAAAATTTTAAAAATAATTTAGAGTAAATAACTTCCCATAAAATTTGATTTCGAGTTGTTACATTTTTGCTTGAATCCTTAAAACAAATCAAAATTTCTTATAACTAAAATTTCGGAAATCTTATGAAATCAAAAATAAAATTAATTCGTGAAACTAAAGAAATTTTGATTAACGGATTTACTTTTTATCGCAACTAGAGTTTTAATGGTTTATAATCTCCACAAATACTTGTGTACCACGGTGCCACTGGATCAGATCCACACTAAACCCTGATTCATTTAGCAAATTCAAGTCTAAACCCGGATCCGCTTACATTATAAAGAAGAAAAAAGGCTATAAAAAACCCGGTGGTACACAAGAATGCCCCTATAATCTCTATATTGAATCTTAACTTTTTTTATTATTATTATTATTCTTATGATCTAGAAATTGGTTATTATTCCGCAACAAATTTTGATTAAGTGATTTACTACTGGAGTACTTTTTATATCAACTAGTTTTATTGGTTTATAACGATACGGCATCTTTTCACACGTTTGACATATAAAATATTTTCAAGGGGACAAACTAGGATCTTTGATTCAGAAAACAAACTGTTCACACTTCACAGTTTGATTGAACTAGACATCTTTTCACACGTTTGACATAATAAAATATTTTTAAATGACTTCACAATTCAAAAATTAAATATTTTATAATAACAGAAATTTAAAATAATTTAGAGTAAATAACTTCCGATAAAATTTGATTTCGTCCTTAAACTAATAAAAATTTCTTATAACTAAAATTTTGGAATAAATCTTATCATCTTATGAAATCAAAATAAAATTAATTCGTGAAACTAAAGAAATTTTGACTAACTGATTTACTTTTTATCGTAACTGGGTTTAATGGTTTGTAAGATCTCTATATTGAATCTTGACTTTTTTTTCTTATGATCTATAAATTGGTTATTATTCTGCTCAACTTCTTTTAGGAACCTTGCAATTTTAGTAGAGTTATAATACGTCAAAATATCATTTTGCATGATGAAAATTGCTTTAGTTTAATAAATATAGGATTGAGTTTCGATAGTATTGTGTCCTTATATGTAATACTCCCTTCATCTATGTAATTTATGTCGTAATTTTCTTTTATGTCCGTCCACTATAAATATGTCACATTAGTTAGTAGGGTTCACACACTACAAAAAATCTCACCGGATTCCAACGGAACAAAATCCGTCGGTGGTCACCAACGGAACAACGGCGGAACTCCGTTGCCGTTTTTTTTTTAAATTAGCGACATAATACCGACAGAAATATTCCGTCAATAATAATTTTGTCGGCAAATTCAGTAATATCGCATTTTTTCAATTTTAATAATTATTTTTGTTTAATTTTTTATTTTAAATAATTTTTTTAATTATTACTGAAGGAAAAATTCCATTGGTAAATATTATTATTATTATCTATTTTTTATATTTATATTTTTTATAATAATTTTTTCTTATTTTTTAATTAATTTTTGATTTTATTCTTATTTTTTAATATTTTAAAATTAATTGTTATTTGCAACAATAATATTTTCTTAAATTCGATCGTATATTAACCGTCATTCTTTCGCCGGCACCACAAGTCTTAGATATCATCTTTACATATATTAAGATTATGAATGAATGATATTATATATTGAAATAGAGTTTAAATGAATTAATAGTTGCTAGTTATTATCCAAGATAGGTGAACAACTAAGATGAGTGACCCACTTGGAAGTTCGCCTTAACGTATGCAATTAAGTTCAAAATACATTACAAATATCAAAATACTTGTGGGTTATAGAGATAGATTGATAATATATATATATATATAGTATATTTTTTATATTAAAAAAATAAAAAATTTACCGACGAAAATATTCCATCGGTATTGACTGACGGCCGAAAATACTCTGTCGATAATTAATATACCGACGAGTATTTTAGCGTCGGTCGGAGTCCGTCGATAATCCGTCGGCATCTCCATTTACCGTCGGTGAAATTGATGTAGTGACACCACTCCACTCATATTTAAAGTGATACTCTTACTCCACTACGTACCGATTAGAACTTGTGCCAAAAGCAATATGACATAACTTTTGTGGACGGAGGGAGTATTAAATATAGACCACACATTTTGTATATATGGTGTGTTAAGAAACGCGACATGTGACAGAAGGCTTCCAAGGCAAAGTACACACAAAGTTAAAGTAAGAATAAAATTTTGGATATTAATAAAAAATTGTTATTATTATTTTATTAATTTTAATTTGAAATTTTCTATGATATATAATTGAATACAAAAATGCATATATATACAAACACAAACATGCATAACTACAACAAAAAAATGCATTGATTGTGGCAACATGCATCATGCATATTTTTGTGTGCAAAATTATGCATATTTGTGATTATATATATGTATATTTTTGTGAAAAATTATGTTTTTCTATGTTTATATGTATGCACATTTTTTTTAAATTTTATGCATAATTTAGATTGGGGCAGTACCTGACACTGACAGGTAGCCTAGTACAACATTTTTGTATGCAATTTTATGCATATTTGTATTTATATATATATATATATATATATGCAATTTTATATTCAATTATATGTGTTAAAAAAATTTCAAATATTAAAAAATATTAATATCAATTTTTTATTCTCATTTTATTCTGCGTGTATTTTGTCTTGGAAGACCTTTGTCACATATCGTGTTCTTCATGCACCACTTGAACAAAAGATATGGTTCATTATTAACACTACATACTACTTAAGGCTCGGATACTACATGATTCATTCCTCTCTCTCTATATATATATAATATGAGAGAGAAAACATAATATATTGTATTAATAATTATTGCATCTACTTATTATATTAGTTTATTGAATTTATTTGTGTTATTTTTGTCTCAGTTAATTTTTATATTTAATTTTCTTAAGTCTAGCAATAGAATAATTAACACTTAAAATCAAAAGTATAAAAGTATTAAAAAGATTGCCCCCAGCACCCTCTGGATCCGTCAGTGATCATATCATTCATATCCATAACTGCTAAATTAGATATGATCTAAAATTTAAAATCTTGGGTGTTGAATTCTTTCTTTTGAAATATTCAAATTTTGACCACCTATTCCAGAAATGAAATACTCCATATATATGTTCATAAAAGATTGTGACAATTCGAAACCAAATCATTTATTTAACAGTATTTATTTAAAATTAATTTAGATTTCAACTATTTTTGAAACATTTATATTTTGAAGTTATCAAACAATTTATAATATATCTAGCTCATAAATTGTCTATTCGCGCCCCTAATTAGAAAAATAATTAGAAAATAAATTATACTCCAAGAGTTACAAATAGAAATTTTATTATCAAGATTTAAATTTAATTTGGGCAATAAATACATTTATTTGCAGCCTTTGTATGTGCGAAATGTTATAAAAAGCTTGCATCAAATAGACTAAACTATTTAATTCAATTGCTCGTGAAATAAAATCAACAAAATTTAATATTCATATCGAATTCATATATCCCCTGTCCCTACTACCCTGTCCCACTCATATGCAATTTAGGAATGTTTGTATCTCCAAAAAAAGGAGAGTTCATCTGGCATCACATGATTAAGCAAAGGATATTCATCATCAATCAATCTCTTCTGTAGATATATGCTTGTTTTTCTTCCTCTTCACAAACTTCCATAATCACTTTCCAGTTTCTGCCATAAAAGTCAATTTACTATGGGGGAACATCACGACATCCATCGCCACAATCGAACAGGTTACCTTGAAGACGACGCGTGAGCTTTATTTTGTTTTTTGTACTCATTCGCGATATTCTTAATTAAGCAGATTAATGATTAACTTGAAGTATATATTGTGGCTAATTGGCCATTATTCTGATCATCATAGGCTTCATTTTCCAGTTTCTGCCATAAAAGTCAATTTACTATGGGGGAACATCACGACATCCATCGCCACAATCGAGCAGGTTACCTTGAAGACGACGCGTGAGCTTTATTTTGTTTTTTGTACTTCTTCGCGATATTCTTAATTAAGTAGATTAATGATTAACTTGAAGTATATATTGTGGCTAATTGGCCATTAATTTGATCATCATAGGCATTTATTTAGTGCTTCTATGTTCTTTATGCTTTGTTACTACAGCCACTGTTGTTTGAAGAATATAGTATTGTGATTGACTGAAATTTTTTGTTGTGTGCTTGTAATACATTAACAAAGAGCAGAATTGTTGTGTGGAGTAGATGTTGAGTACAAGACTAATTGAGTTGGATTATATATATGTATGTATATGTTAATTGCAAATTAGATTTGATATAATTACTATAGCTACATGTTGCTCTGAAACATTTCAGAGTAAAATTTGGTTTGAATAGATTCAATATTCATGCGTCTTTTATGTCCCGTTATTAGCCTTAACTTAATATTAAATCTCTTTTCTTTATCAGCTTCGAAATGTTGATCGAGTGGTAGCCTAATATTTTATTTTCTTAAATAATCTATAATATACTGTCGTCAAAGGAATTCAACAACAAAATGTAAAGATAAATTAAGGGGGTGTTTGCTAAGCTTATTCTAGATAATTTATAAACTACAAGAGTTTACAAAATATTTAGGAGCTTATAAAATATAAGGTCTCAAAAGTTTACATTTTATAATTGAGCTTATAAGTTTTTTTAAAAAAATCTTAATAATTATAAAGAGAAAATTGAAGATCTAGGATGAAATTAGAAGGGTATATATAATTCGAAATTAACAAACCATAAAAGGGTTATTTTTATACACCGGGTTGACTCGCACACAGAATAGTACTATCATTTACACGATTCGGGTCAGAATGTGGATTTGAAATCAAGGTGCGAATCAGGATCTAAATGCAAGTGCAACCTGATTGTACGGTACATCCTACCTAAAACCACCTCTCTTATTTTTACATACGATGTGGTCATAATGAGAAAAAGAAATTTACTTCGAATTATAGACTAGATTGATAATAATATTGGTTGTTGTCGTGTTTGAATAATAAAACTACCAGCATTTTTTTAGGGGGAAAACAGAATTATATTAAATCATGGTAAATAATATGGAGAAGTCAAAATAAAAAGTTTGACTTTTATATTATTATATCATTAATATTAATAGCGAGATTCGCTAAAGAATGAGAGCAAAATTTGATAGGGAAATTTTACATGCCAATGTTTGCTTATGGAAGTTGACAGTGATAATTGGATTCGATACGTCAGACATAATTATATCTTTAATTATTACCATTTACTTTTTTTTTAAGGGATAATTAGTACCATTACTTGTTTTTGGATAATATACTTTCATGTTTGTGTATATTTTCCATTTTTAGTATGTCCTCATAAATAATTCACACAAATAATTTTAATTTTATAACCTACGTATATATTTACAACAAAAAATATTTTTTTTACCGAGGGAATATTCCCTCGGTAATTGTATCATTTTCCCTCGGTAAAAAGTTTACCGAGTGATCGCCGATTAAAACACTCCGTCGATATTTTCAATGTCGGTAAAAATTTTACCGAGTGATTATTCCCTCGGTAAAATTACCGAGGGATTCGGCCTCGGTAATGTGTCGTCGACTCGTCGGGTATGATGTCGGCTTATGTCTTAATTTTACCGAGGGAAAATTCCCTCGGTAAATGCCCTCATTTTACCGAGAAGTATGTTTGTCTCGGTAATTTACGGCTATATTTTTTAAATTTATCGAGTGAGATTTCCCTCGGTAATCCCTCGGTAAAGTTTTATTTTTATGTTTTTTTATTTTTATTTTTTACGTACCTCATTCCTCTGGAATTCATAGATGAATATTTTTTACGTACATCATCAATATACACGTCAGTGCACCGAACAACAGGGCAAGAACGAAGAAGACAATATTTCTTCACCAGTTGTAAATCAAGAAGGTTTATAAATATATATATATATACACTGTTCAACCATATATACTTCTTCATATCTGAAAGCAAGAAAGCATATATCATCTACACAAAATACGCCTAAAAACTAGTACTTAGTTTTCCTCGAGCATATATACATCGCTCACAAAGTTCTCTGCAAATTCTGGTACAATCATAAACTCGTCGGCGGAGATGAAGCCGCCTCCGCTTCTGTCCAGTTGGCAGAACCTCTGGTACAGTGAAACTGTCTCTTGCTGGGAAACTACACAGCACACATCCAATACACATCATTTATCAAACTTAGCAACTAATATCATTTCTTGTAATCATACTTTATGAAGAACACACAGTATATAAGCTAAAATAACTTGCTTTCTGTTATAGATAATTAGGCTTTTAATTCATCCATCTACAGATAAGTTTCTTAAACATTGGTAAATATCAGTAGCAGTTTGCAGCTAAGCTAAATTGGTAAATATTCATCTATGAATTTTGTAAATTAACTTGTTTTTCAACTAGTGTTAGACTAATCAACAGAAATAGCAGAGCTTAGCATTGAAAGAAAGCTGACATAGTTGCCATTGGCTGTTAATGCTCTTTCCAGTACCAAAAACAGGACAAAGTAGCAAATCTTGACCAAAAAATGATAAATAAGTAATTACATAAGACCTCACGGAGAATCCCCTCAAGTTCTTACTAGAAGCATGTAACTGTAAACTGTCCTGAGTTTCTATGATAAATAAGTAATTACATAAGAAAGATAAATAGACTTTCATCAGACGAGCAAGAATAGTATTTACCGAGTTATACATACATAAGAAAGATAAATAGACTTTCATAAGAAGAACCTTATACATACAAGCTTTTGGATAATCATGTCTTCAAAAACTCAAGTAACAGGAAAGCCTAATTAAGGTATCCGGTATCACCGAGTTTCTGAAATTGATAGATCATAAACATCAACTTGTATTCTTATTAGGGCTAGATAATCATGCTTGAGAGGTCTACAAAAGCAAGTTAAACAGTTATCAGGAAAACTGACCTGAATGAGCTCGTTAACTATTTCCTGAGCCAACGAAGCAGCCTTATCAGGAAAAAATCTGCTAATGAAAGAAAATCAGCATATGTTCTTACAAGTTACAGCTTACAAATTAACAAGAGATGCACACACACCCATCATTAGTATAAGAGAGTAAAGGACATAGGCTCAAATAATAATTCCATTTCAGTTATTGTTATGCAAGGAATTATTCTACTAATAAATAGATCACACTTGCTCGACCTAAATATCAACCAATCAAGCCGGCTTCCATCCACCATAGCCAAGAATATCTCTTAAGTGGAAATTGAGTCAAACTTTTTGATCCCATTTGATTGTAAAAATAAGATTGCAAGCATCTCAACAACATTCTAGCAAAATCACATAAATCACATCTAATATTCAAAATAGCTCAGCGAAATTCACACTAATTCAGTTGATTTAGCCCCAAAACAATATCAAAAAGCACAAATTCAATCCCAGTTAACCTTTCATCTAATTAGCATTTGCCAAACTTGTTGACAGCAAATACTATGAGGAAATAGAAAATAACCTCAACCAAACTCCATCCTCAATCTCGAAGCAGAGCAGCAGGCCAGCAGCGACAGCGGCGCGCGGCGGTGACAACGACAAAAGCTACAGTGGGAAGCTGACAAAGATTAAACAAAAACACTAAATCTAGGAGCACCAAAACAAGTTTTAGGGTAGAAAGAAAAAGCATAAACTATCATTTGAAGTTAATACACCACAAAACTTAACATAATCAATACGCATACACCTCTATATTAAGCTCAATTCGTTTCTGATGCATAAATGAGTGGAAATTAAAGGATTTTACCTGGTTCGCTAAGAAGATGATGGGTTTCCTATCACATAAAAATAGACAACAACAAAAAAAACAATCAATAATCACACTAATTAAATTGGAAGCACGCAGAATACCAAGTGTCTTGCAAATGCTAAAATAACAATAATGCGAACCTCACACAAGGAGGAGACAAGAATGTAGGATGTTCTCTTAATTTCACCAACTCATCTGTATGATAAAATGTAGGAAAAGGTAATGTTTGAGTGATGATGATATCGGAATCAATCAAAAAGTGATGATTCGAACAAAAAAATGAATTGATATGAATTAGATGTTAGAGGCACCTTTAACTTTGGTGAAGAAAGCCTCTTCATAATATCTATACCGAGTCCAGATTTGGGGAAGAAAATCCTGCAAAACGCATATCGAACATTCAATTCGATACAGGGAAAGAAGACAGATGATCTCATTTAGGTTACCTGAAAAAAGCGGAGATGAGTGGAGGAGGATTGGTGGAGAGAGAGCGGGCGGAGCAAATGGCGGAGTCGGCCGACTCTTGGACGGTGTGAGAGAGGTCTTCCGATATGTAAGCGCCCAATCCTGCGGCGACGGCGGCGAGATGGTACTAGAGCAGATTAGGTGGACGACGAGCGACGAAACAGATAGGGCGGTGGACGGCGGGTGGCAGATGGTGAAATCTATGGAGCTAGGGCTTTAAATTGTGCAGAGCGTGAAGAAGAAAACTAAAGACTAATTTGAGGGGAAATATGAAGAACAAAACTAATTTGTAGTAGTACTGTAATTCTACCAAGACATTACCGAGAGGATCCGTTCCTCGTTAAAATTGAATTATTAATTTGTATTTTAAATTTAATTTGAATAAAATTACATTTAAACATTACCGAGAGAAACTTGTCCCTCGGTAAAAATTTCACTCGGTAATTCCTCGGTAATTGGGTCGGTGGATTTGGAATACAATACCTCTCGCGAATCTCTCGCTAATCACTCGGTAATTACCGAGAGACTAATTTCCATTGGTAATCCCTCGGTAAAAAATTATTTTTTTGTAGTACTCACAATCTACTTAACAATATTGCTAATATGAAACCCTTTTCCCCTTTCAATACTGTAAAAAATTTTACATTAATAGTAGTCCTTCCGTCCCACCAATTTAGTCCCCTCTTCTCACTTTTCACATATATTAAAAAATACATTTAATTTTTATGTTTTTAATTTTTATACCCTTGTTTATTATTTTCACACATCATTTTCACATTTAAGTGAAACATTAAATAAGGTTAATTTAGGTAAAAAAAAGAATTAAGAGAAAACAATTTTCCGTGTAAAAAAAATAGCTCAAATTTTGCGGGACGGAAGAAGTATATTATAAACTCTTGTAGCTTATAAATTCTCTAAAATAAGCTTCGCAAACACCCCTTTTATCTTTACGTTTCGTTGTTGAATTCTTTTCACGGCGGTATTTATACCTTTTGGGTTGCAGTATATAAATAATTAAATGAAACTATAAGAGTCCATAATGTAATTAAAACTTTACTATTCTGTTCCATATTTCATAGCCCCAAATTAAATTTTAAAAAATGCGTATATGCATATAAAAACCCTACAAAAGATTGTATAACCCTCCATTCAAACTAGTGGCGTCAAAGCCACTGCACTGGTATTGTGGCCTGTCAAAGCAAGTATAGAATTAAATGCACAGAATCTTTGTAGTTTGACGAGATTATTCTGCTCAATAAGGTGTGAACCCACTTTTGAAATTTAGATGAGTGAGTATAGGCCTGAAAATGTGAGAATTGTGTAGAAGAATATACTTCTCTCTCTCCCCAGTTGGGACGAGCATTGAATAAGGTGAGGGAAATTTTTTCAACTTGCAATAACTTGTATACTCTACTGTTCTTCCACTATTCAAGATCTCATATTTTTTTTTTCTCTTATGCGAAAACAGATTGATCTCAACTTTGGTTTACTCAATTTGTAGTTTTCTCTTAATCGGCTACCTTTGGCGGATCATAGCACACTACTTCCTGCAAATTCTATGCTACCTTTGGCGGATCATAGCACACTCCATACATTTCTTAAAATTCGTGCCGTTCACAAATGGGTACTCATTTCGTGGACGGAGGGAGTACTACAATACTTGAAACTAATGAAAATAATGAAAATTTTATATTTCAATTAAAAAAAAGTGAAAATTTTATACAAAATAATAAAGTTACATGTTGCTGTTGATGAGAGGTAGTATAGTTGCCTGTTCCCGGCGGATCCACAATTTATCATTTGGGGGTGTTAAATTTAATGAAGTATGATGTCTGAAAATATTTGTAAGGGGGTTGTTCGGGGACGGGAGACCCGAGCTATATTTTTAAAAAAAATATTTTGTACCGTTCATTTTTATATTCAACTAGAATTTTAATGGACTTAGAATTAGAATTAATCATTTAATATAATAAATAGTTGTTCGCAGTTCTTTTGATTCAACGGAAAATACATTGAAAGCATATAAATACCTACTTCTACTCTTTAAAAAAAATTATTTCATCTTTTAAAAAAATAAAGTAATTTTTTTTTTGTCAAGAATAAAGTAATTTATTATTAATAGTTCATAATTTTACTTTGACTCGCTCATTGTTTCGAATTCAACATTTAAAATTAAATAAAAAATAGAAAATGAGTCAGATATAACACAAATTTAACAAATTAATATAACAAATCACTGTAAAATATTAAATAATCAACGTGAATATTATAATTATTAAAATAATATATATATTAGAATTTACGAACATCAAAATAAAATATTAGAATTTTAGAATTTTTTTTACTGCTATAAACTAAAATAAAATATTAGAATTTTTTTTACTGCTATAAACTAAAATAATTAACATGAAACATTTTGAATAAAGGTACAAAATATAAGATATGTTAATTATGTTAAATTTATTACGTAAAAAATTAATAGAATATATACAAATTAATTAAGTGAAATCTATACAGATTTATTTAATACTCGTTAATTCAATGTGAAGTAGTTTAATGAAAATAATATTATATATATATATGTAAATATGGATATGAAACATATCTTTCAATTCTATAATCTTCCAAATTAAAAAAGGCAAAAAAAAAAAGAAAAAAAAGCACAAAATAAAGATATGAATCTAATCAACCGAAATGAATAAGATTCGGTCAAACTTAGGACGGTTACAATTAAAAATAAATGACCAAATGACCAAGTTAACCTTTAGTATAATTTTTGAATTAATTAATGCCAATTACCTTAACCGTGTGATCTGCTAGATCCAAGGGCCCTTGTTAATTCTTCAATCTCAAATTACTTATCATTCTTCATGGATCTTCTCCCTATATATATATATAAAAGAAATTTGTTAAGAAGAGGTCAGAATAAGGCAGACATCTGCTTGAGAATTGAGATATAAAGGATAATCATAATCATAATTACTCTTTCCTACATTTTTATTTATTTATTTTTATCTTCTCTATAACATATGATAAGGAGTAATCTCAATTAAGCTCCGCCTTTAAGAAACTTATAGCCAAGAAGTGCTCCCACAAAAAATGCCTTGAACTTTATTGAGATACCTTGGATATTGAAGAGAAATTTATACATAGTAGTGAAATTGTCTCCTCCAATTTTTGAAGGCAAAAACTTGTGTGGATTCTCTCTCACCACGAGCTCTTTAAGAAGTTCTGCTGTTTTTATTCACTCTTTTTTGTGCTTTCTTATTAAACTAATCACCATTGGGTCGATTCATATGTAGCTTGTATACACATTCAAAATTATTTATATATGTTATACTACGCCACTATATGTTTTTCCAACTAAAGACAAATATTATTAAAAAATACTACTCCCTCCGTCCATAATTTAAAACCCTATTTGCTCTTAAATTTTTGTCCACAATTTAAAGCCCTATTATGTTTTTTGTACTTTTTTACTCTTCTTCTTTTTCTATATTTACTACCCTTTGCCACTAATGGACCCACCTTAAAACACATTTATCATTTTTATATTCTATATTTACTACACTTTATTATTAGTGGACCCACTCACAACACCTTTATCACTTTAGGGCCTATTTGATATGGGTTTATAGGTAGGATAAATTAAATTAATACAGATTAGTGTGATGTTTGATATCATGTGCAGTTAATACGGTCAACTCCTACTTAATCTCACTTCTCCATGCTATTTTGTGGGAATAACCCATACTAATAATCCGCCCCTCCCCTCTTGGATAACTTTAATACTGCGAAGTTGGATAAAAATTCTGCTACCCTTCCTCACGCATATCGATGCAAATGCCCAAGTAATGGTGGACACACATAGTATTTTTAAAATTAGATGAGGATAGTTTTGGTATTAGATAATATAATCCAACATAATCCTATGGATATCAAACACAATATAGGATTAAGTAGCCATGATATTAAACACCCATGAAATAGTATAAATCCACACTAATCCACACTAATTTTTCAAGATAATTTTAATCCTAATCAATCCTAAACTGCAAATCAAACGGACCCTTAGTCAATTACCCTTATATTTCATCCACATCACCTTTTTCAATTTTCTTAGTCTCCGTGCCCACATTAAAGTGGGACTTTAAATTGTGGACGGAGGGAGTATATATTTGGGAATGAGAAAGTATGTTTCGGGATGTTTCGGGATCGGGAGAGATCACATACATGATGATCACAGACAGAGCCGCCAAACTTTCGATTTATCAATTTCTTTTTTGATAAAATTAATAATTAAATAATATATAAAGAATTAAATTAAAAATTATAATTATTAACATAATTATAATATTATTTAAATTACAAGTTAAAAACACAAAATAAATATGATTGAAATCACGACATTACTCCACATTTCAACTTCAATATTCACTTATTCTAGTGATGCTTCAGTTTCAATAGGACCATTGTCCATTAATAGCTGAAAATGAATCATCCACACGTGCAGGAAGTATATGATTTTAAGGTAAGATGCGCAGGTACACGTTGACTTTACCTGATTATAATGGGAATGCGATTGTTTTTTTCAGACAAATATTCTTTAGGCAGTTCGTCCATAGACCACCGCAATATTCCACCATTAATTACACCAATTTCCTCCGCTTCAAAAAAAAAATAAAAAAATTACACACTATCTCCTCAATTGGGTTAACACACAGCGAGGCAACGCGGTTTCTCCCTCATCGAATTTCTTTAATTTTAATTTCTCACCTCTCTCGGCCACCACTCACCGAGACCGGCGCTGCAATTTCACCAACAACCCTCCCCTACTCAGCGGCGCCACCACCAAGAAGGGCAAGGGCAAGGGCAAAGGCGGCCCCAAATCGACAACAACAAGTTCACTACCAGAAATTTCGACTCTAACTACCGAAAAAACTGTCGCTAGCCACCGGAAAACGGTCGTTAACGATCTTAACGACTGAGAAACAACGATCATTTCCGGTGATCGCCGTTTGGATTGTCGTTCGAACATGTTTATATTCGGTCGTTAAGACGATTGTTTCGTCGCGCATCGGCGACAAGGCCGGAAAATTAACGACCGGAATAAACGGTCGTTGGTGGCCGGCGTACTTAACGACCGAAAGATAACGGTCGTTAACCAACGTTCCACTACAGCGTCCGCCTCATTTTTGAACTCTTGAACCATGATTCAGTATGTTGTTTATAGTTAGAGAGAGAGAGAGAGAGAGAGAGAGAGAGAGAGAGAGAGAATATGAAGGATCCAAGCTAGGACTAACATGGTGTTTCTTGAGAGGGAATAAGCAAATCAAACTTGCCATATCAAACTAATTAATCCCGGTTAGTTTTATTATAACACGATCGATAATCACCAACAATACAACTATTGATGGAACAGAGTCATTAAGAAAAACAAACATATGTATGGTTTTGGTAGGTGTGTGTAGTAGTAACATTTTACAGTAGTCTAATAGAGACTACTTACAACTGGGTTTACAAGATGGCGAACTCGGCTTTGGTGGCGGATCCGATTGTGGAAATATTGTCTGCATCGAACCATCTTTTATTTTGGGAGGAGGAAGGGGTGGCCCTCTCTTGGTTTCTGGAAAAGAAGGCGGCATCGGCAGCGGCAGCCATGGCGGTGGCGAGGGTACATCTGGATTCCGATCCAAGAAAGAAATATCATCGCCGGAGAAGGGTGTTCTCACACATTGTGAGAAAATCACTCCATTAATAATTAGCAACAACGTCAAAAACAGAGTATATTGGAATTTCTTGATTTTCATCTAGTATGAACGTAGCTCCCTCAGTTGCATGCAGATACATCTATCAGTCAAATATCTTTTTCCTATTTATTGTAGCTAACGTGCCGAATATTCCGAATAATTGAATGAGGGACAAAACATATCTATAAGTATAGAAGTCGTTATCTTATTCTTCTTCATAAATATTGTCAGCACTTGACCCGTTGACCGCCACTATCCAGCCAATCTTCACTCATTAATATGTATTCACATTTTATGTAAATTTTCATATCTATTCTTCATAATTTAATATAAATTAATATGATTGATTTTTTTTAATCAATATATAAGTAAATTAATGATTTTTGAAAAATATATAATAAAATTAATAAATAATACAGCTTTTTCTTATTTAAAGTAGACAAATTACAATATGTATATGATAAAAAATAGAAATTCGCGAAAATTAGAATGAAAAAAAATTGCAAATCCAAACATAGGAATACACGATAATAATAATAATAATAATAATAATAATAATAATAATAATAATAATAATAATAATAATAATAATAATAATAATAATAATAATAATAATAATAATAATAATAATAATAATAATAATAATAATAATAATAATAATAATAAATGAATTAAGAAAAGTGAAAAAAAATTAAAACACAAAACTACTTCATCCGGATGTTGTTAGAGGTTTTATTTTTTATGGCCTCTTTGCGATATGTATTCGCTTTAATTTTCATCATTCTTCAATGGAGTTGCAAAATGTATAATTAAATGGTATATGGTGCAGGTGGATTTTTGCCGAAAGTTGAGAAGTGCATATATACATTTTAATATCTACATTGTTAAACTCATAGCCCAGTCTAACTTCCAGAAACATAAAAAAATTCTTTAATATAATAATAATTTTTTTTAAATGATTACATACATGTAGTTCTTTATGTGCTTTCCATATATTTAACATTGAATCAATAGAAAGAGTACAATATATATTATATTATGTGATTGATTTTTAATCTTAATTAAATCCATTAAAATTTTACTTAATTAGACACAAAACGAACTGTACGGACTGTCCCAAAAAAAGAAAAAAAATGGCTGGGGGGCAACCGCATCCGAACCCCACTACAATACCTTTGAATTTAGCTCACCTTATCAACAAATCCTAGATCCACCCCAGGTCATGACATAAAGACATAAAGACAATTATATATATATATATATATATATAGTAGTAATAGGGAGAAAAAAAGTATGGCGGTTGCTTATTTTTTTTTTTATAAGAAGGTTGCTTAATTCTTACGCCTTAAATTACATTGTAAATACATAAATATAAATGTAAATATTAAATAGAAATCAAAATATAAAAAAATGCAAGATATAATTTAAAAATAAAATACTCCGTATCAATTATTCAATAAAATCTTGAATTATAAAAATGTAATTTTCAACTATGGTTAAAGTGTAATTGTAATTATAGTTGTTAAATAATTTTAAATTATTTGATAATAAAAATTAATATACACAATATTATTATTATAGAGTATTCCACATAATAATAAATAAATAAATATTTTAATACACAAATATAAATAAAAAAGTTGTAAAATTTTAACAAATAGAAAGAAAATAAAATATTTTAAAATTTTAAAAATCTATCCGTTTTAAATTCATTTTTGATAATTTTTATACCAGATATTGTTACGAACTTAAACTTAAGATGCATATTGAATATTTTTTCATAAATTAAATCTGATTATATTTAAAAAAGAATTAAAATTGTGAGAAAAAAAGAGTGAAAAATTGATGGGAGAAGAGAGAGAAAAAATAAAGGGAGAAAACTCATCTTTTATATTATTATCTACAAAAAAATATCATATTTTTTTTATTTTCATCCATTTTGTAAGAAAGTATTACTTACTTTTATTTTGAGATATCACTCTACGTATTGTCTGTCACATACTTATCTATTACATACATTTTTTAAAATCTATGTCCATTTTTTTTTTTTGAATTAAGTTACAAGAGGTATTTGAATACAATTAATTATTAAATCCACACACAAGCAGGACCTCAACACCACTCAACGGTGGAAAAACATCACTGCACGCAGGCGAGACAGGTGAGAAACGCCCTGCTCGCCCTGCGTGTGGGACCTTAGCACCAAATAATATAATACAACACCGCAAGCAGGCAAGAATACAATATCACGTAAAATGGAAAAATAACACCATACGGAGACGGAATTGAACCTAAGACCTCACACAAAAGAGAGTCTTGAATTAATACTATACATTTGTTAAATTTCGTGTCTGTTCTCCAATTGATATTTTATTACAAAATTTATATCGAAGGAAGTAACACTAATGCTCTATAAATATTTAGATCCATGTCTTAGGCCCATCACAATTTTGGCACAAATAATAAAATTCAAACTTTAAAAAAAGGAATAGCCAATATAAAATTCAAATTTTTATATTTATACCAAATTAATATAAACTTAATTATCATATTTATAAATATAATAAAAAATAATTTTAATTAAATATATTTCAACTGATTTTTTTTTTTTTGACTTGGGGAAGTTGGGGAGTGGGAGCAGTGGGGTTTGAACCCGAGACCTCACTGTTCACACACAGGAGGTCGCACCGCTTGGTGTCTCATTGGGGACATTTCAACTGAATATTAAAAAAATAAAAAAAATCACAATAATAATTCCTCATAAAAATTGTGGGGATAGTATTATTCAAGGATTAGATCTAGATTTACAAATGCATCATGTGTAGAGATAGGCACACAACAATAAGAATAACTTACTTGTTGTGTGGTAAGCGTGCGTCTCGATTCTTGCCGTGAATCCACTACTAAGGTATCCACGTGTATGTCGATTCGATGCAGGAACGATTCCAAGTGCACGATTCAATCGTCAACAGCTAGGAAATCTCCGATTGAAACTATAGTGCTCTCTTAGTGTTTTGCCAAGCAAAAGCTCTAAGCTAATGTTTTTGTAATAATCTCATTTGTAAGGCCAAGCCCATATATTTATAAGGAAGAAGACAATTCTAAATTGTCTTCTCTTCCTTAGTATTAGAATACATCAAATATATCCTAATCTAGTCCATAATATCTTTCAATCTCCCACTTGGACTAGCATTAGATTAAACACCAAGCACTAACTTTGCACTCTTGAGCGAATCAACAATACACATAAAGTGTGACCCTTTAGGCCTCCATTATCGACAATAATCAAATTAAAGTCTACACAAAACTCCTAGACTGCGTTGTGTAGCGAACTCAATATATGAAGAACGTTTACGTGGATTCTGTAAACAAACCTTTATATGAAGTTTATGTAATATCCCTTCATTCACGAACCACTCGATTGAGCCTAGGATCTGCCATGTGTCTATCCCAATAGCTCAATCATTTTATCTCATCTTTATTAAATGACCCTTCCGATCATATTCAATTATTCTAATTGAATATATCTTTGCATTGGCCAATGACTAACGGTCAAATAATATAGAGAATTTGAAGTGTTCTCTCGAAATTCAAATCGAGGAATGAATCCTATTCTTGGCTCAACTACCATTTTCATTTGCCTCATGATGTACCCAACACAAGCCGTATCTACCCCTTTGATGGAGTGCAAGCATTGTACTTGGTCAAAGCACACAACTCAACAAACAAAATGAGTATTGACCTCAAGTCAAAGGACTATTACATACTCCATACACTATTAAATCATAGACACTAGAACAAATGATTTAATAGCAGGGTATACCAATATTCTCCAAAATATCCATGTGTCCATCACGAGAATCAAATTACTCGTAGTTGTGAGATCAACTACATTCTCTAAGAATATGATGCAGACCACATGCTAACCTATCGCATGCCATCAATATCCCATTCTTGATGACCATTGGTTAGGGCATCTTTAGAATTACACTCAAACCATTAATGTCTCACATCATTAATAGTAGTGATAATTCAAGGGAACAAAATAAAAGAATAAAGTCAAACAATAAAACCAAATATTCTAATAAATGCACTAGCCCATGAAATCAAATAACATATATAAATGTGATCAGGTAAGGATGTCTCAAACCAAATTGTTTCTAAGACATTCAAACCAAAACTCCCACTAAATTAAAGCCAACTTCCAACATGTCTAACACCCAAGCTCTCAAAATGTTTGTTGTGTTTTGCTATACACAACGGCTTGGTGAAAGGATCGGCTAAGTTATCATCAGTGGGTATTCTTTCTAATTTCACATCGCCTCTTTCAATTATTTCTCTGATCAGATGATATCTTCGGGGAATGTGCTTGTTTCTATTCGTGGGTCTTGGTTCCTTTGCTTGCGCAACTGCACCAGTGTTGTCACAATACAACGGTATTGCACAATTGGTACTTGGAATGACACCCAGTTCTTTCACGAATTCTAACAGAGCCACAGCCTCCTTTGCAGCTTCAGATGCAGCAATATACTCGGCTTCGGTGGTGGAGTCGGCAGTAGTGCTTTGTTTGGAACTATTCCAACTAACTGCTCCACCATTGAGGATGAAGACATAGCCAGACTGTGACTTATAGTCATCATGGTCTGTTTGGAAGCTAGCATCAGTATAGCCAGTAACTGATAACTCTGGCTGTCCACCATAGACTAAGAAGTATTCTTTAGTCCTTCTAAGGTACTTTAGAATAGTCTTGACAGTTCTCCAATGTACCTCACCGGGATTTTGCTGAAATCTTCCTGTCATGCTAAGCGCATAAGCCACATCTGGCCTAGTAGATGTCATGGCATACATTATCGATCCTATAGCAGAAGCATAAGGGATCCTTTTCATGTATTCGATCTCTTGGTCATTAGAAGGGCAACCCTTCTTAGACAAGATAATACCATGTCCCATAGGAAGAAATCCTTTCTTGGAATTTTCCATTGAGAAGCGCTTTAGCAATTTGTCTATGTAGGTGGATTGTGATAATCCCAACAATCTATTAGGTCTATCCCGATAGATCTTTATCCCAAGGATATAGGAAGCATCACCCAGGTCCTTCATCATGAAGGAGCTAGCCAACCAATCTTTCACGGATTGCATCATGGAACGATCACTACCCATAATCAAAATGTCATCAACATATATGATAAGGTAGACAATGTTCCCATCTTTGCGTTTACTATAAACACATGGATCCTCTTTACTTCTGACAAAATCAAACGATTTGATAGCTCTGTCAAAGCAAATATTCCAACTCCTAGAAGCTTGCTTAAGTCCATAAATGGACTTCTTTAGCCTACATACTGCATTCGGCCTTTCTTTGGATACAAAACCTTCAGGTTGAGTCATATAGACTTCCTCTTCAAGTTCTCCATTGAGAAACGCGGTTTTGACATCCATTTGCCAAATGTCAAAGTTATAATATGCAGCTATAGCAAGTAAAATCCTAATGGACTTGATCTTTGCGACTGGTGAAAAGGTTTCGTCATAATCAATGCCCTCGCGTTGACTATAACCCTTTGCCACCAACCTAGCCTTGTAGGTTCGTACTATGCCATCTGCATCTCTCTTCTTTTTGAAGATCCATTTGCAGCCTATGGGATATTTCCCATCTGGCAAATCAACTAGTTCCCAGACTAGATTGAAGTACATCGAGTCCATTTCGGAAATTAAGGCTTCAAGCCACTTCTCCGAGTCGGTGCCCGACACCGCTTCGGTATAGGTCTTAGGTTCATCATCATCTGAATCAACTCCATCATCTTGGTTCTCAACCAATAGATTAAGTCTTTCAGGTGCTCGACGATTCCTACGAGGCCTATGGAGTTGTTCTTGCGTTTGTTCGGGTTGTATATTCTGAATGTGAGCAGGTTCCTCTGTGTTGAACGTTTCAACAGTTTCGGAATTTTCAGGGACATCCTCAAGATTTTCTTGAGGTGGTGGTGACACAACTATTGTATCATCGTGTCTTTGATGCATCTCATTGTCTTGAGGCGTCTCTCTAAGAGATATTCCCCTTCCCAATAGATCATCAAATACTCCCACTGAATTCTTGTCCACACCATTAGACAAGTTTTCATCCTCTATGTTATTTTGCGGTTCTTGAATTTCTTCAAGTTCTATCGTATTGTGACCTTGTTCCTTAGAGACAAAGGTGTCTTCAAGAAACGTCACATTCCGGGAAACAATCACCTTGTGATCACCGGGAACGTAGAAATAATATTCAATTGTTTCCTTAGGATATCCTACAAAATAACATTTCTCACTTTTAGATTCCAACTTATCAGTCATCATTTTCTTAACAAAAGCAGGACATCCCCAGGTCCGCATATGGTTAAGACTTGCCTTTTTGCCACACCATAACTCATATGGTGTTTTCTCAACTGATTTAGAAGGAACTCTATTCAGAATATAAACAGCGGTCTGTAAGGCATGACCCCAAAGGAATAAAGGGAGACTTGCAAAACTCATCATGGATCGAACCATATCTAATAAAGTTCGATTCCTCCTTTCGGATACCCCGTTCATTTGAGGTGTCCCCGGAGGAGTCCAGTCTGACCGAATTCCATGTGATTTTAAGTAATCAAGAAACTCATGGCTTAAGTATTCTCCTCCTCGATCTGATCGAAGAGCCTTTATACTTTTCCCAAGTTGTTTCTCGACTTCTAACTTAAACTCCTTAAATTTCTCAAAGGCCTCAGATTTGTGCTTCATGAGATACACATATCCATACCTCGAAAAATCATCAGTAAAAGTTATGAAGTACGAATATCCACCTCTTGCTTCTGTTGGGAATGGTCCACACACATCTGTGTGAATCAATTCTAGCAAGTCTTTGGATCGTAACCCCTTCCCAGAAAAAGGTTTCTTAGTCATCTTACCTTTGAGACAGGATTCACAAGCACCATATGACTCAAGGTCAAATGATTTGAGATAGTCTAACTTTCTCAATCTTGCTATCCTGTTCTCATTGATATGACCAAGTCTACAATGCCAAAGATAGGTAGTATTATTCGCATTACTCAGCTTAGGTCGTTTGTTTTGTACATTGAGAATACTCCTTTCACATTCAAGATAATATAAACCATTCAAAAGAGAGGCACTTCCATAAAACAATCCATTAAGGGAAAACGAGCATCTACTGTTTCCAAAATGGAAGGAAAAGCCTTCAATGTCCAACATCGGAATGGAAATAATATTCTTAGAAATAGAAGGAACGAAGTAACAATTACTTAAAACAAGTCTATTTCCCGAAGGAAGATCTAATCTATAAGTCCCCACGCGTTCAGCAGCAACTCTTGCTCCATTTCCCACGCGTAGATCGACTTCCCCAGGCATCACTTTCTTGGTTTCACTTAGGCCCTGCACATTATTGCAAATGTGTGAGCCACAAGCTGTATCTAATACCCAAGATTGTGAATTATCAATAGACATGTTTATCTCAATGACAAACATACCCGAGCTCATACCCGATGCACCTTGTGCCTTGTATTTCGGGCAGTCTCTCTTCCAGTGCCCCTTTTCATGACAGAATAGGCATTCATCCTTTGGCAACTTCGGCCTTTTCTGAGCCCCTCCACCTTTAGGCTTTAAACCAGCATCAAATACCTTCTTCTGCTTTTTCTTCTGCTTGTACTTCCTTTTGGAAGACGTGGCAGTAGAGCTCACCATGAGCACAGATTTGCCTTTAGAGGTGGAAGACTCATAGGTCTTCAACATGTTGTGAAGCTCAGGCAGGCTTGCCTTCGTGCCGTTCATATTGAAGTTCACAATGAAGTTTTCAAATGAGGCAGGCAAAGACTGCAGAATCAGATTGACAGAGACAGTAGCGGGTAGCATCGTTCCAATCGATGCCAACCTCTCAATCAACCCGATCATCTTCAGTACATGATCAGAAACCGGACTCCCTTCCTGAAGCTTACACTTGAAAAGATCTCGGAGTATCTCATACTCCATAGTCTGAGCTTCTGAAGCATACAGACTCTTCAAGTGTTTTAGCATATCATAAGGAAACATGTGTTCGTGTTGCCTCTGTAACTCCGTAGTCATAGAGGACAACATCACACATTGTGCCGATGTTGCATCCTCGACATGCTTCTTGTGAGCAGCTTCATCAAATGATGCATACTCAGCAGACTGCTTGTCAGGAATGACAGTGATTGGGTTGTCCAAGACATACTCAATCTTCTCTAGCCTTAAGACCAGACGCAAGCAACGGAGCCAATCCGTAAAGTTTGACCCAGTCAACTTGTTTGTTTCTATCAAACATTTCAGTGACAAATTCGACATATTATCTGATCAATAAATAAAGAAAAGCAAATTAGAAAGAATAAACTATGATCACATTGTATCACTAATCAAACAATGGGCTATCGTATTGATTAGCTCCCACTAATTTTAACATATCTTACGCCCCCAACGTAAAATACGAATTTATAATCCATATAAATCTTAGTGGTCCAAGATCCAAGTCAATATTATGCAGCCTCTGCTTTGCTGATGACTACAATAATATTACTTAGTAGGCCTCTAAGCCAATTGCAACAACAATTTTGCAACTCTTGGTTGATTAATCAAATTAATCTGCGTCCTTAAATCATTCTTGGTCGCTTTGCGTTCCAAAATAATTTAAGTAAGTCAACCCCATCACACGGTGCCAACCTATGAATGAGTCTTGGCCTTGTCGATTTAGAGTATACAATTTTATGTAAATACCCTTGGTCGAAAAAGGTTAGGTACTCAAACAATTATGATGGATGACGCGTTTTGTGCTTACACAAAGACTTATATTTAATGGGGATTTAGAATGTGATACTAATTGCTTATATTTAATATCCAATATTAAATAGCAAAACAATTTCTGGGTGCCGCCTACCCAGGCATATAAAATGCGGACCACACATATTGGGCGCCGCCTACCCAAGATAAATGCGGTCTTTAACTACTATAGTTAAATAATAAGCATAAAATCAAATAGCATGCTTATCACATAAAGACATAAAACCTCTACGAATAAAATCATTAATCAAATTAATATTTTATTCTCTAATTGAATATGGGTTAATCAATTTATATTAATTCTAAATTAATATAAATTTATTTCTATTATTATTAATTCAAAATTAATAACAATAATTTAAATATATTAATCCAATTAATAAATTAATTCTGAAATTGGGGTTCAATTATTAATTCAAAATTAATAAAAGATTTTTTTTTTTTTTTATAACAGCCCCAAATGGGCATTTAATAAAATGCAGGCCCAGCCCCATTTATTAAATCAAATTCGCAGCCCATCAGCCCCAGGCCCAGACCAAGGCCCAAATTCCTTTGGCCCCAAAAAACAAATTCAGCAGCTAGGGCTAGAGAAAGGGTTTTGCAGCAGCAGCCGCTGCCCCCTTCTCCTTCCCGTCGCCTCGCCCGGAGCCCCGCTGCCGCCTCTTCGCCCGTCAGCCCGCCGCCGCCGCGCGCGAATCGACGACGCCATCAGACGTCGCGCGTCCACGCCGGTCGCAGCTCGAAGCTGCGTCGGAGGGCTGCAGCCGCAGCAGCAGCCGCTGCTCGCCGCGAGCGCGCAGGTCCGCCGCGCGAGACCACCACCGGTGCGACGCCTCTTGCGTCGTCTCGCCACCAACACGCCACCACGCCGTCGTCTCCCACCACCGGACTCCAAGCCCGAGTCAGCGGGGTCATTACAGAGGGGCAGCAGCACCTCAGATCTGAAGCGCGACGTAGGCGGCGGAAAGCGATCGGGCGCAACACACCGGCGAGCCCCGACCACCTGCCGCCGTCTCGTCTGTCACCCACGCCCTCTGCATCAGCGGTGGTCGATGGTAGCGTCCGGCGAAGGGCCAGTAGGTTCATTCAATTTCAGAAAATCATTTTCAAAATTTTCATTTCCAAAATCGTCCAAGCAATTCCAGAAATCAGATTTTGAACATTCTTTAATTCCAAATTAAAATTTCATCAACCCATAGTTAATTAGAACACAATAACAATTGTAAATCGAGCCCCGGGCTCTGATACCACTGTTGGTTATCCTTGACATCATCTAATGATACGCAGCGGAATATACATTCAAGGATTAGATCTAGATTTACAAATGCATTATGTGTAGAGATAGGCACACAACAATAAGAATAACTTACTTGTTGTGTGGTAAGCGTGCGTCTCGATTCTTGCCGTGAATCCACTACTAAGGTATCCACGTGTATGTCGATTCGATGCAGGAACGATTCCAAGTGCACGATTCAATCGTCAACAGCTAGGAAATCTCCGATTGAAACTATAGTGCTCTCTTAATGTTTTGCCAAGCAAAAGCTCTAAGCTAATGTTTTTGTAATAATCTCATTTGTAAGGCCAAGCCCATATATTTATAAGGAAGAAGACAATTCTAAATTGTCTTCTCTTCCTTAGTATTAGAATACATCAAATATATCCTAATCTAGTCCATAATATCTTTCAGTATTTATGGGCACTATCCTCATTCCCCACAATTTTTATTATTGTGAATTCCTATTTGTTTTTTTATTTTTCATTTTTAAATTCAGCTCAAATATAGTTCATTAGAAATATTTTTTTTATTACATTCATAAATATAATAATTGAGTTGGTATCAATTTTATTTATATTTGAATAATTGGGTATTAATAACTTCTTAATTATAAATTATAATAATAATAAAAGTAAAATTATAAGAATGACTTTTTTTTACACGAATCACGACCACCAGCCTTCGAATTCGATCTTCCCCAGAAGATGTATTGTGGCGTGAGATAGGAGCCCTTGTTCTTTCTTTATACTCCATTTCGTTTCTGGAATTGGTGGTCAAAATTTGAATATATATTTCAAAAGAAAGAATTCAATCGCCAAGTGGAGGTGTACAATTTCAGAGGAGTAGTAAAGTAACCTTTTCCCATTGTATTTATGGCCGACGCGAAAGTTTTGTCCTTCCTTCTCTGATTTGTTCAGCAGTATTCAATGAAATAATACTGAACATAAATAATTCATACAATTTTTTGTATTTTTAAAATGAAAACTGTGTAAATATGAGCGTGATTATTAGTTTCATAGTTTGGATTTCTGTTACCAGTGGACACAATTTATGATTAAATAATGTGTTATTTAATTGCTAATTCGTGAGGGACTATGTATAATTCATTAAATTTGTTAAATTGTTCATACATTTTGTATGTTTGTTCATAATATTTTTCGTTTACGTTAATTTGTTAAATAAAAAATACTACTACATGTTATTCATAAATATATATATATATATTAAAGCAAAATAACAATCCTTTATAAAGAACCCAAAAACACAAGAAATTCGAAATAAGCAAACAGGTTAGCACTATTTATCGAACGAGAAGAAGCACTATGCTTGAAATTTAATGCCAAGATTTTCCAACTGATTTTCTTGACAAAATTAGAACAGCAAATACTGAGGTTGTAAACTGAATTGTTCGAAAATATTCCCAAATTCCTTCTCTTATTCTACTACTATCTGCGTAATTTCAAACCAAATTTTGGGCGGTGTTTGAATGGAGTAAGATTGTGATGACTGATGAGGCATCATCAACTTGCATCAAATATGGCTTTAAATAATTCACCGCAATTGTTTCTTGTTTGAGAAGTCAGCCGCAATTGTTGACAACAAAGATACATAGATTCTTAAAAATTTGAACAACACAATTGCAAATACTATATTTTATAGATCCTTCTGTCTTCTTCTGCGATTCCAACCGTCACTCGCTACACGTACACGGCGGCGAAGGAGGTGGTCCTGAAAAAGATGAAGACCAATAATTTTTGGTATTGATAGTTTAGCTATAATTTCTTCAAATGATATTTATTTGAAAATGTATTTAGTTTAGCATGTACGATCATTTCTTTTATTTATGTGAAGAAAAAATAATTTTCCACTTTAATTTATTCATCCTAATCTGCACATATATATACATATTAATAACTATCTTACTTGATATGTTAAAAAGTTTAGAGTTCAGAATTCCAATAGATACATGATATGATGATTATTTTATTGTTAGGTACACATAAAATAGATTGTTTATTATACTCCGTTCATCTGTTATTATTTTGACGATGAAACGCAGTCTATTGGTAAGACACTTAGCGCCCGTTTGATATGGGTTTAAAAGCAGGATAAGTTAAATTAATATGGATTTATGTAGTGTTTGGTATTATGTGCTACTAATATGGTCAACTCCAGGTTTATCCCAAGACCCTAGCTTATTTTGTGGGATTAATCCACACTAATTATACCACCTTCCCCATGGGATAAATTTAATACCGAGATGTTAAAATCGAAAATTGATACCCTTTTCACGCCAAACGATGCTGTGAGGATACCAATGCCTCCATCTTATTTTCAGATTTGAGGACACAAATGTCTTTTGGTAAAATATGTGAGGATAATTTAGGTATTTGATATGTTAATCCAACCTATTCCAATAGATACCAAACACTTTTTGGGATTAATTACCAATGATATCAAACACCCATATGAGATTAGAAATCATGACTAATCCACACTAAATTATCAGGATAATTTATATCCTGATTAATCCAATACTGAAAACCAAACGAGCCCTTATCTTCTAATCAATAGGTTGGTGGTTCGAATCACCCTAGGAGCTTGAGTGTGACTGTGTGAGTGAGTTTTTTCCTTTATTTGACCGTAACAAATTTTTTTAAAAAATATACTCTGTTCATCTGAAAATCAGTATTTTTAATGAAATTCTACATAATAATAATAATAATAATAATAATAATAATAATAATAATAATAATAATAATAATAAATTAATAATAATGAACGGGGTTTTTTGCATAAGCATAAATCTATGCAGCCACATTGTGGCCACCCACACACTAGTATAATAAGAAAAATCTTGATTTATTTAATTTATTTTTTAAAATAAAAATAGGATTTAGTTATTTTACTAAATTCTCTACATTGTACTTTTTTTTTTTTTTGCATTTTTATTTTTAATTTATTTTTTAATAAAAATAAAAAAATTACTAAAAAAATACAAAAAAAATAATTACAAAGTAGAGAATATGATAAAATAACTAAATCTTATTTTTATTTTAAAAAATAAATTAAATTATTTTTTTTTAGGTAAATTGTGGGTGTCCACAATGTGGCTGTTTAGCATTACTCTTAGCATAAATTGAATGGAGGAGAGAAAATTTCTTAATCAGATACTAGCTAGAGAATTAATTTTACTAACTACTCCCTCCGTTTTTTTATAAGTGTCTCATTTAGCTCATTTTTTTGTTTCTTAATAAGTGTCCCATTTCAAAATTTGAGAGTATATTTGTGACATTTTCCCTATTTTATCCTTATTTAATACTTGTATGAATGTAATAATTAGTTGTATATATGTATTTATTATGACAATTACTAAGATTACAAATGTAAAATATCTAATTTTATTGGTATGTGTATTTTGACGGTTGGGGACACTTAATAAAAAACGGAGGGAGTAAGTTCTAATTCTTATATGTCAGCATTGATTTCATCAGATATAAAAGAAGTCTGCTGCTGAATTGAAATTTTATTAAAGAAAACGGAACCTAAAAAACCCAAAGAGAAGACCAGGGCCGGGCCTCATTAAAACCTCAAAACGAGGATAAAGAGTACCCGTCTAGATACAAAGAAAACATGAAAGAAACAAGATTTTGCGGAAAATGAGTTGAGGAGACTTCAGAAGTTCCGGCCGTACCATCACCCCCAAATCTCCCCGGTTCCCACCAAGCACCGAACAAACAACCCAGGACAAGCTATCGCACCATGCGAACAAAGGAAGAATGTACATCATCGAAAACCAGCTGAGCAATCTCAGGAAAAGAATGAAGCCAAAACCCTTCCTGCGAAAGAGAGGAAGCGAGGTAATCGGCAACTTTGTTACCTTCCCGGTAGTTATGAGAGCAACGGAGGTTGTAGTGCTCCACACCTTTAAGCGCCGCCCGCCATCTGCTCCGAAAACGCCACGGGACCGGAACCTCACGATTATTGAAGACATTAACAACGTATGTTGAATCAGATTCAATCCAGAGGTTATACCATTGATGAGCAGCAGCCCTCTCAAGAATGATAATAAAAGCAAAAAGTTCCGCCTCAAAGGCAAAACCGGCTCCTGCCGAAAAGTGAAAGCACGCCACCACCGAATTAAAGGCATTTCTGACCACACCACCCGCATGCATCACCGGAGGATTACCCCTAATGGACCCGTCGATATTAGCTTTGAGCCAAGAAGGAGAAGGAAGGGTCCAGCCCACATCAATTGTGACCGGAGCAGGGCGCGGATTGCCTGCAACAGCAAGGCGACGAAGGATCCCGAGCTCAAACACCGAGTTCGCCATGCTTCCTAATTTAAAATTGGTCGCAGCCTCCAAAAAGGAAATCTTAAGAAGCTTCATCAAAGCATGAGGTGAGGCCACAACATTTTGAAAAATCAATTGGTTACGAGAGTACCAGAGACCCCAAAGAATTGTAACGACGCCCACACGCCAAAGGCTTGTCACCTGCGCACTTGCGTTATAATTCATAGCAAAGATAATGAAACTGCCAATATCATGAAAAAATGGAACCTCCATCTCAAACCATGAGAAAAGAAAACCCCATAAATGCTTAGCAAAGTTGCAACCCCAAAAAAGATGATCTATATTTTCCTCTGCATTGAGACAGAGGCTGCAAATGTTAGGCCCAATGAAACCACAACGTTGAATCGCATCCATAGTAGGAAGACGGCCCAAAATGATCCGCCAACAAGTGATAGAACGACGCACCGGGATGAAAGGTGCCCAAATCCACTTCCCCCAATCCACCGAAGGAAACGGTGGAGCGAAATGATCAAAGGCCAAAGAAGCCGAAATATTGCCAAACCGAGAGTGCACCCAAGCTCGCTCATCTTCCATATCCCCAGTCGGGAGCGAGATAATGTCGAAAGCAACCTCCGGAAAAGCCACCAGAAACGAATCAGTGAGATGCCAAATATCATCAAAATAAAAATCTGACACTTTGTGCGTGAGAAAATGAGCCATGTAGCTCGGAATACGTAGGCGCGAGGAGATCTTATACCCGAGCCAATTGTCATGCCAAAAAGAGACGGAATCTCCTCGTCCAATAATACAGAATGTATCCTGCACGATCTGCTGAATCGGCTTACGAACACCAAGCCAGATAGAGGAGGAAAACCAACGGGAGGAAGGACGTAATAGCGGTGAGAGATAACGCCGGCGAAAGAGATCAAAACCAAGGGTTCGTTCCTTAATGACTTGCCAGCCCAATCTGAACATAAAGCTGTTGTTGATATCAGAAAAGCTCTTCACACCTAAACCACCCCTCAGCTTAGGAGCGCAAACCCTATTCCACGCAACCGAGGAACGAGCCTTTGACGTGATACACCCAGTCCAAATAAAAGAGCGACAAGCTTTATCCAGCTCATGAAGCAGCTTAGCCGGCCATTGATAAATAAGCATGCTATGAACTGCCGAGCTCTGAATCACCGAAGCCACTAAACAAACCCGTCCAGCGATAGAAAGTTGCAAACCCTTCCACCTAGAGAACTTCGACAGAATAAAATCTTTAATCTTGACCAGATGAGAAGCCGAGACCCGGCCAGGGAAAACAGGAACCCCCAGATAGGTGAATGGAAGGGAGCCAAAAGAAAAATGGAGAATACGCCGAAGACGCCTCTGCACCTGCGTAGGAACCCCCTTACCAAAATAAATAGTAGACTTATCGGCGTTGCAATGTTGCCCCGAGACTTGGGCATAAATTTGCAAAATAGAATTAATCATGATACACGAACGTTTAGAAGCGCGACAAAACAGCAACACATCATCAGCATACAACAAATGCGACGGGAAACACAACTGGCGAGACATTTGCATCTGTGAGATAAAACCATTATCAACCGCGTGGAGAAGCAGTCTACTCAAAAGATCTTCAGCAAAACCGAAAAGAATGGGAGAGAGAGGGTCTCCTTGCCTCACTCCTCTGCAACAAGCAAAATAGCCATGCACCACTCCATTAAACATGACAGAAATACGAGCAGAAGCGAAGATAGTCTGAATCCAATTTCTGAAGACCGTAGGAAAACCAAACGCATTGAGAACCACATCCATGAACTCCCAATTCAGAGTATCAAACGCCTTCTTAATATCCACCTTCAAGGCCATATTATTCCCTTTACGAGACCGATTCATGCAATTAACACCTTCTGACGCGAGCAAAATACCTTCATGTATCGAGCGTCCCGCCACAAACCCGAACTGATTCGGCGAGATAATGTCAGAAGCAAAGGTATTAACACGCGTAGCAAGGATTTTCGTGATGATTTTAAACAAAAAATTTCCCAAGACAATAGGTCTATAATCAGAAATAGACACGGCGTCATCCTTCTTAGGAAGCAGAGTTAAGAAATTGGAATTCAAACCCTTAGGCAAGTAATGTCTCTGGAAAAAACGTTGCACCGCAGAGATCACATCCGAACAAATAATATCCCAAGCAACCTGAAAAAATTTACCACTGAAACCATCCGGCCCAGGAGCACCGTTGCCATTCATGGAAAAAACCGTTGCCCGTATCTCATCCTCCGACGGGCAACAAATGAGCGACTCCCCTTGATTCTGATTAACTAAATTAGGAACGTGCGCACTAATCCAAGATCGATCCATATCCGGGGTAGAATCAGTAAAAAGATCGACGTAAAACTGAACCACATGATCAGCCATAATCGTGTGATCATCAATCAAAATGTCGCCAATGCGAAGCTGCTTAATGTTCAGACGAGATCTCCGCATCCTCACCATATTTTGATAGAATTTAGTGTTACGATCCCCATCTGAAAGCCATTTGATGCGACTCTGCTGTTGGATAAGAGAAGCTTAACGCGAGAGCATAGTGTTAATCGAAGCTTCAAGCTGTATCTCGTGATCAAACAACTCCTCCGTGTAGCCAGAAACCCCAATAACATTCTGAAGGGAGGTTAGTTGCTCATATAAACCAGACAAAGCAACGTTGAAATTTCCAAAAGTCTCTTTATTCCAAGTCTTCAAGTCTTTGCGCAGCCGCTTGAGTTTGCGCATTACCCGCACCATAGGGCAACGAACATCAATCTCCAGAGACCAGGAATGTTTCACCAAATCCAAAAAGCCCGCGTGAGAACACCACATATTCAGGAAACGAAAATGTTTTTGAGCATGCACCTGAGAAAATGAACAATTGAGAATAATAGGTGAATGGTCAGAACCCACCCTCGGAAGAACACGATAACTGATATTATCCCAATAATCAGAAAACGAAGCGGAAACGAGAACACGATCTAAAACCGACTCCGTGGTGGAAGGAAAGCGACGCCTATCAGTCCAAGTGAAAATAGGGCCAGCAGATACAGGCTGAAAAAGCATATTATCATCAATAAAATCCCGAAACTCCCGACAAGCAATATTACTAGGGTTACGCCGACCCCTACGCTCATGTGCCCCCAGGAGAGCATTAAAGTCACCAATGACAACAAGGCTACCAGTAGAGTAGCACGCTAAATCTTCCCAAAGTAAACGACGCGAGATATAATTACAACTCGCATGTACAAACGCCGCAAAGAAAGAGAACCCCGGAATCCCAACCTCAAGCACCACTGCTTGATCTGAGGAAAAGACAACTTTAGTGTTTACAGTCGGAGAAGCAAAAATCCAAATATTGGGAGCATGCACGCCTCTATCATTTTGATGCACCGGTCGGACATTGATTGAATTCCAAAAAGAAGACTGTGTACGATTAAAAGACGTCTTTGCCTCAAAGATTCCAACAAGTGAAGGGGAATGAGTAACACAATGATTGTGTAAAAGATTACGGGCAGTAGAAAAGCCCCTAATATTCCATGCAAAGATATTCATTGTAAAAACAACATACCATCGTCCTCATTACGAGGATTATCATCACGATGCTTAGCCTCTTCCGCGTCCATAATATCACTCCAACGTTCGCCAACCACCGCATCCATAATTTGCAAAAATGGTCGTTGGGAAGAAGTAGTATAAGCATGCAGCGGCATACCATTAGCATTGGCTTCACGGACCAAATGTAAAAAAGCCTTGGGCCGGGCATTAGGTGTTTCAGCTCCCTGTTCAACTTCAGCACGCGCAACCCGTTTTGCATCAAAATGGCGCCGCAAATCCCATTGATCTTCAGAGGAAAACCCACGATCAAAGCTTGTTGCGCTGCCCGCATTACCCTCATAAACATTGTCAGTAGGAGGATCTGATCGAGAACCAGAAGCATTAGAGTTGACCCTAGCCAAAGCTGACGAGAGCCGACTCTGAGCGTCCCTAACAGAAGCCAAATCAAGCCCCAATTGATCTTGTGTAGCCAAATGAAAACCCACTCCAGGTGATTGAACTAAATCCTGAGAGGGAGAATTGCGCCCGACATCTGTTTGATGAAATTCCCCAACTGTAGAGGGCAATTGAACCTGCCCTTTAGCCAAAACCGAGCAACCATCTTTGGCCGTGGGTGTAATGGTAATAGCTAAATTGCCGTCCGTTTGATCCTGAGGTAAGATGCTTTCCCTGGCCGAGGGAGAGAAATCCACCCCAGTCTTTTGAACAACTTGGGTATTCCCAGCAGAGGAGTGTAACTCGGGCTGCTTCTTTGTATTTTTAGGAGATGAAATACCCGTTTTAGGAGCCATGTGCCCGACGTCGGCCTGAAGCGGCCGCTCAGTTTCCTCATAAATCATCTCCGTATCCGATTCCTCCCCAAGAACCTCAAAACCATTATGACTAGTGGTGACAGGAGCATTAGATATATTATTCCATCGTTGGGTTTGACGCCAATGTTTTTTACCTTGCACCGGACGAAAACCATCATCTAAAGCCGCAGCAGGAGGAACCGACGCATGAGTATCAGTAGGAACCGAAGTAGAGACCTTGTTGGGAACCGCAGTCTCCACAGAGCTGAGGTCCTTAGGCTTTCTACTACATCTATCGGAAGAAAGTCCGACCGTTTTACAAATACCACAAAAATATGGCATAGACTCGTAAACAAATTCCACCTCCAAAGCCACGTTGCCACGTGCCACCGAAAGGTGAGTGGGAGTAACCTTAGAAACATCAATTTCGACCAGGACACGCGCGAAATGTCCTACAGCAGCAGAAACAGTAAGACCATCAAGCTTAATTGGCGTGCCAACCGAACGTGCAATGCCCGTAATAACTTCCGGATGCCAACAATCATGCGGCAAGTAATAAATTCGGAGCCAAACAAGGGCAATAGTAGAAGACTCCTTATACGGATCAAAAAGAGGCGTCCAGTCACGGATGCGAATAAGTCCAACGGAAAGCTTCCATGAAAGTTTGGAGCGAGCAGTAAGCATATCCGATTCCCTACTAAATTGAAGCGTAAAAAACCCTTTTCCCAGAGTGACAACGCGAAACGGGCTATCCAAACGCCACAAAGACGAGAGTTCCTTCTGAATATCCGAAGAAGTCCGAGGAAGACTACCTTTAGGTAAAAGTAACTTTGCATGAAGCGCAAAACGAAGCTCATGCAACTGTTTTTGATAAATAGAATCAGGAATATGTAACACCATCTTCTCCCCAGTAGTATGCGGATGGAGCGCACAAAAATTTTGTGCTAAGACATCAGGGGGTTTCGGCGAAAAAACCCTAGCCGCGGAGGCGTAAGTTCGTCGAGGGTTAGTAACAGGCTTACCCTTAATGATTGGTGGTTGTTCATGAGGGGTAGAGTTCACCGGCGAAATAGCCTTCCCAATATCAGATCCAGGGAGGGTCGATCGAGGGACCGAAGCATCAGCAGAAATAGCGTTCGGGACAATAACCAATTCACGGGAAAGGTTAGGCGGAACAGAGGAAGAGGAGGCCATTAAAACAGTCCCCGGAGAAAATCAGGCAGAGATAAGTCAAAAGGTGGATTTGAGCACTGTAGCAGCGAGATCCACCCTATCCGAGAGGGGCGGACGTGTGGGAGCTGCGCTGCTGGTCTGGGTCGTCTTCGCCGGATAAGGAAACGCAGCGGCGGATCCTTGAGAAGAAGAGCAGACGAGGTGCTGCAGCTAGGCGTAATCGAGGCCGCGGTGAAGGTCGGTCAAAGGGGGATCCACCCTAGCCGAGAGGGACGGTCGTTGGGGAGCGGCGCTGCTGGTCTGGCGCGGCTTCGCCGGAAAATGGACCGCAGCCGCGGTAAGTAGCGTAGATCTGCCGGACTGTCGAGGCGAGCGGCGGTGGATCGCGAGATCTCGCAACAGCGAAAGTCGCAACCTGATATCCTCTTCCCTAACTCAGATGGAGGGCAGGCACTCGACGCCAACGGAGGATTATCGCCGGAGCGCAGGGTCAGTCAACCATCGGATTAGATCTGAAATTCACGGCCCATGCCGACGAAGAGAGAGCCCAATTTCATTTTGTGTCGCATGTTTTATATGCACGCATTATGCTAAGAGGTCGTTATTATAGATTTGTGTGTGTGCGTCAGATATAAAAGAAGTCGGCGTTGTGGCACTTGTTGACATGTTGTGTTGATTTGATAGTTGTATTAGTATAATAAGTTGTGCGGGCACGTGACCCAGGTACACGTCAGCATTGATTTCATCAGATATAAAAGAAGTCGGCGTTGTGGCACTTGTTGACATGTTGTGTTGATTTGATAGTTGTATTAGTATAATAAGTTGTGCGGGCACGTGACCCAGGTACACGTCTATATATACACACCCTACCCTATATATACACACCCTATATATATAGACCCACACCCTATATATACACACCCTATGTATACACACCCTCCTTCTCATCTCAAAAAACAACAAACACAAACATCTCCCTATATTCTTCTCCAGCATCGAAATTTAAGCATAAAATCCCGACTTTGAAGTTCATTTCTAGCAAAGTCTTTAGCCCTGATCCTACTTTTCAACGGATTTTATATTTTGTTTCATGTCAAATATTTTTCTAACTATGGAGGGAGCTAGCATACTTAAGAGCCGTAGGAGAAGTTCCGACACGTATTTATTTTTAACGTTGTTGCTGATTATGCATCAGCTGATTTTCTCACAATGTGCCATTAATGATATTTCTTTCTCGGATCATAGGCTTAGGAATCCAAGTGTTTCCTCGACCTCGACCTCGCCACCGCCGACTCCTACACCACCTTGCGCCGGCAGTCGCGGGCCGCCGCCGCCGTCGCCGCCACCGCCTTCTGAAATAAAAATTCGTTCCATGAAGACAGTATTTCCACAATCGGATCCACCACCTAAACCACCGACTCCTACGCCACCTTCGCCCGGCAGTCGTGGGCCGCCGCCACCGCCTTCTGAAATAAAAAATCGTTCCATGCCAACGAATAACTTCAGGTTTTATTTTTAACGTTGTTGCTGATTATGCATCAGCTGATTTTCTCACAATGTGCCATTAATGATATTTCTTTCTCGGATCATAGGCTTAGGAATCCAAGTGTTTCCTCGACCTCGACCTCGCCACCGCCGACTCCTACACCACCTTGCGCCGGCAGTCGCGGGCCGCCGCCGCCGTCGCCGCCACCGCCTTCTGAAATAAAAATTCGTTCCATGAAGACAGTATTTCCACAATCGGATCCACCACCTAAACCACCGACTCCTACGCCACCTTCGCCCGGCAGTCGTGGGCCGCCGCCACCGCCTTCTGAAATAAAAAATCGTTCCATGCCAACGAATAACTTCAGGTTTTATTTTTAACGTTGTTGCTGATTATGCATCAGCTGATTTTCTCACAATGTGCCATTAATGATATTTCTTTCTCGGATCATAGGCTTAGGAATCCAAGTGTTTCCTCGACCTCGACCTCGCCACCGCCGACTCCTACACCACCTTGCGCCGGCAGTCGCGGGCCGCCGCCGCCGTCGCCGCCACCGCCTTCTGAAATAAAAATTCGTTCCATGAAGACAGTATTTCCACAATCGGATCCACCACCTAAACCACCGACTCCTACGCCACCTTCGCCCGGCAGTCGTGGGCCGCCGCCACCGCCTTCTGAAATAAAAAATCGTTCCATGCCAACGAATAACTTCAGGTTTTATTTTTAACGTTGTTGCTGATTATGCATCAGCTGATTTCCTCACAATGTGCCATTAATGATATTTCTTTCTCGGATCATAGGCTTAGGAATCCAAGTGTGCCCTCGACCTCGCCACCTTCCGCCGGCAGTCGGCCGCCGCCACCGCCTTCTGAAATAAAAAATCGTTCAGTATTTCCACAGTCGGATCCACCACCTAAGCCAGCTGCACCATCTTGTAAACCCACTTGTAAATAGTCTCTCTAGCTATGTCAAACGTTACTACGAATTTCATGTTGATAATTCTGTAACATCATTCGTTATAGTTTTATGGTATTATATGAAAAGTTTTATATGCCAATTTTCGCTTATGGAAGTTGACAATTTACATTCAGTGTCAGACAATCTTGAAAAAGATAAATGGATTTGAGACGTCAGAAATAATTATATTCAATGCCAACGAATTTACATTCAATGTCAGACTACAATGTCAGAAAATGCCATTATCAGCCCTATTGCAAATTCTAAAACCATCACGTAGCTCAGCAAAATCCCGACGATCATCGGTTTCTTGCTGCCATGGCTGTAGTGAGTGTCCAGGCGACGGCGGCGGCGGTTTCTTGCTGTCGTTCGCCGGAGTTTAGAAAAGGGGAGGTCCGGCGGCGGCTTCGCAGTAGAGAGACGCCGGCGCGCGGGCGTCGTGGCGGTGGTCGTTCTCGCCGGAATCTGGGGGAGGGAGTCTGGCGAGAGAGAAACTCCGGGGGTGGTGTGTGCCGTCGACGGCGCTGCTTGCCGGTCTGTCTCATGGAGGAAGACGTCGCGGGGTGCGTGCGTGTGAGCGTGCTCTGTTTCAGTGAGAGAAGAGAGTCGAGAGTAGTAAGCGGCTCATCGCCGTTGCTCCGGTGAGCTTCCGCGGCGGTGGATTTTCGAGAGGGGGTGGGCGGATTCGAGAGAGAGAGAAAGTGATCAGCACTATAATGTGTGTGCGTCAGTGCGTGTTTGATTTGAGAATAAAAAAACTCAGCTGGGGTTGGTTGAGAGGTGGGGTCCGGGCTGGGTTCATTTACCTTTTTTTTGGGGGGGGGGGGGGGCGGGGCGGGAATTGGGCCGGGTCAGTTGGTCTGCTTGTATTTTTATTAAATTGGGCTCAAGTAGTGGACTGAATTGACTAAGAACGTGGGCTGCCACATTCTAAAACCATCACGTACATGCAACACAAACACAAACACAAGCAGCTCAGCAAAATCCCGACTAGAGGTGAGCAAAATATCCGATTTTTGGTTCGAATTTTTCAGATTTTTGAATCGGATCGAATTGAATTTTAAGTAAATTTCGAATTTTCGAATTGGATCGGATTAACACTTTAAAATTTGAAATCCGAATTAAATTTATAATATAAATAATATTATATATAAAAATATATAATTATTAGGTTTTAAATAGTTAAATATTTCTAAATTATAACTCTATACTTTCATTTTGGTTGATTATATTTAACGGTTTGTTAATTAGGACTTTAATTCGATCATAATTATCTAATTAGTTAGGTTGATATGTATTCTCGGATTGTTTGGATTATTTCGATTTTCGATATAAAAGTGATAAAATATGAGAGAGAATATAATAAAGTAATAAAGTAGAAGAGGAAAGGTAATAAGGGAGTGATTAATTAGTTGTAATTCTGTAATTAAAATCCTTTATTTTTTTTCATATTTAGAAATGTAGCATCTTCGTTGGGACGAATGGAGTATTTCGGATTGTTTTTCACATTTCGAATTTTTCGGATCGGATCGGATTGGATTTTATCCGAAATTTTTTGGATTTTCATATTTGAATTTTTGAATAATATGGTTCGAGTTCAATTGAATTTGCGGATCGGATTAGGCAAAATTCATATCCGAAATCCGAATGCTCACCCCTGATTCCTGACAATCCAGATGAAGATGCCGACGATGGAGGGCGACGAAGGCGAAAGGGAGGCCGAGGAGAAAGCCCAAGGGGCGGTATCTACGATCGTCATCGTCGTCGCCAAAGCACATGCTTTCAAGTTCTTTTATTTTACAAGCAATCAACTCTTCAGGAGGAATGGCGGTGGCTTGCCCTTGAACTTCCCTCTATCCAGGGGCGTAGCCAGGGGGGGCTGAAGCCCCCTCCCAAATTTTGATTTTTTTAAATAATATATATATATATATATATATATATATATATATATGTTTATATTATAAAAGAAATTTGTTTTACAAATGTTGATTAGCTTGTTATATTCTTCCATTTATAATTAATTTAAGGATAATTGTGTTATTTAAAACTATATAATCTATAAAAATATTATACATTATTATGACTATTATGCTTGTCTTTTATTATTATTGATTCTAGCTTGTAATTTATTGAAAATATATAATTTATGAAAATATTGTTTGTTATTATTGTTATTATGCTTGTCTATTAATCAAAAATGCCTAAGATATACGAAATGACAAAAAAAAAGTTTGTAATGTATTGAAATTAATTTGTAATATATTGAAATTATATAGTATATGAAAATGTTGTTCTTTATAATTACTATTATGCTCGTCTTTTAATAAAAAATGCTTTAAAAATACAGAATGTCCCAAAAAAATTTGTAATGTATTGAAACTAATTTGTTATGTAACACCCTAATCTAACTAAAGAATAAAATATAAATTAAAGAAAACTATTTAACACCTAACATCATAAAATCAATAATTTTTGATAACTTCAAAAATATCAAACCCTAATATATACTCCCTCTGTCCACGAAAAAGTGCCCTACTTACCCCTTTTTTTTTGTCCACGAAAAAGTGCCCTGTTTACCTTTTTGTACATTCATACCCTTTACTTTTCAATTTATTTACAACTTATGTCATTAATAAATCCACACTTTTATTTAATCTATGCAATTAATCCACACAATTAACTCACTAATTAAAACTACGAAACCAACTCCCCCACGCCTAATCAATCCCATTTATTTATTTATTTTCTTAATTTTCAGTTTATTTATTTATTTTCTTAATTTTCAGTTTATTTATTTATTTATTTTCTGAATTTCAAGTTTATTTATTTATTTATTTTTGAATTTTTAGTTTATTTATTTCCAGTTTATTTATTTATTTATTTATTTCCAGTTTATTTATTTATTTTCTGAATTTTCAGTTTATTTATTTATTTATTTATTTATTTCCAGTTAATTTATTTATTTTCTGAATTTTCAGTTTATTTATTTATTTATTTATTTATTTATTTATTTCCAGTTTATTTATTTTCCATTTTATTTATATATTTATTTTCTGAATTTTCGGTTTATTTATTTGCAGTTTATTTACTTATTTATTTATTTATTTATTTCCAGTTTATTTATTTTCCAGTTTATTTATTTATTTATTTTCTGAATTTTCAGTTTATTTATTTATTTATTTTCTGAATTTCAAGTTTATTTATTTTTGAATTTTCAGTTTATTTATTTATTTATTTATTTTCGAATTTTCAGTTTATTTATTTTTTTTTCTTCTGAATTTTCAGTTAATTTATTTCCAGTTTATTTATTTATTTATTTATTTTCTGAATTTCAAGTTTAGTTATTTATTTATTTTTGAATTTTCAGTTTATTTATTTTCCAGTTTATTTACTTATTTATTTATTTATTTCCAGTTTATTTATTTATTTTCTCAATTTTCAGTTTATTTATTTATTTATTTTCGAATTTTCAATTTATTTATTTTCTGAAAATTTTATTTCCAATTTTTATATTTTTTCATTTTTTTATGTATTTATTTATTTATTTATTTTCCATGTTTTCTAATTTAAATGCTTTCATTTAATTCACCTAATAAAATAATGCCAAATAGTTAGTGCAAGATTAGTAAAAGTAATCACAATACATTAACACTACCATTTTAGTCTTTTACACCACCTTTACACCACCTTTTTCAGCTTTCTTAAAACCCGTGCCAGCACCCAAATGGGGCACTTTTTCGTGGACGGAGGGAGTACATATCACAACGATATTATAACGTACATAGTCAAACATGACCTGGAAAACAGTTTGAAAAAAAAAGAAAACAACGCTATTACTAAAACAAAAGTATCTGATACTGTACAAAGTTCAAAAGAAGATAATTTCTTTTGATTCAAAAAGATTTGACGCGCCCATTCGACCCTCGACGCGTCTCCAACATCAGTTACCTGAAAATGTTAAATAAGGGATAAGCATACAAAGTATACTTAGTGTGGGATGTCATGCAATAATTGTCCACGTTAATAAAACGGTAACATATACGGTCACTTCATATATATCCTCAATATTCGCACTGTGGCAATCCAATGACTATTAAAGTCCCGGACCCTATTTACGGGCCCCTGGCGACATCCTCAAAATATACGTCATAACACATATGGTAAACACATATTATTAAAATGGACAACAATTAACCACAGCATGCACTGAAATAAATCCCACACCTTAACTTGACTTGCAAATTTAACTTCAGTAATTCAAAATCACAGTCCACGTCCTAGTCGCGCCGCACCTAGTTAGATAACATTCAAATAACCAATATAAGGGCCTACTTGAAATTTAGAAATAATATAAATATAAATATTAAGAATTTATTTTAAATCATTGGTCTAATAATTTATAAGAGATCATTTAGTATAAAAAAATAAAATTGGACCTAATATATACTTAAAATATAAGGCCCAGTTATTAAACATATATAAGATCCAGTTTATGGCCCAACAATTCAATAATAAAAACTAGTACAAATCTTAGCCCAAATAATTAATTAAGTTAGGCCCATGAATTAAAAACCCAACATTCATTTTTCTTCATCCATAAATTTCACTCTCAACTCACTACATACGCACCCACAAACACACTCACACACGCACACAACACCAGCTCATCCTCTCTCCCTCTCTCAGCCTTCCTGCCGCCGCCGCTGCCGCTGCCGCCCGGCGCCTCTCCTCTCTTTCCCAGCCTATCTCTCTCTCCCAGCCTCCCTCTCTCTGACTCCTCAACCTCTCTCCCAACCCCTCTCACCCTCTCGGCCAGACGGCCACGACGCCGCTCCCCCAGCCAGCCATCGCCGCCGCTACGCCCGACGCCGTCTCCTCCAGCCCGGCGTGGTCCCCTTCTTTCTTCGACTGGAAGCAGCGGGTGCCGCCGCCATCACCTCGACGGACAGCACAGCTGCTTCGCTGCCTCCTCCCCTTTTCCAGATCTGGCACCGCCGCCGCCCCTGTTTCTCCGGCGAGGGCGCCGCCTGCCTTCTCTCCACACCGGCGCCGTTCAGACGCCCCTCCCCTGTCTACCCCCAAAACCACTTCAACCACTTCTACTTTCCATTTCTTAGTTTTTCTAATTTCTTTACTGGAAAAGTAGCAGAATCTTACTCTCTATATTTTCTCATGAATTAGATAAATGTTTCAGGATAAAAATATTTGATTATAAACATGTCTATGCTGGATTTGATTCAAGAACAGAAATTTCTTAGAAAGGCAGAAAAATAGAATTTGCTTTGATGATTTAAAATCACCGAAGATAAATTTACCCAAACTGAAGTTCTATAGAAGATGATGATCGCAGAAATTTACTGAAACAAGTTTGAGGCTTCACGGAATTTCCAGAGATGAAAATGGTAAGGGCTGATGGAGATGAGGTAATTTAAATGAGATAAAGAATTGGAGTGATACGTGGCTGAAAGATGGTGAAGTAAGATCAGGTGGCTATTGGAATTGAACAGCACGTCAAACCACATCTCAAAATTAAAATCAATCAAATATTCATTCACAAAATATACATGGGCTGTTATACATATGGGCCGATTATATGCATGTTTGAATGGGCTTCTCAATAATAAATAAATTGTAGTCCTAACCCAAAATATAAACAGGCCCAATGTGTACAAAGCTTACATTATAGACTATCAGATCCAAATTTAAAGGAAAAGTGAGAATATAAATTTTTATATTTATAGACATTAATCTATAATTCAAAGTCTTATATCCAACTAGGAGCGCGACTAGAAAATTCATAAACTGAGTATAATAAAATTTTCAATGACTTCATAACAATTAAAATTTAAATAATTCAAAGATAAATAATTTTAAATAAATGAATTGAGCGCGGGCTGTCACATGTTATATATTTAAATTATATAATCTATGAAAATGTTGTTCTTTATTATTACTATTATGCTTGTCTTTTAATAAAATAATGCCTTAAATTTACGGAATGTCCAATTTTTTTTTTTTCGAAACCCCGTGTAAGTTCAGCCCCCTCCCAAATTAATTCCTGGCTCCTCCACTGCCTCTATCCATCTCTCTCTCTCTCTCGTGATTTTCTAATCGAAGAGAAACAGATTCGAGAAAATTGATTTTTAAGAGGCACCTTTTTTGTGTATGTGCTATAACTATATGTATGTATAACTATATAAACAGACAAAATTTGTATATCTTGCACAAATTGTTCTATTTTGGCCATATTGACTTGTTGGTCAACGGCACAGACGACGAGTCTGCTCGCCGGAAATCAGGGGAGGAGGCGGTGGCAGATTTGGGGATCTAAAGTTTAAAAGAGAGATGAGAGACAAGAGTCAAAGAACGAGAGACGAGGAGGCTCTGGGCGGCGGCGGCAGCCCTGCCGCTGATGTTGGATGTAGGAAGAAAGATGGGGCGGTGTCTCTTTGGGTGCGTGCGTGTTCTGAGTTGCGCGAGAGAGAGTGTGTTGAAGGAAGAGTGTGTTGTCTGCATGGAACGATTTTTTATTTTTGAATGGCCTACCAGTAAAGCTTCTCTTGGTTTCTGAGAAAGGCGGCGGCAATGGCAGCTGTGGCGGTGGCGAGGATACATTTGGATTTTCAATCACATAGAAATTAAATATTCAAATTCTGACAACAAGCCTAAAGCCGTGAGCAAAACAATAAATTTTGCTTCAACAAATTCTCCCTCACGCCGCCCGTCTTATGGTGAAGCTGGTGAAAGGATTCGATTAAGTTTTACTCTCTCCGTCCAATTTCATTGCGGCACAATTTTTGAGAAGCGTATGATTGTAGGAGCTAATTATGTTAAAATAGGACGGTAACTTTAATTTAGTGTTTTAAAAATAAGAAAAACATATTACGAAATTTGAAAATAAGGATTATTATTTTCATTTTTTTATAATTTATACTTCTATTTAACACATCAAAATGAGAACTATATATATAGCTTTCATCACAATTCGAAATACGAGTGTAAATGTAAAAAATGGAAACTGTAGTCCATATTTTCAAATTTCGTAATGTATGGTCCTTAGTTTTAAATTCTGTAACATAAAGTTTTCTTTTTAAAAAGCACTAAATGTTACGGTCATGTTTTAACAATTAGCTCTATTATAGTGTAATTATATGTAGGCCCAAACATATTTAATATAAGCATTGGTTGAGCCTCTAGTTGGCTCAATCATGCTTTGAGCCCGTTTATGAGCCAACTATTACATTAGTTGGGAGGGGCTTATTCCGGGGGCCCTAGTTAATAATCACAAAATTAAACTAAAGCATAAAAAGTTAAAATTGAAGAAAATATATATAAGAAATTAAATAAAATTGAAAGTGGGACACAAAGTGGAACATAAAGTGTGGTACACTGAATCTTATTTCGGGGGGCTTGAGCCCTCAGATCCACCCCTACTCCCGTTCATCAATGGAGAAGATCGGTATAATTTGGTTCAAGTTTGACCGAACACCGAAAAATGGTTCCAAAAGCCATTTAGGCCTTCCATATTTCATCACAAAGCAACCCATCAAAACTCCAATCACGAATGCACATCCATATCCCAAAGCCACAGGTCGCCAACTAAATCCATCCACAAAATCAGACTCATCTTCATCTTCATCTTGATCGTCACGAGTCAACGTGGGAATCTGACCGCACTTTTTAGTCAACGGGAATCCGCATAATCCCGAGTTCCAAACGTACGAGCTGTTATCAAATGTCGGAAACTGGCCGCCAGACTGAGGAATCTCCCCGACAAGATCATTCCCCGAAAGATTCAACGCGGAAAGAAAATTCAACTCCGTCAGCTGCCGAGGAATCTCGCCGCTCAATCGGTTCGACGACAGGTCCAACGATTCCAGCGCCTTCACGCTCCCGAGAGAGGACGGAATCTTCCCGGTGAGACCGTTGCGCGACATGTTCAGGTATCTCAGCGAGTTAAGATTCCCGATGCATTCCGGAATCTCCCCGGAGAAGTAGTTCCCGGACACGTCGATCGCGGTGAACGTCGTCAAGATTCTGACCACCGGCTGATCCGTACCTTTGATAACAAACACCATTGATTCCTCGTATTTGCTGAACCAGTTTCTCTTCTCTGTCACATTCTCCCTCGCGTTCATCATGGCGGGGAAGGTGGCGAGATACCTAGTTGGGAGGGAGCCGTTGAATTTATTCTCAGAGATATCCAACACTTGCAGCTTTTGAAACGGAGCGCGATCGTCGTCGATGGGCGAAACGGCGCCGTTGAATCTGTTGCGGCTCAAGACGAGGACTCGGAGATCCGCGAGAGTCTGCAACCAAAAGGGAAATTCATCTTGTATTCTATTGTTTCCGACGTCGAGCACCTGCAGCTTCCCACAATTTGCTAGGGTTTGCGGCAGCTTTCCTCGGAGATGATTGCCGTTGAGGTCGAGAGACTCGAGAGCGCAGCCGTTGGGGAACGACGGCGGGATGAGGCCGTGGAAGGCATTCTCCTTCAGATGAAGAACTTGCAGAGATTTACTCAGATGTCCTAAACACTTTGGGATTGCTCCATGCAGAGTGTTGTTTGAGAGGTGGAGGAATTGGAGGGATGTGAGGTTGCAAATGGATGATGGAATCTGTCCAATGAAGCTGTTGGAGTGGAGGATTAGGGTTTTGAGGGAGTGGAGGTTTCCAATGGTGGAAGGTATGGAGGAGGAGAGATTGTTTGTGGCCAAGTTGAGGTAAGTTAAGTTGTGGGATTTTTCAATATTTGGTGGTATGGAGCCTTCGAAAAGGTTAGTGGAGAGATCAATACTCTCTATTTTAGCTGTGAATAATTCTCTAGGAATGGTACCTGAAAGTTATGGGATTAATTATAGAGGGTTTTCTTAATTTCAAAAATTATAATTATAAATCAAGTCATAATTAATGTGTAAAAACAAATGGGAAATAATAATTAAATTAATTAAATAAATAGAATTAGGTTCTAGTGAGATTACTATTTTTTCGTGAGATTTGAGACTAATGAATAAATCACTATATAGGAATAAGGTAATATTTAATGATATTAAAAAAATTAGTAAAATTTTCCTTTAGATAAATATCAATCAGAGAATACGGTAAATCAATATTTACAAATCAATCTAAGATCTCACCATATACGAGCGATGTCATAAGAACCATTCCCTAAATAAATATATGTATCTATATATTACTCCCTCCGTCCCACGAATCTTGACACGTTTGGTTTCGACACGAGAATTAAGGAGTTGTAGATTAGTGTTTTAAGTGTGTAGTTAATAAAGTATAAAAGTGATAAAAGTAGGAGAGAGAATTTAATAAAGATGATAAAGTATGAGAGAGAATGTAATAATTATTACCTTATTTAGAAATGTATCAAGATTCGTGGGACGGCCCAAAAAGGAAAATGTGTCATTATTCGTGGAACGGTGGGAGTAATTCATTGTTGCGGATATTACTGAAGATCATAACGATGATCAAAGAGTGAGCTTACCAGTCAAAGCATTCTTCTCGAGAGATAATGCGATAAGTGATTTCATGTTGAAAATGACCGGAGGCAAACGGCCGATGAAGTTGTTGGAAGCCATGTACAATGCAACTAAATTATCAAGGGCACCGATCTCTTCTGGAATCACACCTAAAGAAATAAATAAATAAAATAATTTAATCGTTAATCATATTTATATAAATGTGTTCCATTAATTAGCATCAGATAGTTAGATACATGATTTTGTATCAGAGAATCCACTAGTTTGACTGATAAAGCAAAAGTGCATAAATTATCTGCAATATTCTATATAGTGTTAATAGGCAAATATACCCACTTTCATAATCTATCTATCAAAACTACGTACTCATCCATATAATAAATATATTTAAAATTTATAAAAGTTCTTACATAATATAATTGTACTTATGTAAGTGTAAGATTGTTAGTTAAAAATTGTATAAAATCTGAGAAAATATGCATTTATTGAGTATATTATTTTATTATAAGAGTTGGTAGTTTTGATAAATAAGTTATGAAAGTGGTTAGTTTAAATTTCAGATATTATATTGATGAAAAGAATGAACAATTATGTAATTTATATATCGCCTAATTAAGCATATCATATTTGAATGAATGATAGATAAACAACGATCCGATAAGCATTTAAAAGATTCAACTTTTGTCCGATCAAGTGATGAAAAGCTTCTCTACAAATAAAGATGTTGGGAATCTTGTGGAATATCCTAACCCTTGTTTTGATGATACCAAAATTCATAGGACTTAAATGTAATAGACTAGAATCGTTTTTGAACTCAAGTGTTAGAGTTCGTTTCTAGTTTAGTTGCGGTGTCAAAGACTGAAGACTGAAGACTGAAGAACGAAGACTGAAGACGGCAGTTACCAACTGAAGTATCAGTTGAAGAATCAGTTGAAGACTGATTATTTAATGCGCGCCATGGACTGATACTAAAGTCAAGTATCAGTTGAACATTCCTCCTAGGACTGATCTTCCAACGTTCAGAGGAAGCCACGTACGCTCAAGTACAGCCGCATTAAATGCAGAGATATCTCAATATCTTATCTCTGCAGAGGTCATTCCTATCTGGTGGTTACTTTTCAGAGATGTCACATCTCCTGTCCATCAAAGAGAGCCGTTTCCACACAGACAAGGAACCTCGAAGATTGAAGCCTCAGCCCAAATTCGAATTGCTCTCCAACGGAAGAAATCTTGAGGACGATTTACGCCAACGGATCTATTCAAGAGTTCTCCTACAAATAGCGCTCGAGGATCACTTCAATCTTCACCGATTCAACGACATAAGCTGAAGCTCTGCCGAAATAGCTACTCAGCCTAAAGCTTAAACCGCCAAAGCTTGAATCGAAGAAGAGAATTCCAAAGCCAAAATCAGTCACTGCTGATTACATACATTCTCTTAGACCCTAGGCATATATTCTGTGTACCCAGAAGCCAAAGGTCAAACTTGCTTCAAAGAACTTGTTCTTTGTAAGTATAGTTGGCACTCGTTTAAACCTCTCCCCCATAAGAGTGTTTGAGTGACTCGGAGTTTCAGAAGGTGTTCTGAACTCTGATAGGGAAGTCTGAGCACGGGGTGTGCTTAGCAAGGAAATCCTGCGCGAGCTGTGTAGGTGCTGAAATCCTGCGCGAGGTGTGTAGGTAGGGAAACCCTACGCGAGGTGTGTAGGTGCTGAAGAGAGAGCTATCTTCAGTTCACGGTTTGCAGTGCACCCGGGAAGCACTTGCGGAGTGGATTGTTGGTCTGATCAACCAGCCGTGGATGTAGGAAAGAGTTTTTCCGAACCACGTAAAAGTCTGTGTGTTATTTACAGCTTTCAGTTTTACTTTCATATCTGAGTTATTTCAATTGATAAAACTGAATGCTGACTAACTGAAAAGAGAAACCTTAATCCAACTATCTGCTCCACCGAGGCTATTCGAAACTAAGTTTAATTTTCGCTGCGTATGATATCAATCTGACTCACTATCCTCTGATAGTAAGGAAGAGAGATATCATCTTCATCTCTGCAAACACGACTGAAGCCCTTACGTGGATCAGTTAAGTTTCAGTGACTTAACTGATACTCCCTCTGTCCCATAATAAGTGGCCACATTCTTTTCGGCACAGAGATTAAGAAATTGAGTGTTATATGTTTTAATAGAGTGTGGCCTACAATTGTTGACCAAATTAGTGAGTAATTGTTGACTTAATTAAAGTAATTTTGGCATTTTTAGAAAGTGGCCTACAATTGTTGACCAAATTAGTGAGTAATTGTTGACTTAATTAAAGTAAACTTTTGCCATTTTTAGAAAGCAGTCACTTATAGTGGGACAGACAAAAAAGGAAATGTGGCCACTTATTATGGGACGGAGGGAGTAACTCTTTACTGAAGAGCTTTCAGTATCAGTCGTCAACCCTGTTGGTCAACACTTATTTCGGTTAAACAGGTGTCTTGTTTGCGTGTAAAGTTTCGTCTCTATCTCTGACTGAGATCCCTCTGATTGAGGTTTGTAGATAGAAGAGAGAAAAATAGCCTATAGGTGTATTTCCCCCCCCCCCCCCATACACCTATTCGAGACTCCCCCGGACCCAACAATTGGTATCAGAGCAGGTTGTTCGCAAGAACTATCTGTCTCTGACTAGTTCTACTTGAACTAGATCCTTTTTAAAGGTCTCGAAAAAGTTTTACTCTTTCTTTTTGTTTTGTGCTTGCTACTTGCTTATTCTGCTGTTACCTGTTCTCTTTTTTTTGATGGAGACTAACCACAGCAGATTATCTTCTCTACCTATGTTTTGTATTGAAAAATACGACATATGGAAGTTTCGGCTTGAAAGCTTCCTCATTGCCCAACACTGTAGAATGTGGGAAGTCATCACTAGCGGTCCAATCATTATCACCGAAACTGTAAAAAGAGTTCCTACTGACATCCGTCAGGAACCTTACGATGAGGATCAGCCCAAGTCAAAGGCAGACTTCACCACAGAAGAAAGGAAGCAAGATGAGCTAGACAACCTCGCCAAAAGCATCATCTCCGGCACCGTTCCTGACAAGTATGTCATGAAGATCATCAAGTGCAGGACAGCAAAGGAGATGTGGGATACTCTGGAAAGAATGTGCGTAGGTTCTGAGGAGATCAAGGAGAATAAGCTTTCCATAGCTTGTCAGAAATTCGACTCCTTCCTCATGCTCAAGAATGAATCTGTCGAGGAAATGGAACAAAGATTCAACCTCATATTGAATGAAGTTCAATCCATTTCCAAAGACAAATACACTCAACGAGAAATCAACTTGAAGATTCTTCGAGCACTGCCACGAGGAGAATGGCAGATCTATTCAGTCGCTCATCAGCATAAGCCAGGATTCAGTCAGCTCCCGACAAACAAGCTTTTCTCCGATCTCGTGGCAAATGAGTTCGATCTACTGAGAAATCTTGGTAACAAGAAGGCTGGAGGATCAGACGAAGATGGTCCATCAACCTCAAGAGGAGTTGCACTGAAGGCCTCAACCAGAGAAGGCAAGAAGCAGATCAAGGAGCCAACGGAACTCAACCCTGAGGACTTCTTCAGTCAATATGCCTTGTTGACTGACAGATTCAACAAGATGGAGTCCAAGTTCCGGAAGTACAGAAGGTTCCACAAGCAGCACTACAAGGGAAAAGAAAGAGAAGGGGACTCCAGACATTCCACAGATCGAAGCGGAGAAAGGAAGTCAGCCGCTTACGACATCAAAGAATTGGAATGTTATGGATGTAGAAAGAAAGGACACTTTAAGCATGAATGTCCTGATCTGACTCCAGCTGAGCGCAGAGAACTGAAAGCAAAGAAAGATCGCAGATCTTTGAAGAAGAAAGCGATGGTTGCTGATGATGCTGACTCCTCCAACGACACATCAGAATCATCCGACTTCGACAGTTCCAGCTCAGATGATGAGAGCCGAGCCCTGATGGCCAACGAATCAGAAAGTGTAGCTGACAACAGCTACGACAATGGAATGAATGGCCCAGAGGTAAAATCTCTCACGAAAACTCTATATACTGATAACTTCCTGATGCTTTCAGGAGACCACTCAGAATCTGGAGATAGCTCATCCGTTGAAACTGACGAGTTTGATCAGCTCCTGACTGATCACTGTCAGCTGAGGAAAATGTTCGAAGATCTCCTTAAACAGAATCAGAAAAAGGACAAGGAGATTGATGATGAACGAGCTAAACATCAGACAATCATCTACTTTCCGGATGAAACATGTCTTGATCAGCTAATCACGGAGAACAGCAGACTGGAAGAAGAGCTCAGAATCTCCAACTCAGAATGTGAAAGAGCTTCTCATGAAATCAAAAGGCTTAATCACAAGCTGGAAGAAACAGTCAAGACCTGCATGATGCAGTCTCCCATGATGAGCAACTTTCCATCGAAAGGACTGGTCAACAGCATCGGAGGAAAGGTTGCAGCTGCCAAAGGAAATGATATCATGATCATCTCTAAGAATGATCCTTCTGAAATCACAACCTCAGAAGAATCAAGAGATCATGATATGGATGAAGTTCACAAGCGCAGACTGATGGCCAGATCAAATGTTCCACCTCCACGAAGCTACAGACGAGCTAAGGAGGCTCCCAACCAGATCATCTTATTGAAAAGGCTGGAAAGCAGATTTCAGTCAAAGATCCGGGAAGGAACATCAGGAGCCAAGAAGAATCTTTCTCATCAACCCAGGGGGAAGAAAGGCCACATCAGTCAGAAACTGACATCCTCAGTTCAGTTTCAGAAAGAACTACATCCATGGAGATCAAGCAATGCTGAGTCCAGTCGAGCCATGCCACTTCATCGACGACAAGCCACTGGACGTCAGACAAATCTCCATAAGTCTGCAAAGACTAAAGTATCTCACAGAAGATACTTCGGCGAGCAAAGAAGACCTCAACCACTCACTAGACAGAACTGCTACAAGAGTGAGGCCTTCAAAAGGATTTCTCAACGGAAGAATGCTCAATTGCCACCTGAAGCGCCAACTACACCGATCAGACATCCAACAATGCGCAAGAAATCAGCCAGACCAATTCTGAAGCAGATTTGGGTTCCAAAGGGAACTCGAACTAACATTGAAGGACCCAAAGCTTGATTGGGTGCCTGAAGCAACTCTTTCTTGCAGGTCAATGTCAGGAAACATAAAAAGAAGGAAGAGGCCAAAGCTTCAATCAGAACGTGGTATCTGGACAGTGGCTGCTCGAAGCATATGACGGGCTACAAAGAATATCTATCCCAGTATGTTGAGAAAGCTGGATCTAAAGTTGCATTCGGAGACAACTCGATTGGAGAAACAAAAGGCTATGGTGTGCTCAACATGGGTAACGCCAGTATCAGTAATGTTAGCTTTGTTTCTGGTCTTAAACATAATCTGTTGTCTGTGAGTCAATTTTGTGACAGTGGTTTCACAGTGAAAATCAAAAAGGATGAATTCACTGTTAGAAACAATCAGAAGAAGGTGGTTCTGAAGGGATTCAGACAAGGAAGTCTCTACGTCGTTTCTTGGGAAGACAGCCCACCAGAAACGTGCCTCATCAGTAAAAGCAGCTCAGAGCTCAATTGGCTATGGCACAAGAGACTCAACCATCTCAACTTCAAGACGATCAACAAACTTGCTAAACATCAACTGATAGAAGGACTCCCTTCTATTGTATTCCAAAAGAAGCAAGAATGTGAAGCATGCCTCAGAGGAAAGCAGACGCGGACATCATTCAAGTCAAAGACAGGACACTCCTCTGAAAGGATTCTGCATCTACTTCACATGGATCTGTTTGGCCCGATCACTCCAAGAAGCTACAACGGTAGGAAGTACACCTTGGTAGTTGTGGATGATTATTCACGATATACCTGGGTTATCTTTCTTTACAAAAAGAAAGAGACACTGGAGGAACTGCCAAAGCTGTTGAAGAGACTGAGCGTTGAAAAGGAAGTCAACATCATCAGCATCAGATCAGATCGTGGGACTGAGTTCATCAATACTGTCATTCGTGAGTATTGTGATGAACAAGGAATCAGTCATCAAACTTCTGCAGCAAGAACTCCTCAGCAGAATGGAGTTGCAGAGAGAAGAAACCGGTCTCTAAAGGAAGCAGCAAGGACGATGCTAGCCGAGTCAAAACTCCCCTTGAAGTTTTGGGCCGAAGCAGTCAACAACGCATGCTACACGCAGAATCGCTCCTTCCTCACTCAGAGACATGGAAGAACTCCATACGAGTTATGGAAGAACAGAAAGCCATTGATTGCCTACTTTCATGCTTTCGGTTCTAAGTGTTTCATACACAACAACGATAAGAAGAGGTTGAACACCTTCGATTGCAAGGCTGATCCAGGAGTCTTCCTTGGATACTCCGGAACAGAACGTTCAAGCAAAGCCTATCGAGTGTTCAATACTCAAACTCTATGTGTAGAAGAAACACCTCATGTGATCTTTGATGAGTCTACAGATGGTTTCAGGGAACAAGATGCTGAAAAAAATGCTCAGATCACTGAAGGTTCCAAAGATGAAATCCATACTGACGAGCCCTCTACTGTCTTGGTATGGGGATCTGGCAAGGATGAAGATAATGAGATGCTTCAGTATCAGAAGATCAACCAACGGTCTGAAGTTCAAACTGGAGCCAATGCAGATGGCAATAGTCAAGGGGGAACTCCAGTTGCTGAAGTTCAAGTTGAACGCGCAGAAGCCGCCCCAGCTCAACTCTCCCCTGCTCCAGAAAGTGCTCAACATCCCAGAGCTATTCTAACTGAAGAAGCTCCATCATCTCCTGAAGAAATCAAGAAATATCGAAGATGGTTTGAACTCCACTCTAAGGAGAACATCATTGGAGAACCATCAGATGGCGTCAAGACTCGGAGATCTATGTGCAATCTCGTCTTCGACATCAACCAGAACTGCATCAACGAAGATAAGAATTTCAGCTGTTTCTTATCAACTACAGAGCCGAAGGATATTGAAGAAGCTCTGAAGTCCACAGAATGGGTCATCGCAATGCTAGAAGAACTCAATGAATTCAACCGGAATTCTGTTTGGGAGCTTGTGGATCGACCAGACGATGCAAAGGTGATTGGCTTGAAATGGATTTTCAAGAACAAGAAAGACGAAGAAGGAAACGTTGTGAGAAACAAAGCAAGGCTTGTGGCTAAAGGTTACAGTCAAGAAGAAGGAATCGACTACGACGAGACATTTGCTCCAGTTGCCAGATTGGAAACAGTCAGACTCTTCTTAGCTTTTGCAGCTCACAAAGGTTTCAAGGTACACCAAATGGATGTCAAGTGTGCATTTCTCAATGGAGTGCTCACAGATGAAGTCTATGTAGAACAACCTCCAGGATTTGAGGCTGCTGGACCAGAAAAGGTGTACAAGCTGAAGAAAGCGCTCTATGGGTTGAAGCAAGCACCAAGAGCGTGGTATAATACTCTCTCGGAGTATCTGATTGAACAAGGCTTCAAAAAGGGATCTGTGGACAGAACGTTGTTCACTCTCAAAGAAGGAGAAGATCTCTTGCTTGTTCAAATTTATGTCGATGACATAATCTTCGGATCCAAATCCGAACACATGTGCAAAAAGTTTGCTGACATCATGAAGAACAAATTCCAAATGTCCATGATGGGAGAAATGAATTTCTTTCTCGGATTGCAAGTCAAGCAGACCAAAGAAGGAATACTGATCAGCCAGTCCAAGTATGCGAAGGAGCTGATAGCTAAGTTCGGTATTCAGCACATGAAGTCAGTCAAGATCCCAATGAACACAAACTGGAAAGTTGATCCAGGTTCAGAAGGAAGCTCTGTCTCTTCGAAGAAGTACAGAGAAATCATTGGATCTTTGCTGTATTTGACTGCGAGCAGACCAAATATCGCATTTGCAGTCGGGGTTTGTGCAAGATATCAATCAGATCCTAAGGAAGCTCATTTGGATGCAGCTAAGCGGATTCTGAGATATCTCAAGGTGACAAGGGCACACCCAATTTAGGATTGTGGTACCCAGCAGAGGACGACATCAAGCTCACCGGATTTTCAGACTCCGACTTCGGTGGATGTAAGCTTGATCGTAAATCAACCTCCGGAACATGTCAATTCCTAGGCAACAAGCTCATCTCTTGGTTTTCTAAGAAGCAGACTTCAGTCGCCACCTCTACAACTGAAGCTGAATATGTTGCTGCCGGAAGCTGCTGCTCACAAATCCTGTGGTTAGTCCATCAACTAAAGGACTATGGGATCGAGGAAAAGGAAGTTCCTATCTATTGCGACAGCTCCAGTGCTATTGCAATCTCCCAGAATCCAGTTCATCACACCAGAGTCAAACATATTGAGATTCGACATCACTTCATTCGTGATCATGTCGAAAAGAAGAATGTCTCTGTGGAATGGATTCCCACTGCTATTCAGAGAGCGGACCTGCTGACCAAGGCTCTTCCAGAAGAGAGGTTCAACGATCTTTGTGCAAAGATTGGCCTCATCAACCCTGAAGAGTGATGCTGTGTTTGAAGATCTTCTCAAACAGTCATGCTGACTGGTGGTCAACCAACTGCTGCTTCTACGATCGTCGACGTAAAAAGCAATGAAGTCCGAGTGCTCATCTGAAGAGAAAATCATCCTGATGAATCATCCAGGATCACGTGGTATCAACTGACTACTATGTTCAGTTGATCAGTAAGTATTTTAAAATGCTTACCTTTTCAAAATCAGTTATTTCAGTTTAGAGCTTCAAGTTTTTAGTTCAAAATCTTTTCTCTAACTGATCAGTTTCTTTCAAAAACTTTAACTGATTATTGAAATTGTTGGAATTGGAATATCCGAATTAGGACAAGATTTTGATAAAAGTGAAAATCTGTTTTGATTGAACTTGTCCTGATCTTTTTGCCAAAAATCCTTCCAACCTTTTGCCTCTGCAATAAAATTTCTTGAAACGCTCATTGACATGACATATGTAATGATGCCTTTTGAAGTCCCTCGCAGTGACGGCGGACGCGAAATTTTTTCTTCAATTGCATTTAAGGCACAGTTTTCGAAAAACCTTTTCATCTTCTACATGGTTCACATCTTGTCTATTTATACCATGTTGTCTTCATAAGTGTTTCTGCATCAACTAACAACTCTCCACAGCCTTCACTGTAAGAAAAAGTTTCAATTGTTTACAAAGTTGCAGATAAAAATTGTTCCGACTAAAGGAGAAATCTATGACTGCAAAGTCATGGAGTGGAAGAATGACGCTCATTGTCTTGGTCTTCACCGGACCCTTCCACTGGATCACAACGTCTCTCCGGCGTCAAAGTTTGCTCCACCCTCACTTGTATCCAGCGAAACGAGCGTCTTCCATCCTCATGCCCGGCACATGGATTGGAAGTTCCTGTCTAGAATATGGACAGACTTCACCTGTTTCTCAGGAAACTTCTCACCTTTTGGTGAAGACTCCATGTGGTGCAACAGCAATGTGCAAAAGCTCATTGCCATCCGGTGCAAAATCGACAGTGCTAGTCCTCACGACTGTCACTGATTCGATTCTCCATCTTCACATCTTCTTCTCTCCCATGTATGACGCAGGCATGTTCTGATCCAATTCTTTCATGAACGCCTCGTCATATATTTTCTTCGTTTCTCCTCCCCTCCTCTCCCACTTCTAATTCTTCTCTTCTCGTCTGTCTCCTCGCTCTTCGGATAGTATGTATAGCTACATCTCATGATTATCTCTAACGATGTTATGCATACTTTCCCTTCCTTCAAACTGCTTTCCATCATTCCTCTGTCTCCCCGCCTTCTCCGTCAATTTTTTTTTTCTTTCTTCTCCACCCACTCCTGACGTCCTTCTCCTTCTGCATTCTCGGGACCTCTCCTTTTCTCAAGACGTTTTCACAACTTGAGAATTGGAGTTGTTGTCTCATTTGATTTTCAGCTTCCATGGTCATCTCTCTTTTTGATGTTGCCAAAAAGGGGGAAAGTTGGGAAAGTAAGAGTCAGTGAGTAATCTGTTTGAGAAGATCACTCCTGTCCCTATTTCTTGACTGTAGATGGGATAGCTATGGATCACCAGAAGGATGACGTTTCAGAAGAGACCTCAAATCAACGGAAAACAAGTGAGAGTGGAACAAGCTTAGGAACATTGAAGACACGAAGACAGAAGATGAAGATCAAGAAGTTCAAGGCGCAGCCAAGCAGACTGCTGGAGTCCATGGTTTATCCATGATGTTTTTGTTTTACTTTTTACTCCAATGTAAGTCTTGCTCTGTACCTAGACTGATGGCTTATCAGTCCGTTTAATGAAATGAACTTCTTATTGATCTCACCCTGAAGACAATGACTCTTTGTCCAGGCTCTGATTTATGGTTTTTCTGTCTTCTTACTGTTCTGTGTTTAGAACTGTTTTCATTCTTGCTCTAAGTACAAGTTATTTAGGTTCTATCGTTAAGGGGGAACAGCTTTCACCCCTTGTCTAGAACTTGTACTGTGAACTCAGTCTTTTTGCTGTCTAGAACTGCTGTGTGGTTTTGGCATCATCAAAAAGGAGGATATTGTTGGGAACCTTGTGGAATATCCTAACCCTTGTTTTGATGATACCAAAATTCATAGGACTTAAATGTAATAGACTAGAATCGTTTTTGAACTCAAGTGTTAGAGTTCGTTTCTAGTTTAGTTGCGGTGTCAAAGACTGAAGACTGAAGACTGAAGAACGAAGACTGAAGACGGCAGTTACCAACTGAAGTATCAGTTGAAGAATCAGTTGAAGACTGATTATTTAATGCGCGCCATGGACTGATACTAAAGTCAAGTATCAGTTGAACATTCCTCCTAGGACTGATCTTCCAACGTTCAGAGGAAGCCACGTACGCTCAAGTACAGCCGCATTAAATGCAGAGATATCTCAATATCTTATCTCTGCAGAGGTCATTCCTATCTGGTGGTTACTTTTCAGAGATGTCACATCTCCTGTCCATCAAAGAGAGCCGTTTCCACACAGACAAGGAACCTCGAAGATTGAAGCCTCAGCCCAAATTCGAATTGCTCTCCAACGGAAGAAATCTTGAGGACGATTTACGCCAACGGATCTATTCAAGAGTTCTCCTACAAATAGCGCTCGAGGATCACTTCAATCTTCACCGATTCAACGACATAAGCTGAAGCTCTGCCGAAATAGCTACTCAGCCTAAAGCTTAAACCGCCAAAGCTTGAATCGAAGAAGAGAATTCCAAAGCCAAAATCAGTCACTGCTGATTACATACATTCTCTTAGACCCTAGGCATATATTCTGTGTACCCAGAAGCCAAAGGTCAAACTTGCTTCAAAGAACTTGTTCTTTGTAAGTATAGTTGGCACTCGTTTAAACCTCTCCCCCATAAGAGTGTTTGAGTGACTCGGAGTTTCAGAAGGTGTTCTGAACTCTGATAGGGAAGTCTGAGCACGGGGTGTGCTTAGCAAGGAAATCCTGCGCGAGCTGTGTAGGTGCTGAAATCCTGCGCGAGGTGTGTAGGTAGGGAAACCCTACGCGAGGTGTGTAGGTGCTGAAGAGAGAGCTATCTTCAGTTCACGGTTTGCAGTGCACCCGGGAAGCACTTGCGGAGTGGATTGTTGGTCTGATCAACCAGCCGTGGATGTAGGAAAGAGTTTTTCCGAACCACGTAAAAGTCTGTGTGTTATTTACAGCTTTCAGTTTTACTTTCATATCTGAGTTATTTCAATTGATAAAACTGAATGCTGACTAACTCAAAAGAGAAACCTTAATCCAACTATCTGCTCCACCGAGGCTATTCGAAACTAAGTTTAATTTCCGCTGCGTATGATATCAATCTGACTCACTATCCTCTGATAGTAAGGAAGAGAGATATCATCTTTATCTCTGCAAACACGACTGAAGCCCTTACGTGGATCAGTTAAGTTCCAGTGACTTAACTGATAACTCTTTACTGAAGAGCTTTCAGTATCAGTCGTCAACCCTGTTGGTCAACACTTATTTCGGTTAAACAGGTGTCTTGTTTGCGTGTAAAGTTTCGTCTCTATCTCTGACTGAGATCCCTCTGATTGAGGTTTGTAGATAGAAGAGAGAAAAATAGCCTATAGGTGTATTCCCCCCCCCATACACCTATTCGAGACTCCCCCGGACCCAACAAAAGAGATCTCCGATTCAAACCCCATTGGTCACTTTCGGATAATTTATCGAAAGTAAAGAAACAAAAAAAATATTCTCAAACAAAAAAGAAAACAGAAAATTTAAGTAAAAAATGAACGACATGGGCCTCTTCTTTCACTAATAAAAAGTGGGTCAATTTTTCCATTAGTGATACATTCACCTAACATTTATTAAAACTCGTGTCACCAATAATCATGCACACTTCTTTTTATGGGATGAGGGGAGTACAGCTTAAAAAATAAACTATACTACAAGTAAAATCTTACCGGTAAAAGTATTGTTGATGAGGTATAATTCCTTGAGAGCTTTCATGTAACCAATTTCTCTTGGCAATGTCCCATTTAGAGAGTTATCTCTCAAGGAAATAGTCTTCAAAGACGATATGTTAAAAAAGCTCGGCAACAAAGGGCCCCCCAATTTGTTACAATCAATGGACAAATATAGCAAATTATTAAGATGGCCAATCTCATTTGGAATAACACCTATAAAAATGTAGAATCATCAAAGTCAAGCCACTAATCAAATTTATAAGAAAATTTTTACAAGTGAAGTTCTCTACTTGCTACTCCCTTCGTCCCACTTATAACGTTCTAATTTTCTTTTTGGGACGTCTCATTTATAATGTCCTAATCCCAAAAAAAATAAAATTATTTTATATAATATCTCTATTTGTCTTCTCATTTGCTTTTATCTTCATTTATTTTATTCATATTTTCTTAATTTGCATGCCTCATTTTTTTTGAAGCGTTATAAGCGAGACGAAGGGAGTATGATGCACTTTGTCTTGTGATAACAAAATGTCTCTCCTATTTTTCAAACACCCTAGAACATGGAACCACATCGTGTGTGTGTGTGTGGAAGAATTACAGTAAAAATAGCTCTTAAAATAAAAACTACAAACCAGCAAAAATGTATGAATTTTATGTGGAACCCGTATGAATTCACTGTATAAAGGTATGAATTGTGAAAAAAAAAAATTGCTACCTATGAGATTCGAACTCATGACCATAATAAATTCATCCAACAAGGTGATGAATCAACCGTAGATCTTGATGATCTAAGGGCTGAAAATAGTTCCTATTTTATACAATAAAATGTGTTTTTATTATAGCCCTCCCCTGTATGTATGTGTGTGTATATATATATAGATATATATAGATAAACAACAAAATTAATAAAGATTAATAGAAAGGAAAAAGTTGAGGTAGAAAAGGAGAGAAGCATACCACTCAAAGCATTGTTATCTAGGATTATTGATTGAATGGCTGTCATATTCCCAATTTCTTTTGGAATTGATCCATTAAGTCCGACGGATGCCAGGGTTAACATCTTTAAATTATTAAGATTGCCAATCTCTTTAGGAATATCAGCTGACAAATGAAACATTATAAAAATGAAGATCAAATTTGGGTATTAATATGTTATATAGTATATGTATATTAATTTACTTGGATACTAATATTATATAATATCTTAATTTTAACATTTATGTATTTCATGGGATACATAATTAAATTTTCACCTAATAAGTGAATATAAATGACTAAATAAATTAAATTTCGAAGTGAAAATATGAAAAGTAGAACATACCAGTTAAAGTATTATTGGAAAGGATTAGGTCTTGAAGGACTGTCAAGTTCCCAATTTCTCGAGGGAGTGGTCCACTAAGTTTGTTGAATTCCATCCATAATCTACGTAACATGTGCAACCCACAAATTTCTTTTGGAATATCACCTAAAGATAATAAAATTATCAAATTTAATTAAATTATAAGGTGTGGTGATATGTATAAGTGACTTTTTATTTGATATCACTTATTAATTCATTCATGTATGTAAAAATCGAAGGTTCACATAATTGTCTGAATTTTAAAATGTTAGTTATGCTTTCATCTAGGAAAAGTGACAATTGTTTTGAATAAAATTTATAGTTATAAATAAAAATATTAAGAGTGTTTTCTCTTTGGTTGTACATTTACCGTGAAAAAGAGGAAGAAGATTAATGATGAAATTTATTTCTATAGAAAGTGAGGGAAAAGACAGGGAATTTAAAAGGAGAAAAAAAAAATTGTATTCCTCATTTTTTCTATGATGAATTTACAATCAACAAAAAATACACCCTAATAGTTATGAATAAAAGTAACAGGCAAAATTATATAAAAACGCAAATAGAGGCAGAGAAATGAGACATAATCTCAGCCGTTGATCTTATCTAATCTAACGGTCAATGTTCGTTCGTTCAACGTTCAACGCGGATTTTGTGTTGAACATGAACAGCCCCCAAAAGTTCAACAAATCATTTGTACGTTCAACATCATTAATTAACTGTCATGTTCAATGTTTCTAATTTTCCTGTAAAGCTCTGTTTCTGTAGAACGCAACCCTAAAAGTAACAGTCGTTATATATAAGAGTAACAATTTTCATAAGCATGCACATGGTGGGGGAGAGTGCAAATGAAACCAGACACCTCTATAGATTGACAAAAACAAAAAGATGAGGGAAATATACATAGAAATAAGAACACATATATATATATACCTGTTAAACTGTTGAACCCAAGAAATAATTGTGTGAGCAATGTCAAGTTCCCAATTTCTCTTGGCACCTCTCCAACCAAGCTGTTGTTGTACAAGGAAACTAGTTCAAGTTTGGAACATTGGCCCAAACTCGATGGTATTTCCCCACTCAACTTAGTGAAAGATATACGAAGTTGTTTGAGGTTGTGAAGATTGTGTCTGCACATGTCGATTGGTAGGTTACTCGACACGCCATTACCATTCAAAGTTATCACCTCTATCGATGACATGTTGAAGATGGATGGAGGAATGGGACCATAGAAGAAGTTGTCATCCATATTCAGAGAGATGAGAGAAGAAAGATTCCCGATCTCCGGTGGAATGGTGCCCACGAGTTGCAAGTCGGAAATATCCAACCCAGTCACGCGGTTATTGAGTGAATCGCAAGTAACTCCGATCCAGTTACAAACTAGGGTTTCGGTGGTCCAATTTTTTCTCAATAAATTGTGGGGATCCGATGTGATGTGAGATTTTAGGGATAGAAGGGAAGAGCGATCGGTGTTGAGATTGGTGTTGGATGCTACGATGAAATAGTGAACATGCAAGAGAAGAGCAAGTAACAAAATTTGGGAAACTCTCTCCATTTATGTTACGATGCTACGATGAGATTGGTGTTGGATGCTAGTATCATAGTATGTGTCGAATCTTTGTTTTATTTATTGATTTTTGAAGCGCGACTTAAAGTTTTTGTCAATCCTAAAGAGTCTCTAGTGACCTAGTCAACGTAGAAATTATGTAAAAGTAAAGGCAAGACTAAAGAAAAGTAAAGTTTCCACATTTTAATGAGTCAACGATTAATTTCTTTTTTTAGATGAGACACTCTAGGTTACAATTTTCTTTGTTTCGTCATATATGTTATATCATTAATATAATTATTTTATACAAATTTATCATAAAAATAAAATATATTGCTCCCTTCGCCTTTCAAATAACTTCATAGGAGGAAAAAGTAAGAGTTTTAAGTTATGAAAAAATGTTATAATTAATTAATATTGAAAGTGGTGAAAATGTATTATAATTTGTATTGGTGTGGTGAAAATGTAAAAAGTAAGCATAATGGAGTATTATTAGTGGTGGGGTAGTGACCTAAAATGAATAGAAAGTTTGGGAGATGGCCAAAAAAAATATTTGGAGAATGGAGGGAGTATTATATAATGTAAACATAATTAATATTTATCACAAAATTTTGAAAAAAAAAATTATACCATAACTTTGAATTAATTAATCCCAATATTAATTAAATTATTTATTAAGAAATTGGAAAATAAATATAAAAAAATAATTATAAACCCTAAGTAAATTAGTGAATTCTAGTTAATTATCTTAAAATTATACTAAAACATAGTATCAAATTAAAATTGAAGAAAAAAATGATTAAATTTATATAAAAAATTGAAAATGGGATACGAGTTGAAACACTGAATGTGCGACCGAGGTCCGCGGTCAAAAATTTAAATCTAACGAATATAATTCGTTTTTGAAACTTTATATTATTCCTGTGGAAAGAATGTTGTTAGAAAATTCCAACTAATATATTTTCTTCTTGGAATTTTTGTTGTTCCTATGACAAGAAATTTGTTGGAAAATTCCAATGAAAAACTTTTAACTTTAAGGGTTATGGCCAAAAAATATATAAACTTTGATGAAAATTATAATTTTCACCTGAACTTTCAATTAAGTCAAAAAATATATAAATTTATATTTTAGTTGCGATTTTCATCTGAGTTTAACTTCCGTCAAAAAATACATGAACTTCGTCGAAAATCAAATTCGGGTAAAAATTGCTACTAAAATATAAGTTCATGTATTTTTAAATTAACTGAAAATTCAAGTCAAAATTACAATTTTCAATAAAATTAGTGTATTTTAAGGTATAACCCATTTAACTAATAGTATAACTTTTATTAATAAGATTTTTTTTTGATAAATTATACAAATAATAAAGAAATTTAATGGCCGCACCACGATAGATTTGAACCTAAAACTTCAAATATTAGACATTAATCATGTACCATTAGGTCAATACACTGATTTGGACCGAACTCGACCTATGCATACAATGAGTCCGCAATGCACATATACACATTCGTGCAAACTATTCACATTTGAAAATTAATTATGTATATCCTATGAGTTCGAGTACGGTGAGAATGTTATTTTTCGTGAGAAATAAGAATAATGAATAAGTTAGTATATAATATTATATAAGCTACTTGTAATGACTGAATAATAGTATTCAATTAATCAATAAAATTCGTGCTTCTTCCAAAATTCGAACCCAAGTAAATTTTCATCCCCTCTACGTAAATGTCAGCCATAAAAATTGAAAATCTAATGTGATAAAAAGAACAAATCAATATTGTGTCAACTATACCAATCAAGAAACAGAACTGAAAAGGTAAGAACAAATAAAAAGAGCAAAAGAAATGTTCTGCTACTGCTGTTCCTTTGTATGGCTTGTGACAGCTCTTTATTACCAAGCTCCACATTATGCGTAGCCTCAACTGCCTGTTAATCCAAGAATCAAAGGAATAAAAGAATTTATAATCTTTCACATCATTGCGCATAGATCCTCTATCAACTGAAATTTGGATCAAGAAACACTGACCTGTTCATACAAAAATTCTATCTGTTGGGCCTGTTGCAAAACATGAGTGGACATGAGGTGGTTCAGTGCAGACATTTCCACCATCTTCGTCTCGGTATCTCGAACAGCATCTAACATGCTGGCCAACTCCACCTGCGTCAACGTTGCAGCACCAACTCTCAGTAATTGGGAATTAGAGAAACTATGGCTTGACTTGCTTAAGCCATAATAAATACACAAACTTCTGCTAGTCACCAGTTGATTTACCTGAAGGGCATGTGTCTCATCATCTAACTGCTGTTGCTGGAATCTAATCGGCTCTGCTTGAACATCGTCTGTCTGCCTGACTTCCGAATTGTTTACTTCCCTGTGCTCAATATATCCAGAAGTCGAGCTCTCTGCGACGGCAGTGGGGTTGCTCTGCTTTACTTTTCTTCTGGGTGTCACCCGGTTGATAGCATCTCGGAAACGCACAGCTCGGAGCTGATCAAATTGTGAAGTTACTGAATGAAGTTTTTCACTTAAGATCAATACCTGAAATTGTACAGAAACATAGTTCTACTGAGCAAAAGGTCACATAGAGCAAATGACAATACATTAAGCTATAGAATAACTTTCACTGAGCAATCTGATTGATGTCAAAACAATGCAGATATATGATATATACCACTCCATGTTTATGAGCTATGGTATCGGCATTCAAATTGTCGCTCCTTAAACCAAGCCATCCCTTTGAATTTGCTTCCTCGTCATTTATGCGATTCTTGAGAACATCAATTTGCTCTTTGCAGGCTTTGATGAAAACTGTAACCTGGAAAATGGAGATTTTGTCTATGTTGGTAATCCCGCGAAGTTTTGTTTACAGAAAACCTCTAAGTCAGAGAAACTAATCAAAATTCAAAAACAAAGTAAACAGAGACTCCAATTAAAAATTGACAAGAAACCGCCCATGGGACAGTAAACACGTCAACAATCCAAATAAAGTATGTTCCAGACATGAAACAATTGTGGATTTTAAAGAAGAGAGGCCACGAGGTGCTTAAGAGATTGAATGAAACAAAGGTCAGGTGAGATGCCTCCACCACCAACAATTTCTAGCAGGAAGTGTATTCTTTAAAAGAAATCGAAAAATACAAAATGAAAACTGAGGAATAAATTGGCAGATATCCATGGGTAGCATGTTTTGACTCACTTAGTTAAAACTCTATGATATCATAGTATAATATAACATATATGCAATCTACATGAAATTATAAATGACATCAATGCATGAAAGGCACCACACTGCATAATCAGAATATGTCTGCCATTGATTCTTCCAAATCAACAATCCAATACTAATGTCTTCTCTATGATTAATTCAAGAAAGCATGAACCTAAACACAAATCATAAACAGTCTTTATAAAAGTAAAAACAGGACCCAGAAGGAAGAATTCATGGGAGATCTACACAGAAAATTAGTACTTTAAATAGACAGGTAATCGCGCATTCGTCTTATAAAGGAGGGGAATAATGAAGATATCTCACCTCATGCTCAATGCCATCCCTCTCTTGTTCCGTAATACGGTGCACATCTATGTAATCCTTCTTATGCTTCAATAGGAACTGCTCTAAAGCTCTAATACTTTCAAGCTGGCAAATCAACTCAGAAAAGTTACACATCTTCACAAATCAACTCAACACGATACTGCTTCCTCAGCTATAAAAAAAGGAAATATTTACCGTTGTTAGTGCAGCTTTGGTGAAAGATGACCTTTCCAAAGATTTATGCATGATAAAAGACGCCATTATAGTCGCAATTTTGGACTGCCAAACAAATCACAGATCAAAAAAAGATAGAGCCACAATGTCCAGAAATCACAATTAACCATCAAGATGATAGAAACTCAACATAAAAGGTTTACAAACAATGCATACAGATTCCAATGCACTTGTAAAAATGCTCTAGGAATTGAAAAATCTAGAACAATCCTGCATAATACCATGATGACATGTAAATTAACAAAATACAGAAAGGGGAAGCACCTCATCATATCCCAAATTCAGCGCAGCTCGGCGTGCAGCATCCTTCAAATCCTCAGTTCTATCTCTAACTTTTGCCATGCCTTCAAATTCTATTTAGCTGGGGTGGAGTAACCTTCTCTACAGAAGCGGAAAAGTTTGAGAATGATGCAGTTAGATTTGATCGTCGACGTAAACAAGAAAATACACCGATTAAAGAATAGCTAGACAAATATCAAGAAAATCAAAACAATTTAAGTCGATCAATACTCAAACCCACTGATACGAAAAACAGCTACAGTCTGCAGATTCACAATTAACGCTACAAATATTCCGAATCCGTAAAAATTATAGGCAAAATCGCATTAAAGTTGGCGATTTCTCAACAGACAGCAATCTACTCAGCTGAATATACACATCCAAAAGCTAAAAGAAACGAGGTTTTTCAAATGGGAGAGAGAACTAGACCTCAAAACCGCACTTCTAGACAAGAAAACGATTTGGTAAGAGATGAGTAACTTCTCAATCAAGCATGAGTAAAATTGTTTTTTTTTTCTTCCTAAACAAAATTTATTATGAAAAATTAGGGTTTGAAATTGGGAAAAATGTACACTCGACTCAAAACTTAAAAGAAGAAAACTAATAAAATATGAATTTAAAATAATAAATAACACTAATAATTTCTCGATTTAAAAATCCTTTTCTTTTTCCTTTTTCTTTTTGAGTGAAAATGAAAACGAAGTTAAAAGCCGTTGTTCCTGGCGACCTCAATCAAGACTTCTCCACCAGCACCGATCTGCCTATTTTTCTTAGTTTTGTGATCAATCCCCATTTTTTTCTTCTCGAACCCTTTAACTCTATGCTGTTTTTCTCGGTAAGATGTTCTTTCTTCTCTCCCATCTGCAAACGTATTCGAAGATTGCCCATTTAGATGTATGAGTAGAATTTTAATTGCAAATTATTGAACTCTTTTGTTACGGAACGCACTTATAAATTCGTATTGTATTTCGGTTTTAGGGCTCAATCTTCTGTGCTAATTTCCTTTGTTTATCTTCTGATTGCGGAGTAGTATATCTGTATATGCAGATTCAAGTGATGGGATAAATGTTAATATTTCACTTGAACAAACTAAGGAAAAGAATTTGATAAAAACTCTACTCGATGTGACTGGAATTCTGCAAATTTATTAATTTCTGTTCCTCTTTAGGTCGTGGGTTCATCTTATTTTCTAAATTTCAGAATTGAGCTACCATAAATTCAGATCTCGACTTTATTTGATAGACTGTAATACCTGCTTGTGATGCTTAGATCATGTAGTGCATGCAGACTAGAATGTATGACTGCCTTTTAGCATAAAAGATCTGTTCTCTTAGTTTTTATATTTTCTTTGATCAGCATTGCTTATGCTTAGAATGCTCTTCGATATTAATAAAACGTTTTAGTCAATGATATAGTGCATGTTTGTAATGACAGTTGTTCTTTATGTTAATGGATGAGGGTCGAAATTTGTTAAGTTCCGTCCTGAAACAGTTTCGCGGCTATAGTCTATAGATGTATCTTACCATTGAACATAGGAGATTGTGTTGGATCTTTTAAAGAGGACTAGATATGTTTTTATGTTTCTTGCTGTAATTAGGATGTTACTTTGGTTGGTAAGCTGGAATAGGGTTGTAGATTGTCCTTATAAACATGTCGTCATTGTCGTATATAGCTGTTTCTATAACCATCAATCAGTTGAAGAAAGTCTGTCTTTGCCACAAAAAGTTTAGGAAAGAAATTCTGAATTGCTATATGATGTAGGAATGGGGTTGTGGACACTTCTAGAAGGCTGCCTGCTTCTTGCAAACGCCCTGGCCATATTAAATGAAGATCGGTTCCTTGCCCCTAGAGGATGGAGCTTCCAGGAGTATTCTGGGATTAAGAGAAACTCGTTCAAGGGACAGATACTTGGTCTTATCTACGCAACTCAGTACTTGAGAGTGCCCCTTATACTTCTAAATTTGCTCTGCGTCATTGTGAAGATGGTATCAGGGTGATGCTTGTGACCCTTTCTGAAAGGGATTGTTTTAATTGGTAAGCAGGCTTTATCTCAATTTTTTAATGTATTAATATTTGTTTGACAGTGGGAGAAAAGTCAATGAAGGAACTAGGATGCATGCCAATAAGTTGCAATTTCGTGTATTTCTACTTGCTGATTAGAATATGCTTGCTTTACTTCTGGAAGTTTATATTTTCATTTTGACCAACTATTCATTGTAGACGTGGTGTGAACTCTTTGCTTATCACTCTCTCTCTCTCTCTCTCTCCGTGTGGCACACACGTGCACACATGACTTAAAAGTGAAGGTTATGCACTTTCCTGCTCCAAAAACTTGAGAGAATTGAGCCTCATGATTAGGGTTGGAAAGATATTTCATAGGGGCTAACAAGTGCTCTACTTAATCTGGTTGAGTTTATTGTATTGTATATATAAAAGAAAGTTAACCGTTGGACTTCATACTCAAAGAAAACCAAAACATTGTACTTCTGAGAAAGAAATAACACAAAAAGAAAAACCCTTATATAAATTATGGAAATAGATTGGCTGGAGGAGTGGAAGATGTTGAAGTACTGGTAAACTTTTTTGTTTATAATTGTTCATTAATAGACACTTCTTCTAGCCTTCTTCCACTAATGCTACTTGTCTGGTTAATTTGGTTACATGTTTATGTTTGTTATAGTATGTATGTTGAGGCTTACCACTCTGAAAGGGAACTTATTTTCTCTTATATCAGATATAGGTCAGGGGCATAACGGTTATGTACGCTTCTTTCAAGTAGACGTTTCTCTGAAGATCAGGACAATCTGTTTGAAACAGGATGTTGAATCTTACTATTTTTTTCCTTGAGAATATGTTCTTCAAACTTATTATTGTCTCACTTTCGTAGAAAATTTCCTTGAGCTGTTGTATTTGGTATCGAAGAATTGGCTAGTTTGATAATGTTTTAACCATCAACAAACAACTCCTGGCAGAACGCACTTGTGTTGGGTACAAGATGGAATTTTTCTAGCAAACTTATATTTAAGATGTTTATCATTTTCCTCGTACCTTTCAATTGATTAAGCTCAATGTTATATTTTTTACTTGTATCGAAATATTTGGTCTTCTGAATTGATTCCTAGCTTTTATCTTTTATTAATGGATGTTTATGATCAACTTCTTTGGTTACTGTTTTGTGCAACTGTGTTTTCTATTAACAAACTTCTTTGGTTTTGTTAATTTAGCCTAAAATATATAGAGGGTGTGCTTGGTTGGAACTGTAGAGTATAGACCTCTCTCCTTTTTTTTGTTAGTTTTAGCCAATATTCTTCTTGTTTTGAATTAATTCTCTGTGAACTTTCTTGATCTATTGTGATGGGAAAGTAACTTTGTCCAACTTTAGAAAAACTTGAAATTTTATATACTTTTCAAATTTAGTACTTAGGAAAAGGATGTGCTTAGACTTGAAGAGTATATGCTTCTCTTTAGTTAATTCTAGCAAATATTTGTCTTCTTTGGGATCAAAAGCCTTAACTTTCTTGATCTATTGTCTAAACAATGTACCAAAGTGGTAAGAATTCAAACATGCGTCCAATTTGAAAAATAAAAATAAAATAGATTTATGTATAATTTTCAAATTAAGAATTTGGGAGAAGGGTGTCTTTGAAATTGAAGAGTATAGCCTCTCTTTTAGTTCATATTTAGCCAATGCCTTTATCTTGCTTCTCTGACCTTTCTTGATCCATTGTTCAAGTAGCTATCTTTGTCTAAAGGAGTTAGTGGGATTTTCCATTTTCAAACTAAGCGTGCTTTTGTAGTTGATGAGTATAGATCTCTCTCTCTCTCTCTCTTTCTCCCCCTCAAAGGAACTCAAAACCTCAAAATTCAAGCAAACCAAGCATGAGTAATGAACTAATACACATGAATTATTATTTCATCTTAACAGTTAACACAAAAGAAAAAAGCAACACCACTAGCAAAGCTTGAATCAGAACACAGAACCCCTTCAACACAAAAACTAGAGGGGAAAATCAAGAGATTATAAATCAGCAAAAACGTCGTAAGTACTCGAATGTACAGCGATGAGTCTCACGGCAGCAACTGCAGCTGCACCAGACATGCATCCAAACAGGACGACGTTGGCCCAATGCCACTTCTTCTGCAGAAAGCTAAGCTTGTTCTTCTTCGCGATGAGATACATGTGGTTTGCAAGGATGAAGGTGAGCGGGAACGTGCTCACAGCCCCCGTTAGGCTCATGAAATCTCCCAAAAACGGCAGCAACGCAGAGACCAACGAGGTGACAGCTAAGTAGCCCCCTCTCACGAGGATTCTGAAAGACAGATTGCGTACAGCCAGGGCGCTCCCCTTGATGCCGAACCTTGTATCCAAATACTCGTACATCGGGCTTGCAAATATCTGGAAACGAGAAGACGTTAAACACAACTTTCACTAGGAAGGTTTTGACAGAGTGGTGGTTCTTCACTTACATGCAGAGCAATGACTGTTTGCAAGAAAGCTGAGATGTTAGCAAAAGTCTTCACCCAGATTGGGCCGCTGACGTTGTTGAGCAAGTAGGACGACGTTTTGGATCCATAAGCCCAGTATCCCATGAAGGTGACAGCGTACATCGGCAGAACCCCAACTGTGAACTGGAAATACAGAGCCTTCATCATGTTTTGAACGACGGGTGGTCTCACCGTGGCCTGTGTCGAGATGAAACAGTCAGTAAAGCGATAAGAACTGTAACGACTACCACAACTCGCGTATCTACCTGTATTTCTGGAAGCATTCCGGTGTTGAAGGCGAAAACCAGATTTGCTGCTGCACCTATAGTTGAGAAAATCTTGCCTGCTTTTGTTCCAGGAATGTTGTAATCTGCTGCAGTGTCAACGCCTACCAAAATGAGCTAAAACATTAACACAAGAAGCTGCAGAAATGATGTGATCAATCAATAAAGTCCATGTTTGAAATGAGCATTGAAACAGACAGAAAACAGAAAGAAAAGGCAGCAAACCACACCATCTTTGAGCGCCAGTGTGAAGCCTACAACGATGTATACAAGGCTGAAGAAGGTAGAGAACGCCAGCCAAATACGCAACGCTGATAAATGAGGTATGCAAATGGCAAAGACAGCACACACAATCCCAGCTATGGCAATGAAATACGGGAGCTTCATATCATTGTCGTCTCTAAAAAGAACGTACACAGCCTGCACGTACGATGCAACACCACAATCAGCCATAGCTTTCAAGTCTTCAAAATCAAGAAGATTGGTGGAAACAAACACAGGTACATTACCTTAAGGGCGCTTCCGGCTAAAATAATATACCCGACATTGATCATAAACAGATTCACATACTGGAGTCCCCATGTAAGAGCATAAGCTTTTTTACCTGCACCACCAAAGCATCATCACTTAGTGTAACAAGATTTTGAAAGTGATGATGCAACTATAATATAGATTTAAGCAATTTCCCACATCTCTGCTTACCATAAATAAATCCTGCAAGGTCTCTATACCTAATGTGCCTCTTCCCTCCAAATTCATGAAGCTTGGCAACTAAAGTATTCGCGTACAAAGATATCGCGGTTGCTAGAATAAGTCCAACCACGCCGCCAGTCCAGCCCAACGGAACCATGATGGTGCCAGAGTATCCTAGCACGTAGGCGCTGTTTATCCCCGTTGTGAGAACGAATCCAACTTGAAACCAGGAATCTACGTCGACATCAAACATGAAATAAGCCTAAATACTCCAATAAAGTAAAGAAATGAAGTAACAGATTGTAGAATTCCCACATCACATTACTCTAAATTGAATATAAACTTTAGTTGGAAGTTAGAAATCTCTTCTTGGTTTTTCCAATAATTAGGATGCTTGTTATTGTGTACTTTTCCATTCTCTAACAAGATAATGCTTTTGATAAAGCAATTGATATAGCATGAAAACTGCAAAAACACACAAACATGAGGCTGTGAAGGCTAAACAAGAAATTAACTGAATCAAGAATTCAAAAATTTGACAATTTTAAACATGTTTTTTTTCCCATCTCTCAATCATAATTCATTACCATAAAGATAAAAAAAAAATTAATACCCCCCAACGAATCATAGCATTAATTACTTTTAATTCACCTCATTGATAATACAAATATGGCAAGTTCAACCCAACACCAAAATCCAAAAGAAATCAAACAGAAAAGCTAAACAACCAAATCCAACCACCCTCCAAAACACACACACACACACTCAAGCACAAAAACACAAACTAAATAAAAACAAAAAAAAGATGGCATAAAACCAAAACCCAAAACTAAAATTAGCTAAAAATCAAGAAATGAAATAGAACCGTGGCTAATCTGGTGCGCAGTTTCCGGAATTGCAACATCCAAATGATAATCGGAGTGGACTTTTCCATCAGACCCGACGACGCCGTTTCCTTCAGGAGCCTCCATTTCCATGGGTAGCAGCAGCAACCGCGTTGCCTCCTCCTCCAACGCCGCCGCGCTCACTTCCTCTCCGCCGCTATCTCGCTATACACCACCAGCTATGCACCCTTCAATAAAAAGAATTCAAGAAAAAATCCCCAACACACACAAAACACACAATGACCGTGTGTGGGAAAGCGCTCACGAATTCAGAGAGCACAAATGGCTGCGGGATTCCTCTGATTGGGGGCTCGTCCATATATATCCAGCAGCGTCTCGGGATCTTCCAAGCGGCTGAGATATTTGGCAATCGTAGTTTTTTGCATGCGTTGACTGCAGCGCCGCTTCCAGCCGTTCGATGCTGCTCCGCCGTGGATTTGACTGTATGGACGGTGGTGATCTCGCCACGTCGGATTCCTGGTTTCCTCGGTGGCGTGTGGGAAGTGGGAGTGGGTCCCACTTTTGCCGGTTTTTTCAATTTTTTGGCCTTTTCGGAGGAAAGGTGAAAATGGAAACAATGCCGTTTTTGTATCTTTCTATAGTACTAATGTTTTACTGCCAATTCCGTCCATTATAAATCCTGGATAAATATTAAGATATTAGTAAATCTAGAAATATTCCGGCATGCATATTAGATTTTGTTAGTTTTAGACGTCCCACGAAATTCGAGCAGTATTCCTTTTTAATTTATTTCACGAAATTTGAGCATTTTTCTTATTATATGGCAAAAAAAATTGCCTTCATTCACATTTTCACTTTTTCACCTACTACACTTAATAAAAATAAATAAACTCTTTAAAACCCGTGCAGAAAAAAAAAAATTGCTCAAGTTTCGCATGATGGAAGGAGTATTAAATACTCCCTTCGTCCCACTAGAACAAGATCAATGAGACAATTCAAAAAGAAAAATAGGACAAGATCAATGGGATGGGAGGAGTAATAATTTGCATGAGATATTTCGATATTACTGATTTTCTTGATTATTTGAAATTAAATTTTACTAAAAATTGTTGTGACAAATCATATCTTTCATAAATAAGTTCATAGTGAGAGGACAGATGTGGAATCAAGTTAATAAATGTCATTAAAAAATTGTTTCAATCGACGGATTTCAGATGAACATTACAAAATAACGATATCAGTTCTGGAAAATTTTGAAACGATATAGAAATTATGGCTGCAGTTTTCTTTTTGATCCAATAAATATTGTTTTTTTTTTAAATAATTTTCATTGCTTTAATACACTCAAAACTCATACTCCAACTATCATTGAAAATAAGATCTCCTCCAATAGAAAAAAAATTTGTGAAACAACCACACGATAATACTCCATAATTCTTGCAGTCCAATAATGAATATTTGATCTAGTGTGAAATAGTTGTAATCTCCCTCCAAAATAGGGTAATATTATCCGACTTCTCACTTTTGCATAAAAGTCTACTGCATGAGTTCTTAGTTAAAATATTATTTAAAAATGGTTTAACTAAACCAGAAATAGTCTAGCAATCATTTTGGAGTTTTGGGTATAATATTATAGGCTGATTTGTATCTGTCCCAAATTTATAAACTAGCATATAAATGTCCCTACCATAAAGATATTTTTTTTTTCCGAGTTTTGGGCATATAAGATGCATACGTATGCATGCCATTAAAATGATTTGACCAAAACTAGCCAATTAATACTCGTATTTAATAACTGGATTGAAAAAACAGTGCTAGTATTTAATAACGAGGAAATTTATTCTTTTTTACTTTAAAATAGGTTGTTACACTACGTAACAACTTTTCTACTGCGCATCATCTTCAATAAATTATTACAGTCCTATGTATTATTACAGTTTCATTGAGAGTGGTTTGTATTTCATTTTAGATTATTTCATTATAAATAATTTATTTTCATAAATGTTAAAATTTAATTCATAAGAAATATAGACTTTACCTTTTTAAACCATTTTTTAAATCAATTTACACCTTTTTGTTTTACGTTCAATAAAGTAATCTGTCGTTTTTAGCGGGACGGATGAAGTACTTAATAAGCATTGTTTAATTTTTTTTTAGAATTACGAAAGATACTTATTATATAATCAAATAAATCACACGTATATAGGTATAGGTATTACATAAAGGTAGAAAAATATTACACCCATGCAAGTGAAATTGAATTCAAGACCTCTTGCAAATAAGAGTCAGACCTTTTGTAAATGAGAGTCTTTTGGTGCCTCAACTTTGTCACTTACAAATTTATTAGTAAACGCAGGTGGGACCTCTAGAAAAATACTACACACACTCAGGTGAAATTGAACCCAATACCTCTTACAAATGAGAGTCTTTAGATATCTCAATTTTATCATTTGAATTATATATATATCTTTCACAAAAAAAAAAAATTAGGTGTCTTAGTTTTGCCACTTGATCGAGCAGGCTTCATTGGCAATATGGAGTAATTTTTAGCAGTGTTGTTTAGCAATCTTTAGTACAACATTATTAGGGGACACGGATATTCTTTTGTTCTACAAAATATACTTATTTACTTTGTATGAATTTTTTATTTTCATATAAACATTAACTTTCGAAGCTATGAACTTTTTTGCTTCAAAACTCATACACCCTCATTTTGACAATCAATGTGAGCATATTTACTTTATAGCATTGATTGTTTACTATTAAAAATAGGTCATGATCCACTTTTTTAGAACTTTAATTGATATAAAATGATACTTTCTTGAAATGAAGTGGATATATAAAAATGATCAAAAGGAGGAATTAACAAATTATATACCATGAACACTTTAAGCCTTCTTTTAACTTAATAATTCCCTACTTTATATGATTCCAAGTTCAATATTCAATAAGAGCCCCAAACAAATAAAAGTGGTGTCGATTTTGAATTCCAATATATAATACTTTATATGATTTGATAGCCAATGCACATTATGTTATCTTTATTTATTATGCTTCAACATAAAAGTTAGACCTAGAAAAGAAATAGAAACGTACTACATGAGATAATAAACCGTGATTTGAAGACTACAATGCAAGCCATAGAGGTTGGATTTGTGAACTTCAATGTTATCAAACTAAATTTAAGTAATATAATTATATAAAGATATTCGAGAAGAGTAATGCTAAACAGCCACATTGTGGCCGCCCACAATTTACTTAAGTAGAAAATAATTTAATTTATTTAACTTATTTTTTAAAATAAAAATAAGATTTAGTTATTTTATCATATTCTCTACATTATAGTTATTTTTTTGCAATTTTTTGGTAACTTTTTTCTTTTTATTAAAAATAAAAAATGCAAAAAAAAATTAAAAATAAGTACAATGTAGAGAATATAATAAAATAACTAAATCCTATTTTTATTTAAAAAAATAAATTAAATAAATCAAGATTATCCTTATTATATTAGTGTGTGGGTAGCCACAATGTGGCTGCATAAATTTATTGATCCTAAATTTATTGATCCGAGAAATCATATAATGTAAAGTTAAATAATTAATAATTATCTTGATTTTAGCGTCACATCTCATTAAATCATGGTCTCAAATGCGAAGAGAGGTGCACCATTAAGAAAAATAAAGTAACACAAAGTTATCGAATAATTTCTCCCAGCTTTTCTCTTTAAGCTGGAATTCAAAGATTCTGTCCTTTATTTAATTTGTGAATGAATTGATAAATATTACTATTCAATTATGAGTAATGCTAAACAGCCACATTATGGCCACCCACAATTTACCTAAATAAAAAATAATTTAATTTATTTAACTTATTTTTTAAAATAAAAATAAGATTTAGTTATTTTATCATATTCTCTATATTGTAATTATTTTTTTGTATTTTTTTGGTAACTTTTTATTTTTATTAAAAAATCAATTAAAAATAAAAAATGTAAAAAAAATTTAAAAAAATAAGTACAATGTGGAGAATATAGTAAAATAACTAAATCCTATTTTTATTTTAAAAAATAAATTAAATAAATCAAGATTTTCCTTATTATAATAGTGTGTGGGTGGCCACAATGTGGCTGCATAGATTTATTGTTCAATTATACCTTATTTCAGTTGTGATTATCGATATATTAATAACCCTGCAATTATTGAGATGATGTGTGGCCCACGAAAATTTCATCCCTATAATTTAATGTTGATACGAACCGTTTCTCAAAAAAAAAGAAAAAATGATTGATACGGACCGCTAAGGCCTAGTTCAAGTGGCAAAATTGGGGCACCTATAATTTTTTTTTTTTGTGAGAAATTTTGAGTTTAGTTGCGTGGGAGTAGTTTTTTCATTTTTGTGTAGATAGTGATGAGTACGAGTAATTTTTTCACTTTTGTGTGGGTAGTGATCCCGTCTGCGTGCGAGTAGTTTTTTCGCTTTTGTGTGAGTAGTGGTCCCGCCGTCTGCGTGCGAGTAGTTTTCCATATAGAGATCTCGTTTGCATGCGGATTGCTTATTTGATTATATAATAGATATTTTTTGTAATTGTCAAAAAATTATTTATTTGATTATACAATAGATATCTTTTATAATTTTAAAAATAAAAATAAAAATGATTGATATGAACCAATAGCAATCTCATAATTCAAAACTGAAACGAAAATATATTCTTCACTTTTTATTGCAAACGTTCGCGTATTGCTGTTGGATTGGTGGGGTCTAGCCATCATTGATCGCAAGTTCTGAGTTTAACTCAATGTCACATGATCCTCTTAGGCTCATGGAATGACAAATGAATAATTAAATTTCTTAACTATAAAAAAATTAATGGCATCTTCTATATGGAAAATTGCTTTCAATTATTTTTCTTGGATGCAATAATTTTCATGATTGAGAGGGAAATATAATCATCTCTTACACGACGGGCAATAGACTTTGACTTAAACATAAGACTAAATGTGTATCACATATTATTTCCGATTCTCATGGTTAGTTACGATATACCAAACTCTTTCACTAAAGTTTTGGCTTAAAGAGTAGTGCAGACATACCATTTAAAGAGGTGTTGCTAAGGTATAGTTGACGGAGACTTGTGATGTTCAAAATTTGTCTTGGAAATGGTCCATTAAGATTGTTATCACTCATGGCTACTATCTCTAGATTATTAAGATTACCAATCTTTTTCGGTATACCACCTGTGAAATTGTGTTAAGTCATGATAACTCGATTTGAATCAGGTATAATGATATGTTACAAATAGTATGAACTCCAAAATCATAAGTATTAGAAAAATAGTTAGTGATGTGTTTTTTCTAATTATATGAAATTGAGGATATATATTATATAATTAGTACGCCTTCTCGTGCATCGCGATACACGAACTAAAGTGATTGTTGGCCAATATTTTAATCCAAAGAAAATTTGGTGACGGTCGGCGAAGAGAAATAAACTCGAAGAAATAAAATGTGAACGTCAATGGGGGAAGTTGTGAATATAAACAAAAGGTGTGTTGATAATTATTGTTTACGATTATCTTAAATAAATAAAAATAACATAAGTAAGATTTTAGGATATCTCAAGACCTTCATAAATACTATTACGTGAGCTAATATCCCATTACAAGGGTGGGACTAAAAAAATTCAAATAATGAAAATAAAAATATCCATACATCTTATCAATTATGAAATGTAAATTAAGATTGTGCAACTATATGAAATTAAATTAATGTATGTATGTATCTCTTGTGATATTTTGAGTACTTAACGTGATCTTTCAAAACTTGTTGAACCTATAATGGTTATTAGATTCAATAAATCTATGCAACCACATTTTGGTCACCCACAATTTAGTTGAATAAAAAAAATTCAATTAATTTAATAGAATTTAGTCGTTTTATTGTATTATTTATATTGTAGTTATTTTTTTTTTGCATCTTTTATTTTTTAATAAAACTATAAAAGTTACAAAAAATTATAAAAAAACTACAATGTAGAGAATATAATAAAATAACTAAATTTTATTTTTATTTTAAAAAATAAGTTAAATAAATTAATATTTTTTCTATTTAAGTTAAATTATTAGTATAAAGACAAGAACATACCTTTCAAATTGTTCCCATTAAGGTATAATTCCTTAAGCTGTGTGATGTTCCCAAAATTTGATTCATTGGATAGAAATTATATAAAAGCTAATCAAAATATGACATTCAAACAATGACACTCGTTTGTGTAAATAGTGGGGTATATGATTTAATTCCTTAGGACCATTTTTCTGGACTCCAAAAAGAAAAAAAAGAAGAAGAAGAAAAAAAAGGAAATTAGAGTTAAGGAGACCTAATCCAAACGGCAAAGTTAAAACACCAAAGTATTTCTTTTGCAAGAGATCATCGATTCAATTCTCATTGATGTCATGTGGGTTGTATTTCTAATTTGTGTGGATATCAGTCTAGTTTATATTAGCTTGATTGTTGATTTGAGTATATATAATCTAGTTTGATTAATTCATTATAGTGAAAAACGCAATTTAATTAAAATGAGAACTGGAAACATTGCATTAACGTGTTAAGTAACTGCATTCGTTGTACAATTCATTGCACATGAAAAAAATGAAGAAAAATAAAATTCATGCTCCCTTCAGGATTCAAACTCAGATGATGCATTCATCCATCAAAATGATACACCCACTTTAAATCTTAATGATTAGGTTGAGAATGGTTCTCCGCTCTCATTTGAACCACCCCCAATATATATTTTTAATTTCATGATATAATTTGGTCTTGTATCTAAAAAGATGTCATTTAATATCATTTAATTCTATGTGTGAACATCTCATCCTCATTTAATATTGCTGCAACAATATAATTAGTAAATGATGAGAATGAGCTGTTCATATCCCCATTCAATATTAATGATTTTAATTATGTCACATTTCAAACTTTTCCCAACAAACAAATTGTAAACTTCACAAAGTGTCGTGCATTTTTATAGCATAAAGCATGCAATTAATGAAGAATCTGCAGTGTCATCATCCAATATTACGATTACAAATTCCAATTATTGAAGCCCACGAAGAGAGGCCATCAATCAGCTTGTTTGCGCACATGAGAAAGTGGCCTAAATTATATTTCCATTTATCTATCTTATTTTAACTTTATAATTTGGTAGAAAAGATAAAATGCTCGTTGTACAAAAAAAATATTGTAAAATAAATAAATTGGTGTGATACGAATTTTAAGAAAAAATTGTTGGGTGTATTGAGAGTGGAGAAAATATTGTTGAGTGTATTATGAGTGGTGAAAAAATATTGTAATTAGTAATAAGAATGGCGAACATGTGAAAAATAAGGGTAAATTGAGTATTATAGGTGATGGGGTACAATTCAAAAATAGGTTGAATTTTCTTTCTTTTTAAAAAACAAACATCTCAAAAAATAAAAATAAAAAATTCTTTCATAGACTGAGGAAGCACAAGATTTCCTGATTTTGAGAGACGAAAATCTAATTTTTTGAATAAGCAAAGATATTTAAAGATGCCTGTGACTGATTGCATACATAATATTTGTCTAGTGGAGTATAAAGAATGGTTAATTTTTTTATTTGAGGAAAAATGGTTAATTTTCTGGAAGGTTATTAAACTACAATACTTATATCATCTTCAATAGATTGTTCTGCCCTCACAAACCAAGGAACATAACACAAGATTTACATGGTGAAATTTGCAGTGAGATTTGATCTACAAGAAAGAAACTAATCAATACTCTATTCGTTTAAACAAAACATGAATATTTGTAAGTGGCACAGATTTTAGGAAATATTAAATAAAAGTGTATTGTGAGTGTAAAAAAGGTTCCACTTTATGAAAGATAAAAAAATAAAGGAATTGTGGTGAGATAATGTGTAAAAATATAAATGTCCATATTTTTGTGAAACGAAGGAAGTATAAAATTTACGTGGATCGGTCTGAAAGGATCTACATCAACGGAAGAACAGCCGAGAATCTTTCACTATCAAATAAAGAGCAAAATACATAATACAATTAAGAGCAAAAAATCACAGCTCAGAACTTTCAAGACTACTTCTTTTTCACTCTTCCCACCAATGAATTCTATATCTCAAGTTAATGATCTAAGTAGACTACATGGGTATATATATATACACGCAGCTCTAAGCTTTCAAACGGCTCAAGGAAACTAATCTCCTTTGAACTTAACTCCTCAAACTCTCCTTAAAACAAAAATTGTACAAGTACCAAAGGAAACAAAAATTAGTAAAACAACAAATTTGTACAAGGACTAATAGAAACGAAAATTAAGCACAAGAATTTGAAAATGTGTTTTGCCATCATCAAATTCCTTCGTCTTCATCATCCTCATCCTCCTCGTTGTCGTCGTCGTCGTCGTCGTCATCATCATCATTTCTACATTGCAGACTCCGAATAGCATCTTGTGCATCAGAAAGCAGGGCATCTTTTGCAGCTTTGACAAGATTTGAGCGAATCGGCTTTGCATCAATTTGGGCCGATTTCCTCAACGCAGCCTTCCTTTTGGCATCCCTGCAATGCAGCTGATCTATGTATTTCTCATGCAGAGCCTTGTTCTTGATCTGCTTCAGCACCGGGGGGCTAGTAAGGCGTGCTTTGTGATCGCCTTTTAATCTCGAGAGGTGCTTCTTCCCCTGTGATGATGATGATTCCGGCCTGCGCCCTGTGAGGAAGGCAGACACCTTGCTCGGTGGTGGTGAGGCGAATGTTGTATCCTCGGGAAGAACAACAGTAGATAGATCCAACGTCGGCTCAAGAAGTGCAAACAGATCTGCAGAGTAATCTTCATCTTCCTGCTTTTGCAATATTTTTCTCACAGTCTTCTGTGCTAGAAGTGTCCTCCTTTTGGATCCAAGCCTTTTAGTTTTCCTATCAGCCGGGAAAATTAACTTGCTTGCAGAATACGAGAGGGGTGACGGCTCCTTTGTTTTTGCCCTTGAGCGTGTTCGTGGAGGAGGTGGAGTTAAGTGATCCGAGTAGATTTTGTCGAAGCATTCCTGCGCGGATTTGCCAGGAACCTGCAGCAGCATTTCTACACCATGTCAAAATGGTCTCAACAGCTCTTTATGAAACCACTGTGACATTCAAAGATAGCAGCTTTGCTGGTTAAAACAACATGTTTTATCTTATTAAATTTGATAGAATCCTAGGGAGTAAATTGCTCCTTTCAATTGGCATTTACTTCCTGACTTTCCTCACTTCATAAGATTCGGAGACCGGATTAACAAAAGATGTAACTATTTTCCTTTTCTCGCCAAATGATCAGGAGATTGGACAAGCATATCTTAAAGTAAAGGCATACATTATCTTTGGAAATGAAAACATGATTTCATCACAAAGACACATTGTTGTAAATGTTTAAGGGGATCTTTGAAGGATTAGCATTGATAGATAAAAATAGTAAGACTAATCTTTTGTTTACTTTGATGGATTGAAACTTTGGGATATCTCAAGTCCCTTGATTATTTCTATCATTTAAGCTAGTTTTGCTTGATTCTTATCCCATTGAAATGGTGGGATTAGAAAAATCCTACCATTGAGGATAAAAATACTCAATCATGCAAAGTAAACGCCCCTAAAGAATTCATCACCATCCAAGCTTAAGTGAGGCAAGTAATTTCTAACCTAGTATCTTCTTATCTCTATTTCTTAAGACTTAAACCAAGATGCTAACTCTTGCAAGCCCCCAACAACACTCATATAAAGCAAGGCAACGACATGTTGCTGAAATCACACATGAATTAAGATAGGCAAAGACAGGTAAAACATGAATTAAACATTACCATCCTTGCAACTTTCTTCCAAAAATGAGGTGTGGGCTTTACTGAGAAATAAGCACTTTGCAGATGAAGCTCTTGATCCTCAGTCCATCCTCGAGCATCCTCGCACACTCCCTCGACTCCATCTCTCTTCCTCTTCCCACCAATCCGCGCCTTCCTTGCACGATTCTGCTCTCCATTCCTCTTCATAATCCCACAATCTTCTACATCCTTATCCCTCGTATCTCTTTCGGGTAACTCATCGCCCCCTTTGGGCACGTTGCTAACCTTCTTCATTTCTGCTTTACTAGAGCTACGAGTAACCATCTTCTCAAATTTGACATCACTTTCCTCTGTATTCAAATTGGAGTCACCAACTTTATTTCTGCGAGCCGAACTCCTTGTTAACATCTTCTCTACAACCTCTTCCTTACCCGTATTGGCTCTTCCAGACCTTCTAGAACCTTCGCCGGATTTCTCCGAACCTCCCACGGATCTACACCGGGCAACCGAACTCCTCGTTTGCCGCTTCTCTTTCACGGACTGCTTCCCTAAATCCGGGCTTCTACTCCTGAATTTCTCCGAATCAAACTCGATCTCTCTCCCCCTTCTGTTCTCTGAAACCCTATGGCCAGTTTTCTTGATTTTGGAAATAGGTGTGGGAATTGAATCGCGTCTCGTTCCAGCAGGCTTTGGAGTCCTTGGGCTCTGAGCTCCGGTTTGATTTTGACGGTGAATTCTGGTGGATCTTCTAAGAGAAATGGTGGGTGTTTCCTCTACGATTTCCTTGGATTCTCTCTTCGGCATTTCTTCAAACAGAAGGTCTGCAGCTTCTTCACCTCAGAATTAGACAGATGGCGAGAAAGCGGGAAAAGAGAGACGTTATATTTTTTGAAGGAAGGAAGACTTTTATAGGAAACCCTAAGCATTTTTTTATTTTTATTTTTTTATAAGCGTTCTCTTTTAATAAGAAAACAGAAATGTATTTAAAGTAAAATAGACGGCTGCACTTAGTAATTAATCAATATTTTAATTAGAAATTAATTTCTAATAAGATTTAATTAAATTTCTAAATAATGTTTTAATTTAAGCTGTATTAATTTTAATTAGAGTTTATTAATCAGAATATGGTGATTTATTAGGATTTAACTAATCACACTTTCAATTTCTATTTTATTTTTTTCTTTAATTTCAATTTTTATGCTTTAATTAGTTTAATTTTATCACTATTAATTAGAGTTTATTCCATATAATTAGGATATAGTTCCTCCGACCCACTTCAAGCGTCATGTTTCTTTTCGGCACAGTTATTTAGAAAAAAAGCTAATGAGTTTATTAAGTGGTGTGATATAGATTTGAAAAAATGGTGATGCAGGTCTCAAGAATTCTCACTTTTTAGATAATTTTTTTTCCATAAAAAGAAACAAGACATTTAAAATGGGACAGCCCAAAAAGAAAAACAAAATGGATGATATTATCATTTTTACGTGGAGATGGTTAAACACTTTCTTCTTCAATAGTTTCTGTTACTCGCCCCACGAATGATTTTTGGATATCCTTTTAGTTGTTATCCGTCGAAGAGGTCTTGAGCTCTTTCTCAACGATTATTTGTCTGTTCTGTTCACTATTTGTACGGGTTTGAGTACCCCTTGAGCTCTTTTTCAACGATTATTTATCCGTTATATTCACTGTCTGTACAGGTTAATTTGATCATTACCCCTTATACTCCTTCTTGATCAATATTAATATTTATTTTACCTTTCAAAAAAAAAAGCACTAAATGTAACAAGAAAATTTGTGGGGCGATAACGCAGCCTCCGTGATTAATAGACTAAGCAAAAAAAAACATTACAAACCATGAAACTCACTAGCACTAAAAGCCAGTTGCTGCTGCATGCTACCTCTCTATATCATATAAATATGTACAAATTCATCAACACCAAAAATCGACCATCATCATCAAAAACAATACACTTAATCAAATCTCCTCATCCGTTTCCTCATCAACAGCCACAACTTTCCTCCCACCCCTACCCCCAAAAATCCTCGACGCAGGCTTGCACTCTTCATGATCTTCCCTTTTCAGATCCGCGGGGGGCAGGAAGCAGTCGATCGACAGCCCCCTGATGTTGAAATCGACCTCCTCGACGCTCCAGATCTCCTCCATCCTCGTCCTCGTGTGGCTGTCGGAGCTCTCGCCGAATCGGAAGAGCGACACGCACGTCCTGCCGGAATGCGCGACGTTGACGCCCTCCACGGTGCGGTAGTCTTGAATCAGCGACTCCATCGTCGTCTCCCAGAAGACGTCGTCGTTTGCGTTTCCGGCCGCCGCCTTTATCCGCAGCAAGTGGGAGTCCTCGAGCTGGATCAGCAGCCCGCTTCTCTGGCTGAAGCAACCCCACACGGTGTGCCTCATGATCTCCACGTTGCTGCTGCTTCGTGCTCGGAGCGTCGGGGCCTCCGCCTCCAGCTTCAGCACGAAGCAGTCTTTGCCGTTGATGCTCTTCTCGCCGATGCAGATCGAGTTCGAGAAGAGGTTGGCCGTTGATCTAGGATCGAGCCCCTACATGCATATATATTGGAATTTTAATTATTTCACTAATAAATTAAGTGATCCCATGCAAATCTATAGTTTTGGGCCATTTAAAATGAGACGGTCGGAGTATTTATTATTTTAACAATATTTTTTATGGATAAAAGTAGTGGGTCATATGTGATAGAATATGTAGATAAGTAATTGGTAGACTGAGTGTAATACATATATATCATGGATAATGCACATGAGTAGAAATATGACTATTTTTTAGGGACGAAAATGAGTACTCCCTCCGTTCCACTAAAAGTGATCTATATTCCATTTTGGGTCGTCCCACTATAAGTGGCCTATTTTCATAAATGAAAAAATTTAACCCTTAAAAAATTGTGGGCCCTACCACTTTTAACACATTTACACATTCTCTTTAATTCTCGTGCCCAAAAGTTTTGAGTCATTTATAGTGGGACAGGTGGAGTATTATTTAAAAAATTGAAATTAAAAAAATTATAATCTGTCTGTCACACCTCACTTGGCCTAGTTCTTTTCAGCATGATTACTAAGGAGAGTAAGATTGTAATGTAAAATTAAGTAAAGTACATGAGCCCATATTTATTATAGTGCAAATTTATTACTAGGCCAAGTCAAATGGAACAATCCGAAAGAAAACTAGATTAAGTGAAGTGGGACGGAGGGAATATACACTAACTTTAGATTTATCAACCCTAATTAATAATGAATTGTTAACTAGTAAAAGTGAAGTTAAATGATACAAATAATTATATATCCTAAATGGATGGAATAAATTTTAATTAATAATTATAATATTATATTAAAGTATATAAGATAATTAAAAAAACATCAAATTAATGTAATGCACGAATTTCAAATCTAGTAGGCAACTTATATACGCACTATTAGTGAAGCTTCTTCTGATTAGGTGATGTGGGGCCACATGACAAGCAGAAAGTGGACAAAAACTTTTATGAGTTGTTAACAACATATACTACTATTAGAATCTGTTCAAATCTTGTAGTAGTAGTATTTGTCAAACAAAAGTAGCTACCGGATTTAACAAATTCTCATTAGCTGTTACACAATCTGAATTTCATGGCTGGCTTTCCCTTTCCTATAATCAAAATATATTAAAAAATAAAAAATAGGCACATCACGTCACCAACACTTCCGAATATTTCGCTAATGCAAAATATTTCAATGAATTGAATAATTTTGAACTTTTCGAATATTTCACTAATGCGAAATATTTTGATAAATTGATTAATTTTGAACTTATTTGATTACGCGGCGGCGGACTAACCTGCAGAGAGCGGCGGAGGGGGCGGGGCGGGCCGCGAGAGGCGTGCGAGTTCTGCCACGGTGTCTGCCTCCACGCCACCTTACCGTCGCTGCCGGCGCTGATTTTGTAGCCGGCGACCATGAGCTCCAAGCTCCACAAATCGGGGCGCTTCTGCCACAGCACGAAGCCCCCCATTTCACCGGCTCCGTGCCGCGCCATATTCTTCACTTTGGCGTCGCCGGAGACGAACTCCGACGCCGCCATCTTCACCTTCCCCATCGCGTACATGCTGTCGATGCCGTTCAACGCATGCTCTCCGCCCGCAGCCGCTATGTATTGCTGCACGATGTATTTCGCCATCGAACTCTCCTGCAACCGCAAACCCACTTTACTTCCGGTTGTTCACTTAATAGTCCGAGTCATAATTTTCGCGCAATTTTTCAATATTTAAAAGAGATAATATCCAATTCTAGCCTTCTCCATGTAACAAAAGGAAATTTTATCCACGTAAATAAAAATATAGAAATAATAGCCACTTTTTTTACTATTGTGCCCTAACGCATGATTTACAAAAAAAATTCGTGTAATAGTGTTATTTACACGCACTATTACATGAATTTGCATGAAATTTTTCGTGTAAAGGTATTAAAGTAAAAAATTACTATTGTTTCCTTTTTTTTTATCTACATGGCTATAATTTCCCGACAAAGCATTGCCTATTAAAAAAATCATGCATATTTCCGTAAATTTTGACTCGAGCTATTAAGTGAATATCGCAGATAAGTGCATTCTATATTCATAATATTTTCGAGTTGAGACGAAAAAAGTCAGCATGGGATCAAAGCTCGGGCTTACGATGGGGCAGCCTTTGATGTTGTTGTTGACGGTGCGGTCGCAGCGGATGGGCAGGGGTATGAGGGGGGCTCCGACGACTCCGAGCAGGAACTGAATCTCGGCTGCGCGGCCGCCAAAGACGGAGGCGGCGGCCGCGGCGGGCCGCGTCATCCACGACTTCATGCTCTGCCACGACGTGTGCTTGTTGGAAGCGAGCATTTCCTCCGGGATCGGAACCTCCAGCACCGTGTCGAGGCCGTCTTCCCTGTCCAAGTTCGGACACAAAGTTCTCATTGTAGTGAGAGAGAGAGAGAGAGAGAGAGAGAGAGAGAGAGAGAGAGAGAGAGGGAGAGAGAGAGGGGAATGGTGGGAAGTAGCTAGGAGTGGGAGAAAGGATTTGAGAGAATTTGTATGTGAAGAAATAGAGAGAGTGGGGCTTAAGCAACGTGGGGGGGCTTAGTTTATGCTGTCGTGGATGCACGCACAGTCTTCTCTCATGGTAGGGGGCACAATGTTTAATTTCGTCAATGGAATTTAAATAATATATATATATATATATTTGGGTATTACTTTAGTTCGAATTATATTGCTTTTCTTTCTTTCTTATTCTTACTCTTTATACCATGAATTCAAATTCTGTGTGTTAAAGTCATTTCTTTCTGATAACGACACTAGTACAACCGAGATATTTATTATCATAATTGAAGGGTGTGTATAAATATATATATATAGCACTAGTTGGGAAGTTAGTTTAGTTTTAGTTAAGAAGAAAAGTTGTAGTGGGTCAAAGTTCACAATTTGTGTCATAAATAGTTTGTATGTCATGTATTAAAACCTCTATAAATTAATGATCTTGAAAAACTTATAAATTTTATTCATTTAGTGAGATGTTAATATATCAGTATTTTATTAATATTTTTTTGATTTATAGAGTTTTTTTTAATTCAGAAATTACAATTTAAGATCAAGTTATAATTAATGTGTAGAAATAAACGGAAGATAATATTTAGTGTATTTAAATTAAATAAATTCATGTATTCGATTTATTGTAACTAGCTAATTAAATAATTGTGATATTTTATGAATTATTAATTTAACGGGACCTATATATTTATGAGGGGTTTTTCCGAAAAATTACTACCTCCGTCCACCAATTCATGTCATACTTTTCTTTTTGGTCCGTCCACCAATTCATGTCCTGCCTATTTTTAGTAATTATTTTTATATTTTTTAATTGATGGGTTCCAATAAATAAGTATATTTTTTTTGCACTCAAGATTTTTGAACACAGAATGAGATTTATCGTGGATCGTAGGATCTTGATGCAATAATTCTTCATCCATTATGATTCATTATCTTAATTTTTTTTTGGGGGGGAGTTGGGGAGGGGGAACAGTGGGGTTTGAACCCGAGACCTCACTATTTACACACAGGAGGTGGTATCCCTTGGGGACATGATTCATTATCTTAATTGAATGATTAAATTTGAATGGGCAAATGCTTTATTTTATGAAAGGGGAACATTTCTTAGAAAATGTATAATAAAGAATTAACTATAGTACATGAATCTCCATAATTGAGAGATCATAATACATAAAATTAGGCCTGATTGGAAAACCATTATTTGAGACTCAATCTCAAGAAATCAAATGTCAGCTCACTCACTTGTCTTTCACGTAGTTGAGGAGACAAATTGTGGACAGTGAGAGATAATTTACATGGTCTGCTGACTCATTATAAATATTTTTCAGAGGCATATATAAATATATTTATTTATTTTTCTGAGCAATATTCAGAGCGAGAGTGTATCCACCCAGCAGCCAATATGATGGCCCACAAAATTCAATATGTATACGATAATGCAAATTAAAAAAAAATAATAGCATTTCAACATAATTTAAATTTCTTGATACATAGTATCATATATGTATGATTGCTGATTTTTTTTCCCCAAGATTATACTCCATAGTATAAAATATATAGATTTGATTTCTAAATCAAAATGGTAAAATATGGTTTTTAGGGAATGAATAAATAAATTTAAAGATTGTACGACGGGTGAAGTGAAACTTCTAACCTGTAACTCCAAATATCAATTATTCTACGTACCATTAGATCAACACACACACACACAATAAAATATACTCACTCTGTTCACGAAAAGTGAGATAAATTTACTATTTTTGGCATCCACATAAATTAGAGCACTTTCCCTTTTTAGTAGTACGTAATATCCCTTAATTATTTACAAAAGAAACACTTTTAATTCAATCTCAACATTTGTGTTATACAACGGTGAGATCATTTTTCCAGTATATAAAAATCACTATTTATTTTATTAAAACATGTATTTAAAAAATTTGCTCCACTCTTTGTGGATGAGGGAGTACATTTTTATAGCTTAAATTGTTCAATGAAAATTCATTTTCCAAGAAAAAATAAACGTTTTTTTTTTCTCTCTCTTGTGGAAGGACCCCTACCCCAACCAGCTCATTAAATGTCCAAGAGAAATACAAAAAGTCAAGAATAGTGAACAATACAAAGAATTAACTAATTTCATCATACGTAATTCTAATACCAAAAATGAAATATTAGCACTCCCTTTACATAGACATACAACGAAGTATAAATTGCATGGGGTTGGCCTAGTGGAATGGATGAGAATGTTGCTGAAGATTGTGAATTTGAATACTGTTAAGTGTTAACATCTTCTAAATTTAAATTGGGTTAATTAATGACCCAAAAAAAAAATGTTCAGTGCAATTTGCTTGATTTACAACTATTATCTAAGCGTCAATTACCTAGAAAATGTGATCGATTTTAAGAAAACAGCTAATTATTCATATTTTCAAGAAATATAATTCATTACTATATGAAAGATGAATATGCAAAATCCAAGTGTCCAACTAATGGAATTGGCTGCGAGACTTGCGGAGGAAAAGCTTGTTAGGAAAAAAAAAATGTTAAGTGCAATTTGCTTGATTTACAACTATTATCTAGGCGTCAATTACCTAGAAAATATGATCAATTTTAAGAAAACAGCTAATTGTTCATGTTTTCAAGAAATATAATTTTTGAACCAAAAATTTTAAATAAATAAAATTTTAAAATATTTAATCATTTTTTTATCCAGATTTTTTCCAAATAATATTATTGTTTTTTTAGGGGAATAATATTATTGTTTTTTAATACATCATTTACCTGGCTGAATAAGAGCAGGGCCGGCCCTTCCTTAGAGCAAGAGGGGCAAAGGCCAAATTTAGGGGCCCCAAAATTTTAAAATAAGTTCATTAATTATAATATATCTTTTAATAATTGTAAATTTATTTGAAATAAAAAATCTCTTTAGGTTATGCTCATTATCTCACACTATGCTCTCTTTCTCTTCTATTATGCTCTTTTACGCTTTACCTTAGATCTCGAGTTTATTAAAATTATATGTATTATTTTTCTAATGTTTCTTTTGCACGTAGCTAGCTTCTGCAAAAAAAAAAACATTTAAAAACTAAGATTGATAAAATCATATTTTACGTTTTACTATGCTATTAATTAATTTTATACAATAAAGTATTAGAATATTATCATAAATGATTTTGCTTCTCAAAATACTAGAAGATCTAATTTACTTCAATAATTATTTTATCAGTGTTTTGGAATTGTTTCACTTTATAGTTAATATTAGAATTATATAGCCATGCAAATATAGAAAATCATTACTATATGTTATTCCCTCCGTCCCACGAATCTTGACACATTTTCCTTTTTGGGCCGTCCCACGAATCTTGACACATTTTCAAATAAGGTAATTTCTCTCTCCTACTTTATCACTTTTATTATTTCTTTCTCATACTTTATCACTTTTATACTTTATTAACTACACAGCTTAAAACACTAATCTACAATTTCTTATTTCCCGTGCCGAAATCAAACGTGTCAAGATTCCTGAGACGGATGACACTACAAAAAAAATTAATTCTAGCGACGGAAATTCCGTCTCAAAATCCCGAACATTCCGTCTCAAAATTCTGGTTACGACAGAACTGCGACAGAACGACGGGGACGCTGAAAACGGGGTCGCTAAATTCTCTAGCGACAGATTTTGTTTTCCGTCTCAAATCTAACGACAGAATAGCCACGGAAATTCCGTCTCTAACCGCCTGGTGGTCGTCTGTGTTGACCGAATTTTGAGATGGAAACTGAGACGAAAATTCCGTCTCTAGTTGAGACGGAAAGGATTCCGTCGTTAGATTCTCCGGTAATCACTTTCCGGCGCCGCCGCTGTTCTTTTGAGACGGAATTTCCGTCGTTAGATTTCCCCCCCGTTTTTTTGAATTTTTTTTTATTTTTTTATTTTGAGACGGAATTTCCGTCGCTAAAATTGCCAATTTTTTTTTAATTTTTTTTTTTAATTTTGTTATTTACCTGTATTCTAATACTTTCATCATGCAACATGCTAATATTTAAACTTTAAATAGTAACCAACAGTCAACAATAATCAACAAAGTATCTAACAATCCAAATAGTCAACGATAATCAACAAAGTATCTAACAATAGTTAAGTTAGCACCTAGCAAAATAGATTCAAGTTCCTAAAACAAACATAATCAAGGGGGTGGTAGATTCCTCATGTCAGCTAGCTTCTTCATAAACTCGGCTTGCTGTGCCTGCAACTGTGCCTGTACGTCTGCACGCATCTGAGCCTCTCTAGCTTGTGCCTCCTCTCGTATCTGCGCCTCTCTAGCCTCCATCTTAGCCTGCATCTGAGCCTCGTACTCCTTCATCTTATCGGCTAAAACTGCATCAAGCTGAGGCTGTGAGCTAAAACTGGCTCCTTGGTTGGAAAAGGTAGTTAGTTCATTGAAGCAAGCTTACAGATGGGCCTCCATTACTATCAGCTCTTGGACCACTAGCAGCAGGAGCTGGCTGCCCTTCTTCAACACGTTTCTTTCTCTCAGCTGGATAAACCAAAAGAAATTTTTGTAAGCCCAAAATATTATTCAAAGACTATTGGGTGTAACAAAATTAAACGCTCAAGAGAACTTTCAATAAAGCTGCTGAAGTCTGGTGTCTTCATAAATGAGAACAAAATATAACAAAATCTAGGCTGATCTTGACGGAGGTAAGCCACAAGCATTTAATGCAACCACAAAAGGTTTCAACGGGATTACAAAATTATATTGACATACACTCCCCACAAAGATTTAGAAGAGCTTGGATACAAACACAAAAGATATCAATGTTCACAAACTAATCTTGAAAATTTGAAATGGAATAGAACTGACTTAGTTTGACAGAAACATCACCTTTTTCCTCTAGTTTCTTTTTCTTGTCATAGGTACCTTCTGCTTTAGCAATGCAATCTGATTTTGATTTAGCATATTGGATTCTCTGTGTGACAAGTAAACAATAAGAAATGAAATGTTAGTAAAGTAAACATACATCAATACAAAAAGACAGCAAACTGAGGGTGGATATTATAGGGGTGGCTAGACACTGAACTTTGAGGGGGAAGGAGGAAACTCAACAAAATAATATAGATCAACATTTTGATAATAAATATACACAGAATATGAAATGTAGTCAGTAGCAACAGAAATTACAACCATGACAGATAACTAGTCTCAAAGTAGTAAGAAGACTGGCAACAGGAAATGTAAACTCACGACCTCAAACTTTACTCACAGCCTCAAATGAATTTTTAAACCACAGTAATGCACATGTTTAACATGCAAACATTATGCAAAACATGTGAACTCATACACAATTACTCACCAGAGGCTTTTCATAAAACTGGAAGTTTTGCATCTGTCGTACAGCATTGCTTGCAGCTGTCACTTCACTGAACACAACCCATGCCTGCCCCCGAAGCTTGGGAGTTTTTAATGCAACGACGTCCAAAATCCTTCCATACTGCGAGAACAAGGCATAAAGAGATCTCTTCAGCAACAATATTTGTTATAGATAGCCTTGAAGAAAGCCAGTAGAACCCAAGCAGTCGTGTAGTGGATTAGCGTGAGAAATATAGGATAATTGAATCCAACTCTCCCCATAACCTGTGTTGTCGATGGAAGGAAGTCAGGATCGACAAGTTAGATATTCATCCAAAGTTTGGAGCCTCCGATTTGAATAAACAAATTGCTTAATCTTAACAAATACGATCCAGCACGTACGAGCAAACGAAAACAGAGCTGAAAAAAACTATATTGTGCCTAAATGACTCATTAGTCCATTGCAACCTATTCCTAACTGAGAATTCCACAACTTAGTAAATGTTAGAGAACAGAAATCGCGGATAAGGGGAAAAAACGTGTATTGCAGAGCAAGATAAAGGGGTGAAGTGCGCACCATTTTGTTTCCCAGGATTATGCCAACAGCAACCATGAAATTGAAGGTCATTGCCACAACCGGACCACAAAAGCGCTGCTGTTGGCGCTTTGCTCCTTCTGTAGTCCGAAGCTCGTGGTAAAGAGAACTTCTGAGTTCTTCCAGTGCGCGTCCTGGTTAAACGGCACCAGGAGACGTAAAATTAGATGATATAGGTATAACAAGTATGATACAGCTATCTTAAGACTGAAAGATCAAAATCTGATCAAATGCCAAACTTCAGAGATCTCTTTATGCCTTTCTTCAAGGCTGTGAGCTAAAACTGTTTTCACGAAGACATACACAACAATATTTGGATAGATAGCCTTTCTTCAATCGCCTATCATTACTACTGTTTCATGTTCATGCAGGACCAACACCTCCTAGCTAGTTTGATCATAGATTTCCGTATTATAGATTTCATGTTCTCTAACAATTACTACTGTTTCATGTTCATGTTCATGTTCATTAAAGTGTAGCTGTCTGAGCAGTAGTGCCAACAATATTAATCAAAGACTTAGATGATATCACTGTTATTAGTATTCTTGTTTAGACTGTCTGTTATCAATTAATATGAATTTCTGTAACCACCCAAATGAGTAATTAAATACTATACATATATAGGATACTTAACTAAACTGTGAGTAATGAACTTTGTCACATTCTGCTCATTCTCATCCTATAATACCAAGTTTTGAATATCATATTTGCTTAGAGTAGATTCTTGAATTTTTTCCTTCACTTCATCTCTTTTCAGCTTTTTCAATCTTCATGCCCTCCTAATATTTGGGAATTTAAGAAACTATACTTGTTATTAATGGAAACTGAAATTCCAAGTTATGACAGGAAAAAGTACAATAATGCTAATGTAAGTCTCCTTCTCTGTGATTATCTCAGAAAAAAAATTGATCATGTTCATGTTACTACTTATAATGGTTTTGGGATCGAAAAGAAATATAAGTTTCAAGCCATCAAAATTGAGGCAACAAACTTACTTGAAGAGGATTCTGCAACGGGGTCAGGGAAGGACCGGCGACGGCTGAGGATGAGGCCGGAGGGCCGAGGCGGTGGTGGCGATTGGAGGCTGGGACAGAAATTGAACGGAATAGGCTGCGGCGGCGGCGGCGGAGGGGCGCTTTCGGTTCTTCTTCGCTTTCGGTTCTTCTTCTCGTAGATCCCCTGGCCTTGAATTGTAGATTGCAGACGTTGCGGAGGTAGAGGCTGACGGCGCGGGCTGCGAAGGTGTTTCTCAGCGGCAATAGCCGGAGGAGGCGGAGGACGGTGAACGGTGAAGGCAGTGGACGGCGGTGGGGTGGCTGGAGGCGGTAGGGTTCACCATTAATTTAGGGATTTAGGATTTTAGGGAAAAAGAAGGGGCGAGAAGGGAGAAAGAAATCTGGCGCTGAAAAGCCTGAAATTAAATTTTGAGACGGAATGAATCTGTCGTTAGATTTCAATTTAATTATTATAAATTTAAAATTAATCTTTGAGACGGAAATAATCTGTCGTTAATTTTATTATTATTATTATTAATTCTAAAATAAATTTTGAGACGGAAGTTATCTGTCGTTAACTTTAAAATTTATTATTATTAATTCTAAATTAAAATTTAAGACGGAAAATATCCGTCTTTAAAATTTTGAGACGGAAATTCCGTCTTAAATTCCGTCTCAAAAGCAGACCCGACCGAACCCATATTTCTGTCGTAAAATCCGTCGTACGTGACGACCCGTGTTGGGGATCCGTCTCTAATTCCGTCGCAAAAATAAGGTTTTTTTGTAGTGTGAAGTATCTCTAATTGGTAATAAAATTTTCAAAATGTCAATTTTTAAGAGCTCTTTTTCTCATTTTCGCCTAGGGCCCCTGAAATGTGAGGACCGGCCCCGAATAACAGTATAAATTCGATAAACTTCAATTCGAAGTCGATAATTTGTGTCGGTCACGTTATTTATTACCAAACTGTCACCCCTAATTTGTCTAACAATAAATTAGAAACAAAATACGACAAAAAAAATGTTTAGATTAATTATATCAACTCCGGCACCAAGCATCACATGTACGACCGACATCTTAAACTTATAAATTGGTCGGTTAATTTAATGAAACGGCAATCTATCGATTCCACATCATTTAATTCCCTTAATTTTCTAAATTAAGAGTTCACTTAAAGTCTATAATAAATAGACTATGCACCTATAATTAATTAGATTCTACATTGCACCTGAATCGGCCACGTGTCCCTAATCATGTTATGCACGTTCTTACTAGTTGACAATTAGTGTATGTTCAGGTTCGTTGTTATCAGTTATAATTAGTTAAAAAAATAGAATGATCCATTTTGAAAATTCATAAAATATGCGATAACTCTTAACCATTAATTTAGAGGGTGTTTGGCTGAATCCATAAGCTCTTTAAGCTGTTCAAGAGTTTATAAATTTATTTTTTGATAAAATAAATTCTTAAACAACTTATAAGCTCTAAAAATAATTCATTTTATCAAAATATATTTTTTTTATAATCTTTTTATTAAAAAAATTGCAATTTATCATTTTTGTCATATATCATTTTAAGTTTATTTTTCTTCTCTTTAAAAAATATTTTATTTCTCTAACCAAAAAAATCTCTCTATAGCTTATAAACTAATTATCCAAATAACTTGACTATTTATAAACTCTTAAAAATTATATCTCATAAATTCTTAAAATATATTATAAACTATTGAAATTTACAAGCTCTTTATCATAAGCTTAATCAACCCAGAAACACAGAGACAAGTTATTGGATGATGTGGGGATGGAGGTTGCTGGGAGTGAATATTTTTACTAATTAATTATTTCATAATTAATTATGATGAAGCTAGTACCTAAAAGTTGTTTCTTTATGTATGTCGACGTAACGACCAACATCAGTAAATAGTTTGTCTTCTCACTTACCTGATCGGATAGAGAGAGATGAACCAATATTTATTGCAACCAAAAGTGTGCATATATATTATACTACAAAAAAATGAATCTAGGGTCGTGTTATACACTTATATGGATCAAAATTTATAATATGGGCTAATATTTTGAATTCAAATTGATATACAATACTATATAATATGTATTTGTATTTTGTGTGTGTGTGTGTGTTTGAATCTAAATTTTGATCTATCTATTAAAAACATGATTGAGAATTTGAGGTCACTCGAAAAACACATATTTGTAAAAAAAACAATTCATGTTTTTAAATTTCATTTATCCCTTAAAAAAAATCACATTTTTTACTTGAAAAGGAAGAGCGGCAGGATTTGAACGTAAACCTCGTTGTCTGCTTACAGACTGAAGTTCTTACAGATTAAAAAATAAAAGTAAAAATCATTTATTCTTTCTCAAAATATGATATGTTGTTATATACCATAATTAATAAATGATGTGGCAATTATAAGAATCAGATTACTACTTCTATCAGATACAAATAGTAGTTGGAACATAAAATTAACCGATTGATAATATGTGCATATATAGTGGTCATGACCATTGATTTTGTTTTTCCTTTGTATTCTCAAAAGCAATTCTGCAAGACTGCAACATTGATTTTTGTATTAATTATTGTTATCATAAAGTGAAGCATTAATATAGTACTATATGAAAAAAGCATCGACACAAAAAAACTTTAATTAATGTATTTTTTTGAATATATACGTAAAGAAACATATTTCATAATTTGTTTTTATCATAACTATGTCCTATATATATTGAAAAAACCAACCTCAATAAAAATATCAAAAATTCAAAAGCTACAAAACATGGCCATGCCCGAATATCACAAGGCCACCAAACAATGTTCTAGATACAAACAGTGTAAGCATTGGTCACATCATTCACAATATGTTAATTGATATATATAAAAAATTATAAAATAAAATATGAATTGTCCAAATCTCTTACTCAAGAAAAGATATAGTAACATAATAGTAGTAATAATAGTAACATAATATAGTAGTAATAGTAACATAATATAGTAACATCATTCACAATATAGTACTATCTGTTTCAAAAAAAGAAAAAGAAAAAAGATATAGTAACATAATAGTAGTAGTAGTAGTTACCAGAGTATACAGATAACATAGTTATATATGTCAATAATTAATAAATATATTATACTCAAAGAAAATATTGATCAAATAATTTCACCCATGTTAATTTTTTTTTTGATCGGACAAAGTAATGTTAGAAGTTAACAGTTAGTACCCCAAACACTCCAAGAAATCACCAAGTCCATCTTATCTCTCCAATCACCAAATTCGCTTCCAATGGGGGATCGAACCCGAGTCTCATCACTAAAGTGAGGACCCGGTGGCCAGGTGAGCTAAGCCCCCTAGTTCACCCATGTTAATTAAGACTTAATTAAGCCATTATTCCACTAAATAAACGAAGCAATTATTGTAAAATTAATTGAAACTGATAGACAAAAAATGACATGTGATGGAGAGCTCCATATCGGCATTTGGCGAAGGAATGTGTATTTTTTGGATATGTTGTAAAAGAAGGAAGCATTGTTTATTTGGATATACATGTGATATGCCTTCAAATCAGATGCATGATTTCTTGAGTATCTTACTTTAATTTTTTTTTTGGTATTTTATAATCAAGGCCAAATTCCCTTATCCTCGAAGGGCCCGAGGTTCAAGATTCATTATTTGAAGTATTAATCATTAATCAACAATATTATATTTTTGTTAGAGTTCTTTTGAACTCTAATAATTACTTTAGTATTTATTTTGTCATTAATTTTTACAATAACTAATTGTCTTGTGGGATTATGCACATGCTTGAAGAGATCATACATGGTCCTTTAATTAACTAGTTAAGTAGTGTTTTTTCAGAAAAAGAAAAGAAAGGGTTAAGTAGTGAGGAAGGAATATTAGATCAAGCTATGAACTTAGATATCGTGAAATGAGTTGTGTGACTTTAGATATTATGTGTTGTTGAGAGTGTTTAAATGACATTTTGTTACTTTTGCATTGTTTTCTTACATGTGTTGAAGAGTCATTTGTAATTAATAATTCTATTAGCAAAGTAAACATCCCCTTAAAATTTCATAAAAATCACCAATGAGACCTTGCACTAGTGGCAAAGTTGAGGTATCCAAAAACTTTTATTTGTGAGAGATCTTGAATTCAATCTCATCTGCGTGCGGTGATATTTTCCCCCCTTAGGTGGTGTTATATTCCCGTCTACGTGCGGTGTTGTATTGTTTGGTGTTGAGGTCCACGCACAGACGTTTCTTGCCTGCGTGCGGTGATGTTTTCTCACCGTTTGGACGGTAGTGAGGTCCCGCCTGCATGCGATTTGCATAATTGATTATATTCTGATACCCCTTGTAATTTCAAAAAAAAAAATCATAAAGATCAGTATATATATATGTGTAAAGTTAAATTCAAAAATCTATTAGAAAATTTTGGGAGTAAGAATCAAACCAAAAATCCATATTGTAATTCAGTTTTTTCTTTAGCAAACCAGAAATCATTGATGTCTCTCGGACTACATAAGATTCAGTGCATTGGTGTCTCATTTATATTTTTCTATAATTTTTTGTATAATTTTTAACTTCAATTCAATTTTGTATGATTTAATATGGTTACTCATTCCATTCAATTATTATGGAGTAATTATTTTTTATTATTTAATTTCACTTTTAATTCATTATTAAGATTGATAAATCTAAAATTAGGAAAAAGTGTATATTTATACTTTCTCAGTCCCAAATAAATATGCATAAATATTTTCGACACGAATTTTAATGTAAATTGTTAAGTAGATTATGGATAAATAAGTAAAAGTTACAAAAGTAAAATTATCGAAATTATATGTGGGGTAGTGTCCAAAAATAAAATGTTCATATATTTGGGAACGTACTAAAAGTAAAAGATATGCATAAATATGAGAGGCGGAAAAGTTAATAAATTTTATTTTTATATAAAATATCATAGTATATACTAATAGGGCACAATGACACGTACAAAATTATGAAACACTAAATCTAGTAAACTCTCAGTTGGCTTTTGTCCCGAGGCGTCATATGACTGATAATGCTCTTCTTGCTTTCGAGATTTGCCACACGATGAAATATACATAACAACCAAATCATTAAGGTTTTACCAAGCACCAAATTTCCAACAATATGTAATCATACATGAAAGTAAAGAGAGCTTGAGCAAATAATGTACACTTGCACAAAACCATCTCATTCCTCTCTACCACACTACATCACTAATAATATACACAAACCTAGCAGCAAATAAACGAAAAATTTCCCACAATTTTCCGAATACTTCAACTCTCTACCTCTCGTGTTTGAATCACGAGGGTACGTTGAAGTGGAATAGCCACGAGATCACGAATGCAAACACCATACAAGCCAACAAAAAGTTTAGAAAACGATGACCTTGCCAGAAGTTTCGAGACTCTAAAAGGGGTGCACGAGTCGTGGCAGACGCAGAAGCAGCATCGGCTTCATTTGTTTCGTTCCACTGTTCCATCAACTCGGCTTCATCTATGCCAACGACGTTCTGTGCTATTGAACCACATATCTCACAGATTCTGCAAGCATAGCATGAGCAGTAAACATGAGCAAGAGTGATCATTTGTTTAGAATCAAAAGATGTATATATGCTACGCCTTTTTGGGATCTTTGATATTTACTATGTCTTCGACTCTGTCTCAACGCGTAGAGAGAGCATAACTTCTTCATTTGTATCATCATATTATGTTCCAATTTCAAAATCCAAAAGGTCTTATAATCAGTCTTGAATCTTAATAGAGGCAGAGAATATGTATAATTCTAACAACACACGTGCTAGGTCGTCAATCTAAACATAGCGATCACTTCACAAATCTTTGTTTTCTATATTCCACATTTTTCATGAAGCCAATATTTGGAAATATTGTTCATCATCACTTCTTTTCCTTTGACACTTGCCAAAAAGTTGCACGTGTTTAGCAAAGTGGTTGAGTCCTGAGCTATCGTTTCCTAGTAAGGCTACACACGCTTTCGAGTTACTGTTAGAAGGTTCCTCCATTCCAATCCATTCATCTCTCCGGTTATCTTGTTACAGACATCTAAAGTCATGTCAGTACACCAAAAGATTTGGATATGGAGTTTTAAGATTACTCGAAAGGAACCTTCAAGGAGTGTGACGAAGGGGGTATTATTTTGATAAGTGGATACTTTCAACTAATATTCTAAAAGGAACTACAACAAGGTGATGGCTCCCATACAAAAAAGGCGCATAGGCGTCTAAAGTGCAGAAGGTTCGGTACATTCTTTCACACTCGACATTGTCTATCTACTATCTAGGCAAAAGAAACAAGCACTAACTACATAAGCCGAAAGAATATTTCACAACCTATCAATAGCATCCTTTAAGTGGAGTAGAATGGTGAAACAAACTATCTACTTGGGTTATCTCATCAGCCTAATTTGAGATATAAAGCACTCAAAAATTGATACTTCAACATTGAGGTAGAAACCAAGAACTAGGAAGCAGCTAATATAGAAACCCCACTAAAAAAATGACTGCAACAAGAATTGTGGAGATGTGAGAAGAGTGTCAAATAATAATAACAATCCCACAAATACTAAAGCCAAAGTCAAATGTTCACAAAATAATCAGCGGCCACAAAAAGCAGAATTCTTAGTGGTTTCATCTTTTCTCTATTATAGATTCTTTAATAGGCACAGTTTGAGCCTTTTCCTTTTCTAACCTCCTCCTTTTCCCTACAATTGCCATGGCCACATCAAAATAATCTTTAACTTTTTTCCTTTAAAGTTAGAGTTGTTGTTTCAAAGTAAAAGTTTTTGTATTATCCACCCCCACATTGCACTAGAATGAAAAGAATCAATGATCAAAAAGCCCCCAACTCACAAATGCACACAGAAACATGAAAAATCATATTGATTCCTAAATCTCGGTTATATTCAGGGTTTATTCTATTCCTAAATCATGATACCATGAAATTTAAAGCAAAAAAGGGAAATTCTTGATACAAACACAACTCCATGAATGACTTGAAATGTTTGAAACTTACTTGTTTCCCTTAATCTTGAACCATGCCTCTGCACATTGTTTGTGGGAGGCAGCCAAATCATCTTTACAAGAGCAACCCAGCTCAATAGGAATCCCAGATTCCTGGTTGGTTGCATCCATGCTGAGGTGGCAAATCCTACAATCCTTCACATTTCTTGCCAAATGCAGCTTAGATTCATCTGCACCAGATTCCAGATCCACCATCTCCACTGAATACTCTGAAACATTTGAATCCCTCCTCTCAACCTTATCCTTCACATTCACAATCTCATTTCCATTAGAGGGCGGCGCAGGCGCAGCACCACCTCCTCTCCCGGCGTCTACTTCCGCCGGACCACCACCGCCACCGCCTGATTCCAAATCAACATCACTCGATTGCCGTAAAGATGACATTTTTACAGTGGCCCAGATCAAGATTCTTCATGAACAGCAAAAACAAGACTGGGCATCACTCGCTTGCTGTAAAGATGGCATTTTTACAGTCGCCCAGATCAAGATTCTTCATGAACAGCAAAAACAAGACTGTGATCATCAAGAATTCATCATCACCCTTTTTCTAAGTAGGTGAAGGCTTATACTTTTCTTGCTCTAGACAACAGCGGGGAAGAGGCGGAGTCCCGAAAAAGGCAATGGCAGAATACACAGAATAATTCTATATAAAGAGAAAAATAAAAAACAAACGCTGCACCAAGTGAAACAGGAGCGTCGGTGGCGGGGATAACCATTGGCCTCTCGCCCTCTTTTTTGCTGGGATATTTTGCAAAGCTTTTATCCAAAAAAATTCGACATAAATTGCTCACAAAAAGTATCTTACAGCTACCGCAGACATGTGAAATTTGATGACATATTTGTGTGTACACGTAATTGGACATGTGATTTGCATATGTTGGATTTTAATGGAAAAGAAAAGTGACCTTGGTTGTTGGACTATAGAATATAGATATGGAAATGGAGCTATGCTCGTTTACTCTTGTTTTTTTCAATTCTATTTTAAATTATCGTTTTTGATTAGTTAAAATCAAATACGGCCCCCAAAAAAAAAAAAAAAATTATGGTGAACTTGCAAATCTATTATTGATGAAAGATTTTGAAACTTGAGAGGTGAGTAAACTTTTCATTCTTCTTTTTTCTTTGGGGTATTGGTCGATAGATACTCAATTTTTTTTCATTTTCTAATTTTGCATCCTAATTTTAAAATTTGTCTATAAATACTTAAATTATATATTCTTTTTGATTTTGCATCCGATAAATTTTTACCCTCAAATCGTTACTGACATGGCAACCGAATTGAGAGAAAAGTTTGAAGTGCATAATGAAGCAGATAATTTTATTGTTAATGTGAGATCTAGAATATATAATTGTATGATTTGTGATGTCAATCCAACTGTCATGTCGGCAATGATTTAGGAGTAAAAATTCGTCGTATACAAAATAAAAAAGAATACAAAATTCAAATATTTATGGAGAAATTTTAAAGTTCGGGTGCAAAACTAAAAAATGAGAAAAATTCGAATATTTACGGGCCAGATGTCACTTCTTTTTTTCCTCTCTCACGTTTGTTTGTGGAGAAGCTCATAATTATTTATAATTCCTAAGCAGAAACAAGAAGGTGGAATTTCTTAGTGTGCATATCTTGAATTATTTATTGCTGTTGAATTATTGCCAATCGAATTTCTTTTCTTATAATTTTCTATCTTGCCTTTACAATTTTGTATTCAGTTGTAAGATGCCTCGTGTTGCAAATATGGAAATTTCAGTATATATAGCTTTTTTTTACACGAAATTAAAGTTTCAATAGCTTTTATACAGACTTCAAATTCCAAATATTACTTAGTGACGAAGAAAAGATAGAAGATCATCAGTGATAGGCCTAATTTTCTAATAGGCGACAATCAATATAATAAAGAAATAACAAGGCCTTTTAATTGGTATGTGTTAATTTAGTGGTAGGTCGTTAATGGCCAAATCTGAAATCTTGAATTCGAGTTTATCGTGACGCGGTCTTTAATTTTTTATTTATTTATTTACGTAGTTTATATATAAGAAAAGGGCTTTTGATTTGGTACAATTTGAAAATTCGATCTTTGAAATCTCAACGACCACAGTCAAATTTGGAGGCCTCTAAATTTCAAAGCCCAAACACAACAATCACCCACAAATATATCAAGTACTATATTGTTTTTTTTAACTACAATTTTCATATTACTTTTCATGCTGTCGTTGATTTTATAAAATATGTCAAAAGTCATGTTATCAAGTAATGTTTTCCATCTCACTATTTCGTTTTTAACATTTCTTTTCGAACTCTTTGGGTATAAAAATGAGACATCCCGCCGATGAGGCCTTGCTCTAGTGGTAAAATTGAGGCACTCGAAGACTCCTCTTCGTGAGAGGTCTTGGATTCAACCCCGCTTGGCGGCGATGTTTTCTCACTTTAGGTGGTGATGTTTTATTATTGTATTATATTATTTGTTGGTCCCACACGCAGGGCGTTCTCGCCTTCGTGTGACTCGCCTGCGTGCGGTGATGTTTTCCCACCGTTTTGTGGTGTTAAAAAAAAATGAGACATCCCTAGTTAATTCCACACTGCTGCTCTCCCATCCCCAAATAATAATAATAATACAAGCACCCTATATTTGTCGAAGTTCAATTATTTCAAGTATATTAAATAAAAAAAACCAATGTTTAGCCATAACTATGATTTATATATAAATATGGAGTTCAAAGAAATCTAGTGTTTCCTTTCTAAAAAAAAACATAAATCTAGTGTTTCCCATTAACGTACGTATTTAGCAATAGTCTTGTTAGAATAACAGAAATAGAATTGCAGACCCATTTCTGAAGAAACTATCAATTGCTTACTAATATAACTAATAAGTAAAACTTCTTGATAATAATATTATACGACAACGACAAAAGAGCCACTTTACACATTCTAGCTTTTATAGTAATTTTCTTCAAAAAGGTGATAAGAGTTCTATGCCAGAACAACAAAATCAAGTGAACAGAAATTCTTCATCGTCATTCCACAACATAGATTTCTCCCCTAGAAAATGTGACGATCAACTTCCATATTCTCTTCTTCGTTCACGCGCATAGAGAGGTTCCGTAATTCGCTAATTGGTCATTGGCAAGAGGACATACCTCTCCAGCTTTCTCGAGACCTCTTCTTATCGAGGCGATATTGGACAGATCAGTAGCAAGTGATGCCAAGTTAGGACTTGAAAAATCCGAAAACTCTTCATAGTCCATGAATTCTGGCCCCAGCAATGAGTTGTGGCGAGGCGAATGCTCTCTTGAAGATGCTTCGCAGCAGCAATGGCCACATTGCAGTGGAATCAAAGGTTCATCAAACTTGCTATCGAGAAACTTCAATATTCCGTATTCTGGCAGTGGCCCGTGCACTGGGACTGTCCTTGAGAATGTAGGCTCGAGGCCAGACGAGTTGCAGACAGTGAATGCCCCAACTTTTTGAACAGGATCCGAGTCCTTTAGATGGTTCCCTTCAGCAGAGTGAGAGATTGCTTCAGCAATGGATGGATTGTGTCTAACACAAGAGCTTTTCGCAGTTTGAGCCACGTCTTTCAACTGTTTTGGTTCGTTGTCCATCATTGATGACTCCACTGTTTCTGAGCATCTCAATGACTTAAAGGCTCCATTCGATAAAAATGGCGGTGGTTGTTTGAGAGAACAGTTTGTAGCGGTCTCAGCTTCGTCTTCTGATTGCTTTGGTTGATTTTCCATCAACCGGATGTCCATTTCATCTGAGGGATTGAATAAGGTGAGAGCTGGACCTGTAGAAGTTGCTTCAGATGATGCCCTCATGAACTCTGTAGTGCAATTCTGGCTAGAATCTGGTTTTGATTTCAAATGCATACGCCTTAAAGTAGAATTCCAGTGGTTTTTAATAGCATTGTCTGTTCTCCCAGGAAGAAGTTTCGCAATCGATGCCCATTTATTTCCATGTACTTTATGTGCTTCTATAATTGTACGATCTTCTTCATCTGCAGATATTAAACTTAATAAGACTCCACAAAAAGTATCACATACTAATAATCTATCCCGGTTAGAACACCTCACAAAGAAGAACATCTCTAACTTTATGGAAAAATTACAGCACGAGGCACAAGATCATAAAGTAATTACGAGGTCCACCAACTGGTTCCCAGCAAGTAACTCCCCCACACACAAGTTGAAAACATAGCAAAAGCACTTCATCCGAAATAGAACCAGAATATACTAAAGATCAAAATCATTGAGAAATTACACAGTTTGATTCAGGAAGCGCACTTTATTTGTGAAACTATAAACAATAAAAGCAACTTATGAGATCATTTAATAAGACGAAAAGGTAATGTTATGAACTGGGTCCAGATGGTATTTGTTGAAGATGGAGCATTTAGGAAACTTCTTCATCAGCATGGAATGCAACAGAGCTCTCAATGGTGAGAGCGTTAAAGTTTGGTAGTAAGGATATATAATCGACCTAGAAACAAAGGATACACTTTGCATATCCCTTGGCAAAGCTACAGCAAATCAGTACCTTCTTGTTTTTTGCTTACAATTGTAGAAAAGAGTTAGGGAGCACTCCTACAACTCTCCAAGAAGGACCCTAGCTTATCAGTAATCGATGTTGCCTTTTATGACTGTCAAATAGTCAAATAGATAGCTGAAGCCATTTCTAAGACTCCAAGTATGGCAGAGAGCTTATACATAGTGCCAAAATTTCACAAGTGCTTGGCAAGAACTTTTTTGGATTTATGATAATCAAACTTAAAACACAATGGTTTTTGGATTATAAAGTCGACAACTCTGGATAACATAAGTTACTACTTCTCTCCATTTTCTCATTATTCACAATATGCAAATTATATGATCTCATACACTAGTTATTAATTGGTTGATTAAACCTTGCTGTCAAGATCACATTGACATATTTATGAAGAGTTACCAACAAAACATATACAGAAACACACTGGCCAGAAAAGCAGAAGAAAATTGAGACATTTCCAATCAGAAAAGGAGCTTTTGGATGGTTTTGATCTAGCTCAGTTCTTCGACTAATTCGTTTTAACATTTTCTTTGCATTTGACCATGAAGAGCTGGGATCATCATTCGTAGGAGAACAAAAACAACAAACTCATACACCACATTTGAACACTTCAAACAACTTTCAACCAAGTCCACATTGGACTCTCTTTACTCAGAATAGCCAATTCATAAGCCAACTATTAGCTACAAACCTAACCTAAAAAATGATTAACGAATTAAACAAAATTCTAAACCAACATAATAGAGCTCTTAATTTTCTTACTCTCGACTAATCGCAACTACCAGAATAAAAAACTACTAGCTAAATAACTAAATCAAACTACCATATGATCAGACACAGGTCCGCTTTAAACATCGATCACATGCAATTTAACACCAAATCAGAAAATAGGATTTTCTAATTTTCATTTTCGTCTCAACAATATAAAAGGAGAAATAAACAGAAATTCCATAGTAACAAACTCCTCTCCATTTCTCCAGCCAAAAAAAAAAGAAAAAAAAAGAAACAGAGACCGCGCAACATAATTTTACCAGTAAACGGCTTCCGCTTGAGGTAGGGGTTGAGCTGATTACACCAGCGGAGGCGGCACGACTTCCCAGACCTCCCGGGAATTCCGGCGGCGATCATGCTCCAATTCCTCGGGCCAAACTTATTCACCAGCTCCGTCAGAACCGCGTCCTCCGCCGCCGACCACGGCCCCCGGACCTTCGCGCCGGCTCCGCCGCCATCCTCCGCCTCCACCTCCATTGCGCCGCCCTCGTCGCGCTCCGCCGCGTCAATCACATCTCCATCCATCAAAGCCCGAGCTTTTCCGAGTGAAATGGAAAACCGTCTCGTCTTCTCTGAAGGCGTACTGAGAAAGCCGTGTAACTGAAAAAAAGGGTCTTTGAAAAACGGGGAGAAAACGAAAATGGAATCTGAATTACCGCGATTTTCACAGTGACGGATTTGGACGCTGCTTTTGCGGAAATGACATATGTGTCCTCACATTCATGTCTTCAATTTTTTTGTCATTTGGTGGGGTGTGCGGTTGGGGGTAGGGAAGTAAATCCACACCCCCGTGGGGTCCACTTGAGTAACAACCCGAGAAAACAACTTTAGTCATGCTACCGAAAATTGAAGAATATTTCTCTATCTTCAAACAAATATTGAAGAATATTTAGTTTCTTTTTAAAGGTCCAAAAGTTTAGAATTGAAATCAGGAAAATAAATCTGGAGTTGGACTTTCCTAAAATGGTTATGGGAGTTGGACTTTCCTAATACTCCATCCATCTCCTATAAATATGCACTATTTTCTACACAAGTTGTAACTAACAATTATTTAGACTATTGATAATAGAGAAATCGCCCTACAAAAAAATGTACGCCTTCCGTCCCTCAAACATTTTTTTAAAAAAAGATGATTCAAATTTTAATAAAAATTATTGTGTATTAAATAGGTGGAGAATGAGTCTCACAAAAAATAAAAATTGTAAAACTAAAAAGTAGGTTATGAAGATGTTTTTGGGACGGACCAAAATGTAAAGAGAGGAAGATGTTTGAGGGAAATAGGGAGTAATGTAAACTGAATTGCGGGTAAATAGTACACATTTTCATTCATAATTTTTAGTATTCATCTTTCCATGTTAGTTCGTCCTACATTTTGATATTCATTTTTGTTTAAAGGTGTGCTATCTTTTGTTGATAAATTTATCATAAAAAATACTCACTCTGTCCCTAAAAAATGTGACCTTATTATTATATCAAGATGACCCTAAAAATTGTGACTTTTCCTTATTTGGAAATGACCCCACAAACATAAGATAAAAATTCTCTCTTTAAATTGCCTCCTTTTATCCTCACGTCCTACAAAAGTGGATTTCACTATTTCTCATTCTTCATTTTCACTATGAGGAATCATAAATGATGAAATTCTCTTTTGCAGAAAATGAGAAAAAAAAAATGAGGCATTTAAATGAAGAATTTTTTTTTTATTTCTCATTATTTTTTATGATAAATTTATTAACCAAAAAAAAATACACCTTTATAGTAAAAGTAGATGAAACTCTTGCTCCACACCTTAATCACTTTAACATTTTCATAAAGTTAAAACTCTTATTCCACTCACAATGCCCTCAACCACTTTATTAAAATTTATGTAATTTTCAAATAAAAATTAAAAATTGGGATGAATAGAGTATAAGTTATAAGGGTAAAATTATGTGTAAAATAGTGTTCAAAAATAAGATTATGCATAAATTTGGGGAACATGTCAAAAAAGAAAGATGACATAACTTCAATTAAAACTAAGCCTCACGACAAGTAAAAAAAAAATAAAAATAGACTAAGCCTCTAAATCTTCAGCCCAATAGAATGCTGTGATTTGAGCTATTGAAGAATGAGCTGTCAGCTTTTCTTATAAGCCCACATTTAGTAAACCATAAAAACTAGCCCAATATAATGCTGTGATTTGGGCTACTGAGAAATGGGCTATCAGCTTTTATAAATATAAGCCCAATATTACGAAAAAAAGAAAAAGATTGTCCTATGTGCGGTAACAATTATATTTAAAATAATATATATATGTATATAACCAAATTAAAAAAAAATATAATTTGTAAATATAATACAATCACAAATATTTAATTTTATACAATATTCATAATTGTACTACCAAAAAAACATAGTACTCCCTCCGTCCCATAGAATAGACTCAATTCTTTTGGGATATAGATTATCAAACTTACTTTTGAGGGGAAAGTGGTATGGTATGATCCATACTAATTAAGTATTTTAAGTATATTTGTTTTACTCAAAATGGAAAATAACCTATCCCTATTCTAGTGGGACATCCCAAAATGAAAAACGAACCTATTCTAGCGGAACAAAGATACTATATTAACAAAATGAAATCTTTAATTATTTCATAAAATTTACAAATTAGCTTAATTGTTATAGTTACTATTTTTGAAAAAATGAAGTTATTTTTATGTAATTAGTAACATATGAATAATCTCTTAATTTATGCTAAAATTAAATATGGTATTTGTTAAAATTATAGATCCATTAATAGTTTAAAATCTACTAACTATAAAGTCATATTTAAATATAATAAATATATATATATATATATATATATAAAATATCATATGTTAATTTTTTTATATAAATTTATCTAAATTTAAATTCATAACTTTTTTCTTCTTATGATATATTTATATAAAATTCCGATCATAAATTACAATTAACTCAAACTATTTGCATAACTTTTCCTTCTTTTAATATATCTATATAAAATTCCGAGGTATAAGCTACAATTAATCCAAACGAATTACTCATCCGCCCCATTTCAAATGATCCAATTTCTATTTTGGATTGTCCCATTTCAAATTATTCAACCCAAATTTAAAAATAAAATTGAATATTTAACATTACTTTTTAGGTTGTCACACCACCATTTTATACCTTTATCACACATTTTTCAATTTCTGTGCCTAATTTTTTTGGATCATCTTACGTATTTGCTTCGGTAATCCATGACGACCAGTGTTGGAAATTAATGTTAAAAAATTCTACCTTCAATCACGATCTAGTGACTATCAACTACAAAAGCAATAGCCAAGAAACTAGTTACATACTATTTGCTTCGGTAATCAATGACCACAAAAATTCGATAAATTCTAACTTGGCCTTTGCTTTCTTCTTTGGCGCTCACATTTGACCGACACAGTCACATGGAATGCGACATTATTCCAATTAATAAAATCCAATCCCATCACTATTCTCGTTTAATTGCAATGGTTCATATCATTATCTATTTTTTTAATTACAATAGTCAATAGGCATCTAATATATAAATAAATCAGCAACCCCACGCAGACGTGACCTCTACACTATTCATATAAAAGTAGAAAAACTACCCGCACACATACGACTGAACCCAAACCCAAGACCCCTCACAAAGAAGAGTCTTTAAGTGCACCTCAATTTTACCACTTGAATTAGACCTCATCGGCGTATCATTACATCTATAAGTGCACATACTCATATTGCAAAAATTTGACTATACCAAAATAGCAAAAAGATGAGTTCCGACTTAGAAGAGGAGCTGCCGCCGCACGTGGTGATTTTCCCATTTCCGGCGCAGGGCCACATGAATTGCATGCTCAATCTCGCTCATCTCTTCTGCTTAACCGACTTCCACGTCACCTTCATCGTGTCGGAATTCAGCCACCGCCTCCTCCTCAAGAACACCTCCGTCCCCGCCACCTTCGCCGCCTATCCCGGCTTCCAGTTCCGGAGCATCCCCGACGGCCTCCCCGACGATCACCCCCGCAGCGGCGCGAGAGTCGCCGATATCGTCCCCGCCGTCGCAAACCACATGATCCCAAATTTCAAGAAAATGATGGCCGAGGAAGACTTCCTCGCTTCCCCCCACCGTAGGGCGGCCACGTGCTTCGTCGCCGACGGCTTTCACGGCTTCGCCGCTGACTTCGCGGAGGAGAACGGCCTTCCCTTGATCTATTTCCGAACTCCTAGTGCCTCCTACTTGTGGGCTTATTTTCATGTCGATCATCTCATTCAAGCTCAAGAAATTCCCATCAAAGGTAATCTAGTACTCATTGATCATTAACACCTCTCGTAGAAGCTAATTCGATTTTCGTTGCGAAATAAGTTCATTTTGAAACATTATATATACTCCTTCTGTACCCAAGAAGTTTGCCCCAATGATCCAATCTATTTATTTTATAATTTTATACATGTCTCCACTAACAACTTTTTATCAGCTTTAATTTATTAAAATTTGTAACGTTTCTCTTAGAACAAATTTTTGAGGGACGAAGGGATCGAGTGCATTCGTTGTGAAAAATACTAAATTTTGAACTTTGAATTCGTTTGACCAATAAGTATTGAAAATAGTTCCTATTTTGTATGCCCTCAAGTACCATTATTAGTGAATCACTTTTTATTTCGGTTGTCCCATTATGAGTGACTCATTCTATAAATAATAAAAATTAACATGTGAAAATACTTGTACTGTATTATTTTTAACCAATTTATAATGGGACGAAGGAAGACTATTAATTTTATACTACTATAATATACTATATGTTTCTAAACTTGTTTGAACAACTTTCTTTGAATATATTATGGACCTCACTAGCAACTTTATAATTACAACTCTTATTAAACACTATTTTTTTAAATGATTTTACAATCGAATAACTTTTTACTAGTTTTTATAGAAATTTGTGATGTTCCCTTTAGAACAAACCCGAGGGACGGTGGGAATACATTTGTTGTGAAAAATAATAAATTTTGAACTTCAAATTCATTTAACCAATAAGTAATGAAAATAGTTCATATTTTTATGCCCTCAAGTCCGATTATTAGTGAATCACTTTATACTTTGAATCGTTCAATTATAAGTGGCTCATTCTATAAATGACAAAAATTAACTCGTGAAAATACGTGTACCGACAATACCGTACTATTTTAAACCAATTTGTACATTATGTTCAAAAGTAACAAACTATTAATAATGGGACGAAGGAAGTACTATTTTGACCAATCTGAAGTCGTTTGAACCGTTCTTGCCTCGAATATATTATGCAGACAAGTCGATGGATGGATTAGTGAAAGGCATACCAGGAATGGAAGGATTCCTCCGCCGCCGCGACCTGCCGGGCTTCTTCCGCACCGACGACGTAAACGACCCGCTTCTGCAGAGCTTAGCAGCGGCGACGAGGCAAATCGTACGAGCACAAGCAGTCATATTCAACACATTCGATGATTTGGAGGGGCCGATTGTATCACTCATGCTCGAGAAATTGCCAAGAATCTTCACTATCGGTCCAATCCACGAGCAGCAGAAGTCGAGGCTCATGGAAAAGAAATCCAAGGCGTCAATTGTTGCAGGCAATTTCTGGGCGGAGGATCGGAGCTGCATAGATTGGCTTAACGCTCAGCCTCGGAGATCGGTGATCTATGTGAGCTTTGGGAGCATAACAGTTGTGACGAGAGAGCAATTGATGGAGTTCTGGCATGGTTTGGTGAATAGCTCGCAGAGATTCTTGTGGGTGATGCGCCAGGGTTCCGTCACCGGAAAAGATGGAGACGATCGAGTTCCGGCCGAGCTGCCGGAGGGTACTAATGAAAAGGGTTACTTTGTGAAGTGGGCCCCGCAGGAGGAGGTGCTCAACCACCCTGCGGTGGGTGGGTTCTTGACGCACAGTGGATGGAACTCGACTCTCGAGAGCATTGTCGCTGGCGTGCCGATGATCTGCTGGCCTTATTTTGGGGACCAAACTATTAATAGTAGGTTCGTGGGCGAGGTTTGGAAGATTGGTATTGATATTAAAGATAGTTGTGATAGATTGATTATTGAGGAGGCGATCAGGGAGATTATGATAATAAGGAAGGATGAATTCTTGGAAAGGGCAGATGGTATGGCTAAAATGGCTAAGAAGGCTGTGGAAAGAGGAGGTTCATCGTATAGGAATTTGGATGCTCTAATTGAGTATATTAAGTCATTGATAACTTGATTTATATTTGACCTAATGGAAAATTAGATCGCTTTGTAGTGTACTTTAATAGATCATGAATCATAAATCTTTTAGACGAGTAATGCAAAGTTACTTATTTAAAGTAATTAAAACATGGAATTCCCTAAAAAAATTGGAACAGGGAAGAAACAGGGGGATTGCATTTTATGTTCAATTAGGCCATTTATTCAACACTGCACCTTTTAATTTATTTGCAGTTTTCAGGATATACAAACAAAAATATTCTTTAAAAATTACAATGACAATAATCAAATTATCAATGACTTGATATACTGAACCAGGTTATCCATATTAGTATACGACGAACCACCTTTACTAATAGATTTTTTCACAAGTTTAGCCATATCTTCAGCCTTTTCCAAAAACTCATCTTTTCTCACTTCCATCAAATCCCTCACCGCATTCTCAATAATCAATCTATCACAAGTATCTTTGATGTCTAATCCAATCTTCCAAACCTCACTCACCAACCTACTATTAATGGTTTGATCGGCAAAATAAGGCCAACATATCATCGGAATGCCCGTCACAATGCTCTCGAGAGTCGAGTTCCATCCAGTGTGTGTCAGGAACCCGCCCACCGCAGGGTGGTTAAGCACCTTTTCCTGCGGTGCCCACTCCACCAACAAACCCTTTTCTTTACTACTTTCCATTAATTCCTCCAAAACTTGATCATTTCCTTCATTACCGATGATGGAATCCGGCCTTATCACCCACAAGAATCTCTGCGAACTGTTGAGCAAGCCGTGCCAGAACTCTAACACTTGCTCTCTCGTCATAAGTGTTATGCTCCCGAAGCTCACATAGATGACGGATTTAGGCGGCTGCGCATCCAGCCACTTGATGCAGCTCTGGTCTTCCGCCCATAGATTCGCCTTGATGATCGACACATCCGCCTTCTTCTCCGTCAGTCTGGATTTAATTTGCTCATGGAGTGGACCGATGGAGAAAATTCTCGGCACATGCTTCTGTATCTCTGTAATTATCGGCCCCTCGAGATCTTCACAAGTGTTAAATATGTTTGCTTCTTTCATGGTTAGACGCTCTATTACTCCTTGAAGAATAGGGTCGTTTACATCGTCAACACGGTAATGACTCGGCAGGTCACGCCGCCGGAGAAAACCTTCCATTCCTGGTACACTTTTAACTAATTCATCCATTTCTCCTGCAAAACCGTCAAAGAGATTATAGATTTAATAATATTTTATCATATTCTATTAATCCATTTTCGATAGTGGGTGGAAAAGGAGTAAAAAGGTATCGCAATTTCTCATAAATGTGAAAATACTCCCCCGTCTACAAAGAGTGTGTGGTGGAGTGGAGGATACAACTTTTACTAAACCAGTATGATTTAATGTTGAAGGGTCCACAAAGAGTAGTATTAAGCCCATCAAATTATAAAATTAAAATGTTTGTATTTTGTAAATATTGAGTATGAAGGTTTAAAATATACATAAGGTGGAATTTCTAAAAAATGAAAACAAACCATCTTTGTGAACGGACGAAAATAGTAATTGACGCACAATCTTTGTGGATGGAACTGACCTCGGAAAGGAATTTCTTGAGCTTGAAGCAGCTGAGGAAAGCAAAAATGAGACCAGGAGAAGGCGGCGCTAGCAGTTTGGAAGAGGATGAACGGAAGCTGATGCTCTCTAGCAAACTCGGGGGCGAAGCTCATAGCATCTGTAACCAAGCAAGTCACGCGTCTACGGGTGGCGCCGCCCAAGAAATTCTCCTGGACCATCATTTTCTTGAAGAGCGGCACCGTGACTTTTTCGATGGAGAATATGATCTCCATGGTTCTCTCCCCGGCGCGGGGGTGGTCGTCGGGGAGGCCGTCGGGGAGAGCCCGGAACTCGAACCCCGGGTAGCGGGCGAAGGCATCGAGGACGGTGGTGTGCTCGAGGAGGCGGCGGTGGTTGAAGTCGGAGATGATGAAGGTGACGTGGAAGTCGGATAAGCAGAAGAGATGCGCGAGATTGAGCATGGGGTTGAGATGGCCCAGAGATGGATACGGCATAATCAACACGTGCGGCGGGAGATCTTGTCCTTGTTCACACCTCATCTTCGTCTTATTCAAATCTTGCTAAAAAAATTTCTTCTTGTTTCTGAATATTGCAGGTTATTGCAATTTGTAGATAAATGAATTTGAGGCACAAATTCGTCCAAATAGATTTATGTCCCACTTTTGATGTCCACAAGGACCGCAACCTTATTCCATTCCTCAACTAACTTGATCAGTATTATTTTTGAGTTGTTCCAACTAACTTGATCGTTTGCTTTATAGGGTAAAATATTTTTTCTTTTATTCACATTTTCACTTTTTTTAATTAACATTTTCACTTTTTCATCTACTACACTTAACACATTAAACAATAACTCCTTAAAATCCATGTCAAAAAGAAAATAATCAAGTTGGAGGAATTTATTTTAAATTATTATGATTTTTCGTTAAAGGTAATTGGTTAGGCTTTACCAATCCAATTAGAAATTATAATTATTTTTATATTCGTTTTAAAAATGTAATTTTCAATTTAAAAAAGTAAATAAATAAATTTTAATATTGAATGACGATTTTATGATTATAATAAAATTGAAGATTTGTTTAGATACTATATATTTTTCATTTTTTTTATGTTTTTAATTTTCTATTTTTTTTCTTAAATTGTAAAATTCAGCTAATTATAAAAATATTAATATGCATATCAAAATAAGGATCACGCATCATGAATGTACGAATCATGCAAATTCGTGATGGATTATAATTTAGTTCATGCACGGCTGGCATGAACTAATACATCACAATGTATGAATTGAGAATTCCAGTAATACAATCTATATATATGAAACATCAGTTTCTAACGGCTCTTTTTTTGCGTCAATTTTTCTCTCTCATCTATCACCTATTTTATCACACTTTCTCTCTCCTATCTCCCTCATCTACACGTTCTCTCACCCATTTTAACATCCATATTAGTATTTGATTAAATATGATTTCCATGAATTTTTCTCTCACTTCTCCTTTTTTTGTTCTTTTCTAAAAATCATCAAATTCGATTAATAAAAAATATTCAATATGGATCTTAAACTAAAGATCATGACAAGATCTTTAATTTGATGTAAAATTTATATATATAAAAAATTAACTCGAAAAAGTTAAATCGTTTGAAAACGTAAAAATCATTTTTTTTCTCTCCCATCTCTCCTCTCTCCACTCTTCTTTGTTCTTTCTTTCAATATAATGTTACGACTTTTTATCTTTATTCTTTTTTTATAGTAATTTTGTTTTATTTTTATTATATTAGCTCAATTTAAAGTTCTTTAATTTAAGTAATTAATTGGTAATTGTTATTTATGAAAATAAATCCTATCTCTTTTTGAAAAATCAATTTTTTGGAAACTTTATTTATAAAATTTGTATTTAAACGGATAAATTTACATATTTGTACTCATTATTAATTAAAATTAAATATTTCAAATATTGAAAATTAAAAATTCATATGCTTTCATATTCATATTTTTTATTAAGTAATTGATGTGAATTATTTCACTTTTAAACAAATGATTTACATTTACTTATATTTTAATTATATTTATTTATTTTAAATATCATTTAATTTTGATGTTAACCGTGCATCGCACGGGCGCGCGTACTAGTTCGTGCTGAAATGGTAGACCATATTACTGCGTGCGTTTTTTTTTTCTTCACAAGATTGACTTTAAAGATGAAACTCGATTCGTGCTGTATCAACAGGTGATTCATACAATTTAATTTTCGGTTTGTATGTATCAACACGTAATTCATGCAATTTGTCTAGGGCTAATAATTTCAAAAAATAATGTCGTAAAATAGTATTTTTGTTCAAGAAAATTAAACAGTTAATTTAATAATCATTAGAGTTAATTATGTGATAGTTAGCTTAGATAACATTTTTTTATCTTAAAAAAAAGCTTAGATAACATTTTCAAGCTTCAAAATATAGTATATACCAAATGTAGTTAAAATTTAATAATAACAAATATGCTTACAAGATTTAAGGTATAAAGATTTGTTTTGATATGGAAATGATATGTCAAATTATGGTAACCGTTTATGAATATTTAAAATGACCACAATATCCTCTTTCATTTTGGACCGTGTATAAGTAGGCTGAAAATTAGGATTAAATCAGGCCATAGGATCTAGAATAATCAATGGGTGAGAATAGTTCCTATTTTATACAAAAAAAAAACTGTTTTTATTTTAGCCCTCTCTATATATAAATTCTTAGTTCACATATTAAATATCTTATATTTTAATAAATATTAAGGTAATAATATTTTTTAAGCTTCAAAAGTTTCCCCTCAATAATCGATAGTCATTGAGGACGAATAATGCTCAACGACTATCGATTGTGTGAAAAGAAGACGGCGGCGTGGGCATGGCTACTACGGCGTGAATTTGACAACTCAGGCAAATTCAGAGATGAGGACCAAGGCATCAATTAGGTGGATTTAGGCTTAGGACACTCTCTATATTTTTCCTAAGTTTTTAATGTTTGCAAATCATGTTTTAAATGTTTGCAACAAAGGTTTACAAAATTCCTAGTCATTAATAAAAATGACAACGCGAAAACTACAAAAATGGTAAAATAAATAAATAAATAAATTAAGCATGTAACCAACAATTGTTGACCAAATTTGGGGTAAAAATATTGCATTTATTGCCATAATTAACCATAAGACATTGGGACGAAATTGATTGCAATTTATGACACAATAACGCATGGTAAATGTTTTTCATTTTTTTTATAAGTAAGAAAAATAAAACATGTTAAAAGAAAATTAAAAATAAAAAAGTACTAAAAATGGGCTTATTTAAGGAGTGGACAGAGAATTAGTTTTTTAAGTTTCAATCTTTAAATAAATATAAATTTTATAGTTTAAATTTAATATTTACATAAAATATATCAAATTAAATTTATTATCATGATCTTTAATTTGATATATATGCATATTAATATTTTATAATTAGCTGAATTTCACAATTTTAAATAGAAAAAAGTAGAAAATAAAAAAGATAAAAAAATAGTATATAAACAAATCTTCAATTTTATAATAATCATAACATTGTCATTTAATATTATGATGAATTTATTTATTTTTTCAAATTAAAAGTTGCATTTTAAATATATTATAGATATTCGACGATGAGGCATTCGGGTTATTTGTAGGAGCGAATTTGTCCATGTGATTAACTATCCTATAGTTATTGTATTTAATCACAAATTGTTATATTTACATTTGGGTTAATTGCCGGAAAAACCATATACTTTTTCGAAATTTGGTTTTTTCCCACGACAAAAAAAACCTGAACAGAAATCCATGAATTGAACAATTTATTGCATTTTTTCCCCGCGTCTATTTTCCGGCGAAATTGAATCCGAGGTGGCAATCGGAATTCCAGCGTGTCATCGCCGGCAATTAAACGACGTCGTTTCATGATTTTTTGACAGTTGAATTAGAAAATCTTCAACGCCCATGGACGACAAAGAAGAGGAGCCACCCCCAGAAATGCCCGATCTCCCCACAATCTCCAATGAAATCGACCGCTACATCTCGTCGCTGGAGTCGGGCGGCGACGCCGCGCCCATCGTCATGGAGAAATTCCTGATGCTCGTGGAGGAGAAAATGGACGGCTACGATTCGATGGAGAACCACGTGAAATGGAGGCGCCTGAGAGAGGAAGACGCGGCGTGGTTCCTGGACGACGTGGATCGCGTGACGTCGCTGTCGAATTCGCTGGCCAATTTGGCATCCGATTACAAGTGGTGCAGCGCGCCATGTCGTATTTGGAGGGGGGAATTGAAGGTGCTGCTGGAGGAATACACCGCCGACGACGCCGACATCACCTCCGATCTCATCCGAATTCACCACCTTCGCCAAGGACCAGTTTCCGGCCGAGCAGAATCTCTTGGATTCCATCTTCCCGGCCCACCCCACCATTCCGGAGACCCTTTTCCGCGGCCTCACCTGCGGGATCACCAAGCACATCCTCAAATTCGCCGAGGCCGTGGCAAGAAGATGGAGAATTTTCGATGCTTAGGGCTGCTGTGAGGGTTTTGGGTTGAGGTGAGGTGGAAAATTAGGTGTTAGGGTGAGGTGGAAAATTATGGTTAGGTGGCAGCCACGTTGGATCGGACCTCCATCGGAGATCGCCGGAAAATAGACGCGGGGGAAAAATGCAATAAATTGTTCAATTCATGGATTTCTGTTCAGGTTTTTTTTTGTCGTGGGAAAAAACCAAATTTCGAAAAAGTATATGGTTTTTCCGGCAATTAACCTTTTACATTTTATGGACGGCACATATTTTAAGAAAGTGATGGATATTACTCTCTCCGTCCCGCTCCAAATGTCTATTTTCTTTTGGACACGAAGATTAAGAAATGTGTACAGTAGATAAAGTGAGTTGATGAAAATTATTTAAATATTAAGTATAAAGAGAAAGAGTGTATTGCCAAAAAAGGAAATGAGACATTTTGAGTGGGACAACTCAAAATAGAAAATGAGACATTTGAAGTGGGACGGAGGGAGTAATTGATAATGGTGAATATTATTGTAAGTGGCGTTTGTGGAATGCACTAGTATAAATGGAAGTGCAAATGATATTGTTGGCGTATCAAAATGACAAAAGTGAACATCAAAAGTGAAACGTAATCTATTTGGACAAGTTTGTGCCTCAAATTCATTCATCTATCTATAAATTGCAGTACTCTGCAATACTCAGAAACAAGAGCAGAATTTACAGAAATAGTAAGTATTTAATAAGGCGAAGATGAGGTGTGAACAAGGACAAGATCTCCCGCCGCACGTGCTGATTTTCCCTTATCCATTTCAGGCGCATCTCAACTCCATGCTCAATCTCGCGCATCTCTTCTGCTTATCCGACTTCCACGTCACCTTCATCATCTCCGACTTCAACCACCGCCGCCTCCTCGACCACAGCACCGTCCTCGATGCCTTCGCCCGCTACCCGGGGTTCGAGTTCCGGGCTCTCCCCGACGGCCTACCTGACGACCACCCCCGCGCCGGGGAGGGAATCAAGGACTTCATGTTCTCCATGGAAAAAGTCACGGTGCCGCTCTTCAAGAAAATGATGGTCCAGGAGAATTTCTTGGGCGGCGCCGCCCGTAGACGCGTGACTTGCTTCGTTGCAGATGTTATGAGCTTCGCCCCCGACTTTGCTAGAGAGCATCAGCTTCCGCTCATCCTCTTCCAGACTGCTAGTGCCTCCTTCTCCTGGTCTCATTTTTGCTTTCCTCAGCTGCTTCAAGCTCAAGATATTCCTTTCCGAGGTCAGTTACAAAGACCTTATCAAGGTTGTGTACGTGCAGTGTGTTGGCCTAGCGATAGGAAGTTAATGTATCTTGGGTTCGAATACTCGGTTGCGTGGTCTTTAAATTGGCTGACCTATTTATATATCCCTCTAAATGGCAGGATAATAAAATGAGTTATAAATTTATCATTTAAAATGATGATCATATTTTTTATATCTTGTTTGATTTGAATGATAATATATTTATCCATTTCTAATAAGGTGGTATAAAAGAATTCCATCATCCTTTAGATATAAATTTATCCCTTTCCCAAGGGAAAAGGGAAAATTTATACCATATGTCCGAATTTTTTGTTACGTTAAAGCAAACGAGGTATAAGGTGGTAAATGAAAATTATTCATTCCTTATACCTCAAAGCAAACACACCCTAAATTTATAGACTCTCTGGCGGTTTTGCAGGAAAATCGATGGATGAAATAGTTGAAAGTGTACCCGGAATGAAAGGTTTTCTCCGGCGGCGCGACCTTCCGAGTTATTACCGTGTTGACGATGTAAGCGACCCTATTCTTCAAGCAGTAACAGAGAGGCTAACTGCGAAGGAAATGGTCATATTTAACACTTGTGAAGATCTTGATGGGCCGATAGTTGCAGAGATACAGAAGCATGTGCCGAGAATTTTCTCCATCGGTCCAATCCACGAGCAAATTAAATCCAGACTGACGGAGAAGAAGGCGGAGGTCTCGATCATCAAGGCGAATCTATGGGCGGAAGACCAGAGGTGCATCGATTGGCTGGATGCGCAACCACCTAAATCTGTCATCTATGTGAGCTTCGGGAGCATAACACTTATGACGAGAGAGCAAGTGTTAGAGTTCTGGCACGGTTTGCTCAACAGTTCGCAGAGATTCTTGTGGGTGATAAGGCCGGATTCCATCATCGGGAATGAAGGAAATTTTCAAGTTTTGGAGGAATTAATGGAAAGTAGTAAAGAAAAGGGTTTGTTGGTGGAGTGGGCACCGCAGGAAAAGGTGCTCAACCACCCTGCGGTGGGCGGTTTTCTGACACATAGTGGATGGAACTCGACTCTCGAGAGCATTGTGGCCGGTGTGCCAATGATATGTTGGCCTTATTTTGCCGATCAAACCATTAATAGTAGGTTGGCGAGTGAGGTTTGGAAGATTGGATTGGACATCAAAGATACTTGTGATAGATTGATTATTGAGAAGGCAGTGAGGGATTTGATGGAAGTGAGAAAAGATGAGTTTTTGAAAAAGGCAGAGAATATGACTAAGCTTGTAAAAAAATCTGTTAGTAAAGGTGGTTCGTCGTATACTAATATGGATAACCTGGTTCAATATATCAAGTCATTGATAATTTGATTATTGTCATTGTAATTTTTAAAGAATGTTTTTGTTTGTATATCCTGAAAACTGCAAATAAATTAAAAGGTGCAGTGTTGAATAAAACAAGTTTGGCTTGTTGTAAAAACAGCGCAAGAAAGCCCTTTCTCAATTTTTGTGTTTTTCTGAGATTTCAATTGGCAACTTTAACATGTTTTTTGTTGAATAGTGTAACTAGTTTATATCGGCATGTTTATGATGATAGCCTTTACAAATCTGCAATTGCAATTTAAATTTTTCTATGAAAATAAATTTATAGATATTTTTTGATAGAATCATTCTTTTAAGTAACTTTTGTCTTGCAGAAATTTATAAGATTTCTGACACAAACACAATGACTTTAAAGTAAAATATTTAATTCCCACCTCTAGCTCTTTTTTTACCAGCAAATTCCATTCAATAGTGGTAATAACTTTTACCCCAAATTTAAAGATTGAAACTTAAAAATTCATTCTCTGTCCACTCCTTAAATAAGCCCATTTTTAGTACTTTTTTATTTTTAATTTTCTTTTAACATATTTTATTGTGTTTTTCTTACTTATAAAAAAATATGAAAAACATTTACCATGCATTATTGTGTCACAAATTGCAACCAATTTCGTCCCAATTTTTTATGGTAATAAATGCAATAACTTTTACCCCAAATTTGGTCAACAATTGTTGGCTTGTGGGACCTCTACATATACACTACCATTGTGTATATTACATTATATTCTAGAGAAACTCAATTCTAACTAACCAATACACACATCGGGCTCATTTAACGTTGACGAGTCGATGAAACCAAACATACATAAAATGCTAATAGATTCCGGGTGATGGTTAGTCAGAAGCTCGACATTTTGTTCTCGCATCTTTTACCTTGCTTTTGCTTAGTTTTTTTTTTATGAGAAGTGCTTAGGTTTTTTTTTTTTTTTTATAAACACTCTTTTTCTCCATGTTGAGGTTTAACAAGGCCTAACGGCCTAGACCCTTGCGCTCTGTGTTTTTACGGGTTTCTTATGCTTCTTCTCCTTTTTTGATTTTGCAATAAAATCTTATTTTAATAATAAAATGTTAATAGATTACACTAAAAAAATAAGGATTTTTATGAAGGCTATACACTCAAAGAAACTAGGATTTTTGTGAAAAATCGTAATCATAGATTTCAAAATTGTGATAGCAGATAAAATCGTGATCTTTTAGTTAAAAAAATATGCTGAAAGACCATATACAATTATTTTTACCATTTTGTCGTTTTCGTGTTTTCATTTTTATTAAAATGACTATGAATTTTATAAACCCTTGTTGCCAACATTAAAAATATGATTTGCAAACATTAAAAACTATATTAATTATCTGAGGGGAACAAAAATTTTACCAATTTTTTAATATTATTATTCAACACTATATACTGGCGGCTTATTCATTATGCATTATATATATATATATATATATATATATATATATAGAGAGAGAGAGAGAGAGAGAAGTTCAAGAAAGAACCACTAAATAAAAAAAGAACGGAGAACCATTTTCAGTCATTCGATCATCAAGATCTATGGTGGATACATCATCTTGTTGGATGAATGCAGATCCTGGGTTCGAATTAATCTTGAAGGGAGCAATTTTTTATTTTATTTTTTTAGTGTATTAATTTTAACAGCGAATGTATTAATTTTTACAGTGAATGCATTATTAGATTTGATGGTTCTCACGTTCTCACAAATAATGTAGTTCTCTCTAGAACCACACCCTATATATATATATATATATATATTCCTAGTTCACATATTAAATATCTTATATTTTAATAAATATTAAGGTAATAATATTTCTGAAGCTTCAAATTCCCTCAATAATCGATAGTCGTTGAGGACGAATAATGCTCAACGACTATCGATTGTGTGAAAAGAAGACGGCCGCGTAGGCATGGCTACTACGGCGTGAATTTGACAACTCGGGCAAATTCAGAGATGAGGACCAAGGCATCAATTAGGTGGATTTAGGCTTAGGACACTCTCTATATTTTTCCTACGTTTTGAATGTTTGCAAATCATGTTTTAAATGTTTGCAACAAGGGTTTATAAAATTCCTAGTCATTAATAAAAATGACAACGCGAAAACTACAAAAATGGTAAAATAAATAAATAAATAAATAAATTAAGCATGTAACCAACAATTGTTGACCAATTTTGGGGTAAAAATATTGCATTTATTGCCGTAAGACATTAGGACGAAATTGATTGCAATTTGTGACACAATAATGCATGGTAAATGTTTTTCATATTTTTTATAAGTAAGACGAATAAAAGTATGTTAAAAGAAAATTAAAAATAAAAAAGAACTAAAAATGGGCTTATTTAAGGAGAGGACAGAGAATTAATTTTTTAAGTTTCAATCTTTAAATAAATACATAATTTTTATTTTTTAAATTTAATATTGACATAAAATATACTCCCTCCGTCCATAATTTAAAGTCCTACTTGCCCTTAAAAAATTGTCCATAAATTAAAACTCCATTATGCTTTTTATACCATTTTACCCTCCCTCTTCAGTTAAAATTACTACCTTTGCCATTAATTATCCCACCCACTTTTTAACCCACTTAATTAAACAACTAATTAACCTTCTAATTTAATTACTCTCCCCTCATTTAAAAATTAACCGAGTCAGGCCATTTTACATCTTAAATCTTTTGGCAGATTTTATTTGTGATGCACTCCACTTGTTCCTCATTTATTCTCAAACCCTAATCTACATATTTCTTCGTCACCGCTCATTGCTTGAGTTCTAGAGTATTTGCTCCCTCTCTCTAGATCGGAGTCGATGCAGCCGGAATCCGAAGCGACGCCGTGGTTACTGAATCAAATTAAATTTATTATCATGATCTTTAATTTGATATACATGCATATTAATATTTTATAATTAGCTGAATTCATAATTTAAAAAAAAGTAGAAAATAAAAAAGATAAAAAAATAAAAGGAAAAAATATAGTATATAAACAAATCTTCAATTTTATTATAATCATAAATTGTCCATGTGATTATCTATCCTATAGTTATTGTATTTTATCATAAATTTTTTATATTTATAATAATTCATTATCAATAAAAAAAATATTACTCCCTCCGTTCGCGATATCGTTTCCACTTCCATTTATAGAAATAGGGTTCACAAACTTCTACTCACAACAATAGCGGGACCCAAACTCCACTCTCTACAATATCCACTAATATGTACTACTATCCACTACTTTTCTTAAAACTCGCACCGTCCACAATGTGGAAATGATATTACGGACGGAGGGAGTAATATATAATAAATTTATAATTAATATTTACTCCTATATATATGAAATTTTAAAGAATCATGCATGTAGCCTTATCTTAAAAATTAAAAAAGATATATATAAAAATAATTATGATATCTAATTGGATTGGTAAGCCTAATAAATTATTATCTTAAACAAAAAATATACCCCCTCCGTCTACGATATTCGTTTACACTTTATGGATACGACTCATATAGTGGGTATTGCTCTGAGTGGAGTTTGTAAACCGTATTAATATAATTAAATAGAAGTGCAAATGATATTTTTAACATACCAAAATAACAAAAGTTGAAGTATATGTTATCATGGAGGAGGGAGTAATAAATAAAAACTAAAAATTAATTAAAACTAATAAAAATCTGATAGTGGAATAATGTTGTAAACATCAAAAGTGGAACATAATCTGTTTGGACAAATTTGTGCCTCAAATTCATTCATCTATAAATTGCAATACCCTGCAATACTCAGAAACAAGAGCATGAATTTACAGAAATAGTAAGTATTTAGCAAGATTTGGATAAGGCGAAGATGAGCTGTGAACAAGGACAAGATCTCCCGCCGCACGTGCTGATTTTCCCTTATCCAATTCAGGGGCATCTCAACCCCATGCTCAATCTCGCGCATCTCTTCTGCTTATTCGACTTCCACGTCACCTTCATCATCTCCGACTTCAACCACCGCCGCCTCCTCGAGCACAACACCGTCCCCGCCGCTTTCGCCCGCCACCCGGGGTTCGAGTTCCGGGCTCTCCCCGACGGCCTACCTGACGACCACCCCCGCGCCGGGGAGAGAGCCAAGGACCTCATATTCTCCATCGAAAAAGTCACGGTGCCGCTCTTCAAGAAAATGATGGTCCAGGAGAATTTCTTGGGCGGCGCCGCCCGTAGACGCGTGACTTGCTTCGTTGCAGATGTTATGACTTTGGGCGCCCCCGACTTTGCTAGAGAGCATCAGCTTCCGCTCATCCTCTTCCAAACTGCTAGCGCCGCCTTCTCCTGGTCTCATTTTTGCTTTCCTCGGCTGCTTCAAGCTCAAGATATTCCTTTCCGAGGTCAGTTACAAAATTCTTATGTGAACTACTCGAGCATATATGTTGGCTATCAAGACCTTATCAAGGTTGGCGTACGTGTGTTGGCCTAGCGGTAGGAGGTTAATGTATCTTAGATTCGAATTCTCCGTTGCGTGATCTTTAAATTGGCTGACCTATTTACTCCTTTTACGCATCCGATACATATATTAAGGGTGTGTTTGTTTTTTATATATCCCTCTAAATGGCAGGATAATATAATGAGTTATAAATTTATCACTTAAAATGGGGATCATATTTTTTATATCTTGTTTGATTTGAATGATAATATATTTATCCATTTCTAATAAGGTGGTATAAAGGTATTCCATCCTCCTTTAGATATAAAATTATCCCTTTCCCAAGGGAAACACGCGCTGCTTGAAAATTTATACCATTTGTCCGAATTTTTTATTACGTCAAAGCAAACGAGGAGGTAGTAAGTGGAGCTTAATTATCCAGTCCTTATACCTCAAAGCAAACACACCCTAAATCTATAGTCTCTCTGACGGTTTTGCAGGAAACTCGATGGATGAATTAGTTGAAAGTGTACCCGGAATGGAAGGTTTTCTCCGGCGGCGCGACCTTCCGAGTTTTTACCGTGTTGATGATGTAAACGACCCTACTCTTCAAGCAATAACAGAGAGGGTAACTGCCAAGGAAAGGGTCATATTTAACACTTGTGAAGATCTTGAGAGTCCTATAGTTGCAGAGATACAGAAGCATGTGACGAGAATTTTCTCCATCGGTCCCATCCACGAGCAAATTAAATACAGACTGACGGAGAAGAAGGAGGAGGTCTCCATCATCAAGGCGAATCTATGGGCGGAAGACCAGAGCTGCATCGATTGGCTGGATGCGCAGCCCCCTAAATCTGTCATCTATGTGAGCTTTGGGAGCATTACAATTATGATGAGAGAGCAAGTGTTAGAGTTCTGGCACGGCTTGCTCAACAGCTCGCAGAGATTCTTGTGGGTGATAAGGCCGGATTCCGTCATCGGGAATGAAGGAAATGATCAAGTTTTGGCTGAATTAGTAGAAAGTAGTAAAGAAAATGGTTTGTTTGTGGAGTGGGCGCCGCAGGAGCAGATTCTCAACCACCCCGCAGTGGGGGGATTCTTGACGCACAGTGGATGGAACTCGACTCTCGAGAGCATTGTGGCCGGCGTGCCGATGATATGTTGGCCTTATTTTGCTGATCAAACCACTAATAGTAGGTTTGTGAGTGAGGTTTGGAAGATTGGATTGGACATAAAAGATACTTGTGATAGATTGATTATTGAGAAGGTGGTGAGAGATTTGATGGAAGTGAGAAAAAATGAGTTTTTGGAAAAGGCAGAGAATATGGCAAAACTTGTGAAAAAGTCTGTTAGTAAAGGTGGTTCGTCGTATACTAATATGGATGACCTAGTTCAGTATATCAAGTCATTGATAATTTGATTATTGTTATTGTAATGTGTGAAGAAATATTTATGTTTGTATATATATCTCGAAAACTACAAATAAATTAAAAAGTGCAGTCTTGAATAAAACAAGTTTGGCTTGTAAAAACAGCGCAAGAATGCCCTTTCTCAATTTTTGTGTTTTTCTGAGATTTGAATTAGCAACTTTAACATGTTTTTTGTTGAATAGTGTAACTAGTATATATCGGCATGTTTATGAGAGTTCGAGGGTTTTTTAGGACAGTAACTTAGATTGATTTGAAAATTAGGACAATAAACTTTGTGCTTGTTGAATATTACTCCTTCTATCCTACTATACGTGACTCAAAATTTTTCGATACATGAATTAAGAATAATGTGTAAATTTATTAAAAGTATTAGGGCCTACACTTTATTAAAGGCTTTTTTTTTCCATTTATGAAAACAGACCATTTATAGTGGGATCGGACAACCCAAAATAGAATACAAGTCACTTTTAGTGGGATGCAGAGAGTATTTATTTTAATTGGCTAAAATATTGTTTTGTTGGATTTTTAAAATGGCTGAAAGCATTTTTTTATACTATTAAAGAACAAAATAACAAAAATATTTGTAAATTACTTAAAATTTGATTTCTAAAGCTTAAATAGAAATAAAAATTGGTAACTTAAATTAAGCTACCAATTGCAATCTTACAAAAACACAAAAATTGAGAAGTGGCATTATTGCTTTATTTCTAGGATAAGACAAACTCGTGTTGTTCAACAGTGCACTTTTTAATTTTTTTGAAGGGTTTCACGATACACAAACAAAAACATCTATAAAAATGTAAACAATAACAATCCATATTTAAGCCAAATAAATTAATCGGCATATATAAGCAACCAAACTCTACCTGAATTTGCAATATTGTACTAGTTCATAATCAAAATACCAATGACTTGATATATTGAACTAGGGCTTCCATATTAGTATACGACGAACCACCTTTACAACCAGACATTTTCACAAGTTTAGCCATATTTTCTGCCCTTTCCAAAAACTCATCTTTTCTCACTTCCATCAAATCCCTCACCGCCTTCTCAATAATCAATCTATCACAAGTATCTTTTATGTCCAATCCAATCTTCCAAACCTCACTCACAAACCTACTATTAGTGGTTTGATCAGCGAAATAAGGCCAACATATCATCGGCACGCCGGCCACAATGCTCTCGAGAGTCGAGTTCCATCCACTGTGAGTCAAGAATCCCCCACCGCAGAGTGGTTGAGCACCTTCTCCTGCGGCGCCCACTCCACAAACAAACCCTTTTCTTTGCTACGTTCCATTAATTCCGCCAAAACCTGATCATTTCCTTCATTGTCGGTGATGGAATCCGGCCTCATCACCCACAAGAACCTCTGCGAACTGTTGAGCAAGCCGTGCCAGAACTCTAGCACTTGCTCTCTCGTCACAACCGTTATACTCCCAAAGCTCACATAGATGACTGATTTAGGCTGCTGCGCATCCAACCAATTGATGCTGCTCCGGTCTTCCGCCCATAGACTCGCCTGGATGATCGAGACCTCTGCCTTCTTCTCCGTCAATCTGGATTTAATTTGCTCGTGGATTGGACCGATGGAGAAAATTCTCGGCACATGCTTCTGTATCTCTGCAACTATCGGCCCCTCAAGATCTTCACAAGTGTTAAATATGATCCTTTCCTTCACAGATAGCCGCTCTATTGTGCCTTGAAGAATAGGGTCGTTAACATCGTCGGCACGGTAATGACTCGGCAGGTCACGCCACCGGAGAAAACCTTCCATTCCTGCTACACTTTCTACTAATCCATCCATCGATTTTCCTGCAAAAACGTCAGAGAGATTAGAGATTTAATACTCCCTCCGTCCCATTATAAATGTCTCATTACTTTTTTAGGACGAAGATTAAGAAATGTGTAGAAAGTTGATAAAGTGAGTTGTTGGAAAATACTCCTAGAATATATTAAAAAAAATGAATAAGACATTTGTAATAAGACATTCTATTATGAAAAGTGGGACATTTGTAACGGAATGGAGGGAGTATATATTTTTGGTTGCAATTTTTTTTCCTTTTATCCCATTTTCTGACCTCGGAGAGGAATTTCGTGAAGCAGCTGAGTAGAGCAAAAATAAAGCCACGAGAAGGCGGCGCTAGTAGTATGGTAGAAGATGAACGGAAGGTCATGTTCTCTAGCGAAGTCGGGGACGAAACGCATAACATCGGCAACGAAGCAAGTCACCCGTCTACGGGCGGCGCCGCCGGCCAAGAAATTCTCGTGGAGCATCATTTTCTTGAAGAGCGGGCGCGGTGACTTTTTCGACGGAGAACACGAGGTCCACGACGCTCTCCCCGGCGCGGGGGTGGTCGTCGGGGAGGCCGTCGGGGAGAGTGCGGAACTGGAACCCTGGGTAGCGGGCGAAGGCGGCGGGGACGGTGGTGTGCTCGAGGAGGCGGCGGTGGTTGAAGTCGGAGATGATGAAGGTGACGTGGAAGTCGAATAAGCAGAAGAGATGCGCGAGATTGAGCATGGAGTTGAGATGCCCCTGAATTGGATAAGGGAAAATCAGCACGTGCGGCGGGAGATCTTTTCTTTGTTCAGAGCTCATCTTCGTCTTATTCAAATCTTGCTAAATATTTTTGTTCTTGTTTCTGAGTATTGCGGAGTATTGCTATTTATAGATGAACGAATTTGAGGCACAAATTTATCCAAATAAATTATGAGGATGTTCGGCTAATCTAATTTTAAAGAGTTCATAAGCTTTCGGAGCTTGTAAGATATTTTAAGAGGTTATAAGATGTACTCCCTCCGTCCCATGAAACAAGACCAAGTTTCCTTTTTGATCTGTCCCATGAAGCAAGACCAGTTTTTAAAAATAGCAAAAAATTATTTTTTATTCACCTTTTTACTTTTTCACCTACCACACTTAACACACAAAATGTCAATTTCTTAATTCTCGTGCCAAAAAGAACTTGGTCTTACTTCATGAAACATAGGGAGTAGTATTTTAAAATTTTATAAGTTGTCAAAGTGTTTGGATAATTGAGCTTATAAACTAGAAAGAGAATTTCTAGTTAGAGAGAAAATTGAAAAAATATGAAATTAGAATGATATATAATGAAAATAAACAATTATAGTTGAGTTATTTTTATAAATGAGTGTTGCTTATAAGAAAAT